>NW_027137563.1:676194-1276194 GCF_001692895.1 Cenococcum geophilum 1.58 | reverse complement strand
TGCCCTTAGGCTTTGCCGCTAAAAGTCTTGGCAAGAGAATCTGACCAATTAGACAACTTCGACCGCCGGTCGAAGTTCCTAGATATCTCAATACCTTACGTGACTAAGAAATTTCTAGGGCGTTCTTGTCCTTATATTCTTCTAGTAGCTTATCGTCTTTATTATACCAGCATTCTATCCACTTATCTAGGTACTTTAGCGGTTTGGGTTTATTAGGGTAACGGCTATAGAACTCTTAAAGCTTATAGGGGCTACCTATAAAGTTCTATATAGGGTACCAAGTGGGGTCTAGGTTATATCCTTTCCAACTAACACGATACTTTAACGTTCCCTTTACAAGTTTACAGGCCAGTATTTCTTTAATTTCCTATTTATTATTATCGTTAACTTAAATTGGTAGGGGAGGTTTATTCTTTTGTCCGGGCAGTGGGTTATTTATAGCTTTTCGTAGCTTATCCGGTAAGAAGATAGGGTGGACTTTAATTAAGTCTAGGAGCTTAACCTTATACAAGTTGCCTACTTTATTAAGAATCTTATACGGTCCTGCTATCTTATAGTCTAGCTTACGGCTAGGCCGTTCTGTCTTCTAGTTCTTTATTATAACCTAGACCATATCGCCTACAGTAAAGTTAGGCTCGCGCCTATGCTTATTTGCCTGCTATTCTATTAACTTCTAGGCCTTTTCTAGGTTTGTATAGGCTACTTTCCAGGCTTCTTCTAAGCGCTTAGCGTACTGCTAGGCTTCCTTATAAAATAGTTTTTCGCGTACGGTCTGGGGCCCTTCTGGTCTTTCCTAGTTAAAGCTTGTGCGGGGTAGGTAACCCATTTCTAGTTAAATAGGGGCAAATCCGGTAGAGTCGTGGGGTAGGGTCGCTTAGGCGTAGTCTATTAAGGGCAACAGTTCGGCCTAGTTATTCTAGAAGTAGTTAACGAAAGGCCGGAGTCTCTAGTCTAAGTATTAATTTATAATCTCCGTTTAACCGTCTATCTGGGGGTAATATACCATAGAAAGCTTTAGCTTAATGCCTAGGATCTAGGTAAACTTATTCCAAAAGGCTAATATAAACTGCGGCCCGTGGTTGGATATAATAGTGTCTAGTGGTCCATAAATTCGGTAGACGTAGTGGATATACAGTTGGGCTGCCTTTTTAGTATTAATATTTTTGTAATAGGGAATTAAGAACAGGCGCTTGCCAAAGCGGTTAACCAGGATTATAACTATATCATATCCGTCACGGTCTGGAGGTAGCTTATAAAAGTCTATAGAGATATATTGCTAGGGGCGGTCGGGTATTAGGAGGGGTTTTAATAATCCTAGAGTCTTATCTCGTGGGATTATAGACCTATGGCAGTCGTTATAGTTCCGTATATAGCGGTCGATATCTATAACCATTCCAGGCTAGTAATAGCGGTCGCTAATAATCCTATAGGTCTTATTCTTTCTAGGGTAGGCCGTAGAGACCTAGGTATGTACTTCAGCAATAAGCCGAGTCCGTAAGTTCTATTCCTTTACCACTACCAGCCGTTCCTAATGCTTAAGTAATCCATTTTTAAGGGACCATAGGCTAGTAACGTTCTTTGCCTTTTTACGGTACTCCTGTAGAGAAGGGGCCGTACAGTTTATCTGCAGTAATTTGTCGATTAAGTTAAGTCCTAAAGGGTCAATAGGATACATCTCGGCGCCCAAGGAGTCTATACTTAGTTCTGCCTATATCCGGGGGTTAAGGTGCTCTAGTCATAGTAGCGTCTAGGTCTATAATAAGATCTTTACAGCCGTATAGTCACCTAGGTCTTATTCGCGCCTAGTAAAAGCATCCGCACGGTTTATAGCGCCTAGTCTATACATAATTAAGAAGTTAAACTAAGATAGGATATCCGCCTAGCGTGCCTGCTGGGCCGTAAGGGCCTTAGTTGTTATAAAGTATTCTAGGGCCTTATAATCTAATACTACTTTAATGGGTTTAGGGGTCCCCTTTAGCTATATACGCCAGTGCTAAAAGCTAGAAATAATAGCTAGCATTTCTTTATCATGGATGTGGTAGTTTAGTTTAGTATTTATTATAGTCTTTAAATAGTATGCGACAGGGTGCTATTCTCTGTCCGGTTGCTTCTAGGAAAAAACACTAGCTATTACGCTGTCTAAGGCATTAGTTTCTAGCATTAAGGGCCGTTCTGGGTTAAAGTGGGTAAGTAGGGGGGCCGACACTAGCCGTTTTTTAAGCTTATTAAAGGCCTGCATATATATAGCGTTAAAGTAAAAGGGCTAGTCTTTCCTAGTAAGGCGGTTAAGAGGCCAGGCGATCCTGCTATAGTTCTTAATAAAGCGTTAGTAGAAGTTATAGAAACCTAAAAATAATTACACCCCCTTTACGGTCTATGGGGGCGTCCACTAGTTAATTGCGGTTATTTTCTCTAGGTTGGCCTTAATTCCGTCCGTGCTAATAATAAAACCTAGGTACTTTATACGCTTAATACTAAATTCCGACTTCTTAATATTGGCCTAGAGGCTAGCTTTACGGAGCCGTTATAGGACTTTATAGACATACTCCTCGTATTCCAGTTCGTTCTCCGAGTAGATTATAATATTATCTAAATAGGCCGTATAGAAGTCGTTAAGGTAGTTAAAGAGTACATCATTTATATACCGCTGGTATGTAGCTAGTCCGTTAGTTAGTCTAAAAGAAAGTACCTTATATTTATACGTCCCGTAATAGGTCCGGAATATAGTAAGATTCTTAGACCTGGGGTCTATCCTAATTTAGTAAAAGGCCTAGCGGATATTAAGCTTTATAAAAACCTTAGCTCTACTTATTTAGGTAAGAGTCTTATTAAGTAAGGGCAGCGGGTAGCGGTCCTTACGGGTTATATTATTTAGCTTACGGTAGTTAATATAGAAGCGTAGTTCTCTATTTAGCTTTTTAATAAAGAGAATAGGTAAGTTAAAAGGGGCTTAGCTAGGCTTGATAAAGCCCTTATTTAGGTTATTAATAAGGTACTACTTCGTGGCCTATAATTCGGCAATAGACTATGGGTAGAGAGGGCTAAAGCTAAGGGTGCTTCCCTTATCTTGCTTAATCTCGATCTTGTAGTTATATAGTTAGTAGGGTGAAAGCATATTAGATACTGCCTTAGAGAATATATCCTTGAATTTCCGGTATTAATTAGGCAGTTTTTGCTCCACTAGTTCTTTATCCGTAAGCCCGCTTTCCTATCTACTAAGCTTACTTTCCTTTTCCTTAATTATTTGGTTAATTTTGTATAGGCTAGTTGTAAAGGTAATGGTATTAGGCTGAACTAAGTTCTGGTAGAATCCTACAGCGCTAATACAGCAGACATTAACTAGTAGGAGGTCCGTAGGTTTCTTTGGCGTCCGTTAGGCCGTGGTTTACGGTATAAAGTTTATAGCCTTCCTTAGCTTACGTTCCATTTTCCGTAAGTTGTCCTTCCTATTTATTAGTTTAGTGTAGCGTCCAATATCCCTAGCTTTCCTTTATGGCTTCATAGGGTTCTCTATAGAGAACTTAGCTAGGTCACTACCGACTTCCTAGGTCTCTAGTGCGGGTGGCGTAATATAGATAGTCTAAGGGCGGCGTAGTATACGGATCCGTTGCGGGTTAAGCTATATGTCCTTCTTAAAGGCCTAGTCTCTGCGCATAGCATCGGCCTAGTAAATGGTATTAATCTAGGGCTGTATAAGGTTTTCTATTATAATGCTAATTTCTTTTATAAAGGAAGGGGTTAAGGGTAGAGTTTCGGGCCAGATAAGCCGTCTACTCCGTACTTTAAGCTATAAGCCTAAATAGGCTAGCCATTTTCTTCCTAAGATTATATTATGGCTTCCTAAGTCCGTAATAAGAAAGGGGACGTTATACTACCTTCGTCCGTTAACGCGGAGGTAGATCCGCAAGATAGTTATAATAGGTAGCCCTATCTATCCGTTATAACCGTAAATAGGGATTAGTTTAGGTAGTTCTTTAAGGGGTGCATTTAAAAAATTAGCCAGTTTTGCAGCGCACTTTATATTAATTAAGGTAAAGGCATTTGCTCCTAAGTCAGCTAAAGCAGAGGTTAAAACTTAATATCTATTGCGAAATAAAGTATAAGGGATAGTGCAGCTTCTCCTATTAACTAGCCGACCTAGATTAATATATAATATATCGATCCCTTTTAACCCTAGAGAGGAGTTTTTCTCTAGGGTTCCTCTTTTTCTAGCTCTATACTATCCTCCTAAATTAATAGGACCTTATTTATCCTTGCCTTTATTAGGCAGTTCCTTATAGGGTGGCCTATTTAACCGCATAAGAAGCAAGCTCCTTAATCGCTAAGGGCCTATATATAGGGGTCGCTATATATAGGCCGGGTGTACACCGGGCCCGCAGTAGGGGTAGCTATGCGGCTAGCTGCCGGGTTAGCTGTAGGAGTTGCCGATCGTGCCGGGGCACTATAGGCCGTACTTGTAGTACTTGCGGCCTAGTTTGCAAGGTTTCTAGTTTTTAGCCGGTTAGCGCGTGCCTTAATTTAACGGAGGCCTTAGTTAATAGCTAGGCAATAGTCTATAAGTTCCTTTAACGTCTATACCGTAGTATAAGCTGGCAATACGGCCCGCTGTAGGTCTAGGGTAAGCTTGTCGAAGAGGTCTAGCAGCAGGTCTTCTTAGGAGATCTGGGCCTATCCGGCCAGGTATAGAAAGCAGGTTTAGAAGGCCAAAAAGGTCTCCGTTGTTTTCATATTTAGGCTTTTATAGCTAAGGCAGGCGTTCTATACTTTAAAAGGGTCTTTATAAATAGAAGATAAGTATTTAATTATTTCTTCTTTAGAGATAAAGGGGTCTGCTAAGTCTTCCGTGTATCGCGGGCGTAAATGCGTCTAGGCGTCTCCGCCAGTACGGCCGAAGACATAGGCCATTCTGGCTTAGGCATTAGGGAAGTAGTCTGTATTAACTTTAAGCTTATTCCGTAATTAAAGCTTCCAATTGTTAAATATAGGGTTAGTTCCGTCTGTAAGTAGTAGGGGGTCCGCGACCTTTACTAACCGCTTCGGTGCTATATGGGTCTCGGTAGATCCATTAAGGCGCTAGGATAGGGCCTAAAGGACTATAGTAAGTCTTTAGTTGTCTAATAATGACTTATTATTAGATATAGGGGTATCTCTAGCTTTAAGCAGCTCTCGCANTNGTTTAATTTNNGNATTAGNAGCCGCAAGCTCCGCCTAGGGGGTTGAAACGTTAATTGTTTCTTTGTCTAAAGTATTTAAGGGTCCTATAGCTGCTTTACCTGCTACTGTGGTTCGTGGCATAGTGGTAGGGGTGTTGGGTAATTCCGGGTAATTTCTTTAGGGGTTCTGGTCTGTGTATATCTTGTAGGTCCTTTCCTTAGGGTTCTATTCTTTTCTTTTAGGTCCTGTCCTTATGGTCCTAGTAATGTCCTTGGGGTCCTGTTCTGTGTTCTTGTAGATATATTTAAGTTCCTTCTTAGGAAGAAAGAGTAGAGTGAGCTTTAGATAATGTTAGCGACTTAGTTAATTAAGACATAAGCACGGCAAAAGGGTCGCGTAAGCCTGTACGATTGGATTGTCTATAAACGAGAATCTAAAGCTAGAGAAAAGGAAAGGAAAGGACAAGCAGCAACGTGAGGAGTTATATATAATCCCTAGTCACGTAAGAGTCACGTGAGCCCTGCGTCTACCATAACGTCTACCATAGCTGCCGCTTTCTGCCAGTGCCGTAACATTAGCTACAGTTTAAAGGTAAGACTTAACTAAACCTAATATCTTAGAGCCCGTCTCCTAGCACTAAGTAATCGCCTTTTTAAGCCCTTTAATGTTATAGCCGCTAGTAATTATAAATAGGCCTTAATTAATAAAGTTAACGTGTTAAATTTAGTCCTTATTATAGCGGATGCTGTCCAGTACTACTAAGAGCTTTGCCCCCTATAGTGGCTACGTAGTCTTACCTTTTAACTGCTATATATAAAGTTTAGTAATAGCGAAGACATAACTATTTATAACTAAGTATTAGACTATTTAGTTAAATAGGGCGTTTAGGGCCTCCTTATCCTATATCTCCCCTTCCTCCTTTATAGCTTCCTCCCCTATACCTATTATATATCGGGGGGGCTAATTTAGCACAGTTATAACCCGGGTTAATATAAGGTTAGGGCTACCTCTACTAATAATACGCCCGAACCCTATATAAGGTTATATAGCAATCGCCCCTAAATACCCTCGCGCGCGATTTTAGGCGAAAAGGTATATAATTTAAGTTTAATCGGTACTTCTAGGGGGTCGCGTAATGTTGCTCTAAATTTAATATACTTATACTATAGTGACTAAAACGCCTTAATATAGGACTATACTCTAGTAACTAAGACGTCTTAATATAGGACTGCACTACGGTTACTATAGTCCTATATTAAGGCGTCTTAGTCACTATAATCCTATATTAAGGCGTCTTAATTACTGCAGTGCAGTTATATATTAAGGCGTCTTAGTTACTAATATAGTTATACATTAAGGCGTCTTGGTTACTATAGTAAAATAACTATTTAGATATTCTTATAAAGCCAATCTAAAGAATGCCGGCTTTGTAGCTGTTTTAGCTAATTAATAGCCTATCTCTTATTTCTTACTATACCGTCTTTTACGCGCCGTCTTATATCCTTAATTATCTTATAGCGACAGCTATAAAATATAGCCTCGCTATTAACCTACTAGCGTGCCCCCTAGTAGCGGTTAAGAGCTTTAATTAACGGCCTACCCGCTAGCCCTAAAGTCTACTTAGTCTAGAGCTAAAAGACTAAATTACTATAAAGTATTTTATATTTCCTTAGCGGCGCCTATAGGTTAAGGATAAATAGGAGAGATAGTTAAGTATTAGCTTATGCCTGCGTTAGTAGGGGCGATGTGGATATAGTAGACGGCTAAGCGGGTGGTATAAATATAGTAGATAGCTAAGCGGGCGGTGCGGATATTATAGATAGCTAAGCGGACGATGCGGATATTATAGATGGCTAAGTAGATAGTGCGGATATTATAAACGGCTAAGCGGGTAGTGCGGATATTATAGACGGCTAAGTAGGCGGCGTAGATATAGTAAATATTATAGTAAACAGTATAGGCTTGCCTAAAGGTAGATATATAGACTCCGTAGGCCCTATTTAGATACTTATCTTTCTTTACTAGATCTATATAGGTGTAAATAATACTAATAACCTTTTTATCTCGCTAAGGCGTTCTAAAATCATCTATATACGTAATTAAACCCCCTTTATTTTAGAGATTGCGGCCTTATATTTTAGCTTAGCTACAGCCTTATAGGCGGGCTAGTATTTCCGTATTATTGGCTTATCTAATATAACTATATTAGCTAGTAAGCTTTTTACCTATATAGTAAACCTCTGGTACTCTTTATAGCTAAAGAGGGGGTCTTTTTATAAGGGGTAGAGTAGGAACTACTTATATAGGATTACTAAGTCCTATAATAGAATTACCCTAAGCGCGTAGAGGAGGCGTAGAAATCCTAAGCCTATAAAGTTAAGCTATATAACCTTATTATCGGCCCTACTTAGGTAGTAGGCCTCTATACATTTTAGCTAGATATTAGTCTTAGGCTATATCTTTAAATAAAGGGCCTTCTTTGGCACCTTCCATACGCGGGAAAAAAAGTAGCCCTTTTCTTTCTTTAGGAAGCCAGTAATTAACTATATAAATATATAGGGTAGGTAGCTAAGGTAGGCTCCTATTATTATATCTATATTCTAGCGTTTAGCCCATTTAATTTAGGTCTCCTTAACGCCGCTAAGCTTAGTATATTAGACGCTCTACTTATAGGCGCTATAGGTTTTCTCCTTTAAGTAAATTCCTACCCCCCAGAATATCTTTTTATTCTATTTAAACTGCGTATAATAGCTTAGCGGCCGTTATAGTACTTTAATACTACCAGGGAAGATGTATAGGTTATAGTAGTTCTCTAACTACCAAAAAAATAAAAAGCTTTTAGCGCTATCTTTACCCTAGTAGTTAAAGAAGTAGAAGGCTATTATAGAGAGGGGGTAGAGGATAGGGTTAGCGTTCCGTATATAGCCTATATACTTAACCTTGCCGTACTAATTCTGCTTCCCTTATATTATTAATATAATTATATACAACGCTAACTTGTTTAGTTTAGGCCCTTTATTCTCTAGTTTAATAAGGATAAGGTTAGTAAGCTAAATATTTTATTTACTTTTACTATAGGTAATAGTAGTATAGCCTAAAAAACGGGTTAGAAAACGGCAGCTATATAGACTAAATAGGGTATATATAAACCTAATAAATGCTTAGCTATAGTTTAAAGGTAAGACTTAACTAAACCTAGTATCTTAGAGCCCGTCTTCTAGCACTAAGTAATCGCCTTTTTAAGCCCTTTAATGTTATAGCCGCTAGTAATTATAAATAGGCCTTAATTAATAAAGTTAACGCGTTAAATTTAGTCCTTATTGCGGCGGATGCTGTCTAGTACTACTAAGAGCTTTGCCCCCTATAGTGGCTGCGTAGTCTTATCTTTTAACTACTATATATAAAGCTTAGTAATAGCGGAGACATAGCTATTTATAACTAAGTATTAGACTATCTCGTTAAATAGGGCGTCTAGGGCCTCCTTATCCTATATCTCCCCTTCCTCCTTTATAGCTTCCTCCCCTATACCTACAGCTGCCCCTACGGCTGCCCCTACGGCTACCTTCCCCCCTAACTACCCTACCCGCTTAACTGTCTTCTACCTCTTCTTTACCTACTCGCTATCTTTCTATATCTCTTTCTATTTTAACTTCCGTTTTTAATAGCTAGCAGCCCGTAATTCTTAGTTAATAACTTACTGCTCTAAAAATAGGTAAAGCTTATCTTCTGTTACCTAGGCGCTATCTATATTACCTTTTAATCTCGTATACTAGTCTTCCTACTCTTTCTGCTTTGGCTTATACGCCCTTATAGTATTCTTTAAGCGCTAGGCCTTATAAATATCGTATAGCCGTAACGTTTGGGCCTTAAATTCGTTCTAGAGGCTATAGGAGGAGGGGAAGGAGGAGGCTAGGGGGGCTTCCTTCGACTATAAAGTAGACCGTAGGGTAAGAAGATTTTTAAAAGACTCCATCTCCGTAAGAGGTTAGGGGGAAGACGCGTAAGCGTAGCGCGGGTATGGGTAAATAAAGCCATCGAACGCGTAAATATTAATAGAGGAGGAGAAGAAGAGAGCTCTATATTATAGAATTAGAATTATAGCAGGCCGTTCTATATAAAACTAGAAGCCCCGCGCGAGCCAGGAGCCGGCGCGGGCACGAGAACAGGAAGAGGGTCAAAAAATGGATTGTCGAGGCGACGATGAGGTCGAAGGCGCGCGACGAGGTCCTCCATACTAACCTAGTACTAACCTAGGCCTCAAAAACGCGTCTAAAAAGTAGGGGCCACCACCAAAGGGGGGGGGGTGATATTTGGACGATATGTCGCGGACCTTGGGGGGTCGTGCGTAACCCGAGGTTATGCCAAGCCTAACCCGGACCTCCGATACCTGCTTGCGGATATACGTATGTCCGCTAATTGATTCTATCTGAGCTTGCTGAAGTAATCAGACATTTTCGATTTTAACGTGTTCGGCAAGCAAGTGGCCACTGCAAGCATGTGGCCACCCCAAAAACTTACCAAAAAACACAAAAATTGTTTTTTAATATCTTAACAACGGCTTAATAATAAATTATAAAATTTTTTAATTAGACTCTCATATTTATTTTAAGACTAATATTAAAGTTTTAAAATAATTTAGTAAGTGGTTTTTAAGATATAATAATTAGGCTTAAATTTGAAAGCTAGATCCCAATATATTAATAATAGCTAAACTTATTACTCTAAAACTTTAATAGAGGTCTTAAAGTAAGTATAAGAATCTAATTATAAATTTTTATAAATTATTATTAAGCCGCTTTTAAGATATTAAAAAACGATTTTTGGGTTTTTTGGTAAGTTTTTGGGGTGGGCACATGCTTGCAGTGGCCACTTGCTGCTTGCCGAACACGTTACGTGGAGCGGATATAAAATTATTCCGAATATGTGGTCTGAGCTTGCTGAGGTAAGGAGCGTGTAATGAATTCCCATCGCCGAAATATTTCGTGGAGATTTACAACTCTGTAAAATCATTCTCGCATTCTCATTCAGCGAAAATGTCACGAATACCTGCTGCAAAAAGAAGACGATTGTCTCCCCCAGATTCCGAAGATTCGGCCAGTCACTCTTCAAAGAGTCAAAAATTGAACGGCACCACAGAAACCAAATTTTACTCACACGCGGCACAATGGAACCTCGAACAGGACTACGAACAGCGCCCGCGCAAGCTAAAGACCAAGAAGATGGAGACCTCGAGGCTCCCAATCAAGACCTCGGAGGGATGGGTAGAGCAGGAGCCTGCTCCAGAGCCTGAAGCAGATGAGGAGGACGGGAACAGCTTTTTGGAGTCTGACGGTGGTGAAGAAGAGGAGGAAGAGATGGAAGATGTAGAGGAAGAGAAACCGAAAATATCTCAGAGACAGCAGATAATTGAGGCGAAGGAAGAGCTGGCACGACTGGCAGGTCTGATCAACGAGGACCCAGAGGAACACGTTGGATCGCTTCGGGCATTGGCGCAAATTGCTGCGTCGGATAATATTACAGTCAGGAAACTGGCGCTGGCAACTCAGTTGGCTATATACAAGGATATAATCCCCGGTTACCGAATACGGCCATTGTCAGACGAGGACATAAAGTCGAAGTTATCTAAAGAAGTGCGACGACTTCGAAATTTTGAACAAGCTCTTGTCACCGGATATCAGGACTATATCCGTCATTTAGCTAAGCTGGCACGGGGTAATAAAGCCGAATCACCACAGGAGATTGGAAGTCAGGTTACTGTTGCGATTAGTTGCGCTTGCAATCTTCTCCTCGCTGTGCCGCACTTCAACTTTCGAGGAGAGCTCTTGAAGATTCTTGTGGATAAATTAAGTAGGAAAGGAATTGATACCGACTTTGTCAAATGCCGAGAAACTCTGGAAACTCTTTTTGAGAACGACGAAGACGGGAATGCTTCCCTTGATACTGTCACTATGTTGACAAAGATGATTAAAGCACGGAGTTACAATATGGATGAAAGTGTTTTGAATACCTTTCTTCATCTCAGGCTTCTGTCCGAGTTTTCATTCAAGGGCTCTCAGAACTCTATCGACAAGCCTTCAGAACAGCTCACCTCTGGAAAGAAACCAAAGGAAAAGCGGGAATTTAGGACCAAAAAACAGAGAAAGCTACTCAAAGAGCGCAAAGTAATTGAAAAGGAAATGAAAGAAGCAGATGCAACAGTCAGCCACGAAGAACGTGACAGGATGCAAGCCGAAACCCTGAAAATGGTCTTCGTTACCTACTTCCGCATTCTTAAAGCACGGTCGCCTAAGTTGATGGGTGCCGTGCTGGAAGGATTAGCGAGATACGCACATCTCATCAACCAAGATTTCTTCGGTGACATTCTAGAAGCGCTGAAGGATCTAATCGCTCATGCAGAGGCGGCAAACGGCACTGATCCTGGTGAGGAGGGTGCCGACGCAGAGGAAGAAGACGTCCCGCGAAATGCAACCCGTGAATCTCTCCTTTGCGTAATCACTGCCTTCGCGCTCTTACAGGGTCAAGACGGGAGCACAGCCGCAACTACCCTAAATCTAGACTTAAACTATTTCATCACTCATCTTTACCGCACTTTATACCCCGTCTCACTCAATACCGACATCGAATTCAGCGTCAAATCCTTGCACCTCCCCGACCCACACGCCCTCGATTCATCCGCCAAAACGCCCGCCACAAATAAAGTAAACGTCCAAACAACAACCGTTCTCCTCCTCCGCTCCCTCTCTTCCGTCCTGCTTCCCCCAACCGCCTTGCGCGCCGTCCCGCCGGTGCGACTCGCCGCATTCTGCAAGCAGCTCCTGACAGCATCCCTGCAACTACCCGAGAAGTCATGCATAGCGATGCTGGGTCTCATGAGCAACGTGACTAAGATCCACGGACGCAAGATCAGCGCGCTGTGGAATTCCGAGGAGAGGAAGGGGGATGGCGTGTTTGATCCACTCAGAGGGGAAGTGGAGGGAAGCAACCCGTTCGCAAGTACGGTCTGGGAGGGTGAAATTCTGCGACACCATTTTTGTCCCGTTGTGAGGGAGGCAGTTGGGGGCATTGAGAAGAATGTTTTGGATGCGAGGTAGAGTATGGATGATTATATTTGTCGTCCGCGTAGAATCCCGTTTGGTAAAATTATTTCTATAGCAAGGATACCCAACGCTGTAATGCTCTATAGTATGCCTAATTAGCTCCAGTAACACCTGCTTTGATCGTTGATCCAAGAGTTTGGCTTTAAAATTGCTGGCTATGGAAATGTCATTTCGGTTCTCCAAGTAAAGTATTGCCTGTCTTGAGTCCCACCAGGCATGAGAATGAAGAGAACCAATGCGCAGCTCGTTTAGTCATTATCAAGTCGTAGGCATTTTGGGTAAGCATTTAAGGGCCTTCAGAATGGTTTCTTAGAAATGACAACTGGACAATTTACCTCTGGGGCTGCGGTAAATAGAGCTTCGGAAGTAATTTAGCGCCTTGCATCGTAAGGGCCCTTTCCGGATACCCTCTGATGTATCAAGAGAGTGTTGCATGAAAACAATTGAACAAGCCGTGACTCAATGCAAAAAGAACACACACCCTCACTCCAGGAAACGCGAGCTCTATATCGAGAAACATGGGTAGAATCTTCTAATTATACAGGCCATGCACACGGCATGACACCGAATATTACAAAAGCTACAAAACAGAGGTATCCTACCTGCCCCACGATCACCAAATCAGCACTCAAACTGTTTCATTTAATGAAGGCCTACACCGCCTTCTTCGTGGCCAGATGCCATGCCATAACCTTCTGGAAAATGCCCCTGCCGCCTGTCTCGATGACGTCTCCGTGACACGGGATGATGCGATCGAAGTCCCACTTGTCGATTTTGGCAACGCTGCTGTTAAAACCCTTGCGGTCGCCGCTGCTGATCGCATACCACAGAAAACGCCTTTGGCCGGTGGCAGCGCCGTTGGTGTTGTTAAAGATGGTAAAGAGCCTAGTCCAGAAGCCAGATGTGGCAGACTCGCCAGTTTTGCTAAACTGCTCTGTAGCAGGGAGGTTGAACATCAGATCGGCCTCAATAAGCGTCTTGGTCGGCTTGTGGTTGAAGACCAGCTCTTTGTTGGGATGGGACGGCAGGTACGTGTACTCGAACTCGGAGTCAAATTCGGCATCCACAGTCGTGCTGTCCCTGTCCTTGGCGGTGAAGATGACGCTGAAGGGCACGTCTTCATTCTTCTGTTTGGCACGCTTCTCAGGCAGGCCTTCTGGGCCGAGCACTTTGGCTTGGGGGTAGGCGGCGTGCCATGGGCCTAGGAAAATATGATGCTACAAAACGGAGAATTAGAATGGCTAAAGCGGAGATGGCAGACTAATGGTATAAGAGATTTATCCTACCTCAATATCAAGCGCAGTTATATACTTAACTTCCCCCAGCTTGGCAACAGTTTCTTTAACTTCGTCTGATAATGCTACGGGAGAAAAGACGGCGAGGGCGCCGGATCGCAGACGGACTAAATCAATCCTGTTAGGAAAAGGGGTATATACAAATGAAAAGCTTCTTGAGGGATAAATACCAATTGTGCCTCTGCCACCAATCCTTATCCTCCCAAATCGCCAGAATGGTGCTGAGAAGGTAGTGATCACGTTTGGCACAACTTGACGGGTTACCATGACCTCCGCCGGGCTCTTCGGGATCAGCTTCGAGGTCATCTTGGCTTTTGCAGGGTCTGACTAATTATATGGAGGGTGAGAACTGTGAAAGTTTTAGGTCGGTGTTGGTAATGCTGTCGATGTGCAATAGAAGTAAATGACGAGGTCAACTTTAAGCTTTGAAATACGCGGGATAGAAGTTGAAATGCCACTGCGACAATGTCTCTGATGTTGGGTGGAAGTTTGAATTATGAGATGGTTAGATGGGAGGACCCGACAAGCTATTTATCCATCACGAGCCTTCCGGTGGAAACTTCGTCGAAATGCAAATTGTCTGGACCTGGCCAATCATACCACGTTGGATGCGCGACACTAAACCTTAACGAGTAGCCAAGCCGCTCTGTCAGCAACACATGCTATGACATCTTCCACCCGCTGGGGTAGGGCCTTGGACATGCCAAATACCAAGCATAGCCATTCCGAGAGTGCCGTGATAAACTCAGAACCGAGCATGTGGAGATAGGCGTAGTAATCAAGACCTTCTGGATGGATTTTATACTAAACACTTCCAGAAGCTACCTACGTAAACACCTCGGAATGTCAAACACCCGCAAATAGCTCGCTCTTCAAAACACTAATGATTTTCACAATGTCCCTCGGCAAATTCCTATCAGTTCCTGAAGCCACCTGTTGGCTCTGCCTCCATGACCTCAATTTGTCTGCGCCAGTATTCTTCTCTAGCTTCAATCGACGATTAATCACACGTCATCTCTTGACGAGGGAAAGTTTCGGATGAGAGATCGTCCGGGAGCCATAATCCACAGCGCTATAATGGAGATTGGCTCGACTGGCAAGACTGTGCGAGCCTTGAATGCTACAGATGCAAAGTGAAGGCCAAACCGGTCCTATGCAACAGATTTGCCTATCACCTCGCATTTTCAGCGCTAAGTTCAGCCATGAGGCCACCAACATCCCTCTTCTTTGCGTCCTCCTCGAGCTTGCCCTGGATGAACTTAGTTATATCTTTGACCTTTTCCAATGCAACATTCGTGCAGTTCAGAAGAGTTAATGCACCGACCGAAGTTCCTCCATACTTTGCAATCTGGCAGACTTCTCCGTGCTTGTTCATTGTAATGACCACCTCGCCTTCTCGGACTTGCTCTTCTGCCAGATTTGCGTCCACTAGCACAGTCTCTCCAGAATCGTAGTATGAGAATNTCATGCAAATAGGATGGTGCAGCATCGATAACGGTATAGGCTCGCGCTCTCGAATGCTGAATATAGTCGCGTTCTCTCCCTCCACGGCAACGTCGGGCCGACGAAAGTGCTGCAGAGCCGCTACTACGGCAATGCAAGACGCATCAATGAGGCCACCGTCGTGATCTACGATGTGAACGTCGGCGCGGAGAGAGAAGCACTTTGCGCCAGCAATTATACAAAGAGATTCTGTGTCTAAGGCACCGCCACGGCGAATAGCTTTCTCGAGGATTCGGGAGAGGATGATTTCGGCATCTGTAGGTCTATGGGCTCAGTTAGGGTGCTTGAGACAAGTAGCCTGAAACCAATAATATCTAAGAAGCGTACCGGCCGACTTCGAATGCGGGCGAAGCCATAGGAGAGAATTCGGTGCTCATGTTGAAGATGCCGTCAAATTTGCGGTCTGGGAAAGGTGCGGTTACCTCTGCCGATATTCTGGCGATGACCCTGGATCTATCATTTAGTGAGGTTTAATTAGCATTACGATAGCGATTTTACCTGGTTTTGCCCAGCTGAACGTCCGCAACACCATATTCATCTCCGAAAGTAAGCTCTAGGTTTCGAAACGAGTCGAATGACCGTCCATCTAGCCGAATATTTTCCCGGAGCGCCTGCTGAATGAACTCACGCTCGTTGATTGATATATCAGCTTCACGGGGCATCTTGACGAGATTTAGCAGCTGCAGCGGGGCTCAAGAATTCCTTGCTTGTGTTTAGTGCCGCAGGAAAATATCCTGGGTATCCGGCGAATCGTTAACCCGAAGCTGCTCTAGAATTCCCAGCTCTTGAGCCTCACTTTCACCAGCAGTATCTCAAGCAACCAATTTCCCACTCATACCAAAGACTACACACAATGACTACAGCTCATCGACCTACGTTTGATCCAGTAAGTCTGTCACAGCTTTTGAACCTGCAACTTGTGACCCTAACGGCTACTTAGGCACGCGGCAAAGACGCTCAACGCGGACCGGCCTACCATCAACGACTACTACCAGCTCACACTGTCCTTAAGCACAGGTGTGTATCTATGTTCAAATGCTACATACAATTATCTTACACATATACAGACAGCCAGGACAAGGTGGCAGTGCAGATAACGAAGTGCGTGACCTTCGTGCTGAACTCCTGAAGGCCGAGGCAGTACACTTTGCGAAAAAGAACGGCGGATCAGCACCAGAAGACAATGAATCCCCCGAAATTTCGTCATCTATGCCAAAGCGACAACTAGAAACATCTACTGGGGACGATGTAGAGGAGAATGAAGAATCCGAGGCGAAACGGAGGCGTCTTATATTGGAGGAAGCTAAAGATATTGATGCAGACTCGGATGGAGGCAGCAGTGAGAGCAGCGATAGCAGTGGTGAAGAGTACGGCATACATATCCCAGATTGGAGGATTCTAATAATATGAGGGTAGTGATGACGACGAGGAGGACGAAACTGCAGAGTTAATGCGCGAATTGGCGAAGATAAAGAAGGAAAGAGCCGAAGCAAAAGCTAGAGAAGTAGGTTTTGCTGCTATTAAATTATAATGTGGATGCTAAGCTTCTATTTGCAGGAAGCGGAGAGGGCAGCGAAGGAAGAAGAGCAGCGCGAGTTCGACATAGCTCGAGGTAATCCACTATTGAATCCAAAAGACTTCAATGTCAAGCGCCGGTATGTTTCCCACATGCGACACGTAAACACAGCAGCTGAACAGCTCATCTAGATGGGATGACGATGTCGTATTCAAGAACCAGGCCCGGGGGACCGAGGATAAGAAAAAGGAATTCGTGAACGATATGCTGCGATCAGATTTCCACAGACGCTTCATGGTGAGTCTGGAAATTCGCCACGTTCGGGCACACCGTAGCTAATGAGTGGCAAAGAGCAAATACGTGCGATGAGCTGAACTCGTATGTTATTTCACATTCGGCATTTCCAGTGCATCGCGGCGTCCCGAGACAGGCTTCTACGGAGAGTCGAGACCAATGGGTGGAGTTGGTGGAGGAGGCGCAGCAGGGAAGGGAGAAGTGACGCAAGTGGGCCTTA
The DNA here is from genome assembly GCF_001692895.1 of Cenococcum geophilum 1.58. Classification (NCBI taxonomy): domain Eukaryota; kingdom Fungi; phylum Ascomycota; class Dothideomycetes; order Gloniales; family Gloniaceae; genus Cenococcum; species Cenococcum geophilum. The sequence continues at coordinate 1,259,115 of NW_027137563.1, read as the reverse complement.
TCTGAGATCGGCAAAGCTCAAACCCTCACAGGCACGAGCGAAGCTGCACTGCCCAGCCACCAGCCAGATCGCAAATCATGTAAGGTGGCCTGAACACTATCCGTCATTGGTAGAGAAAAAACTACGCAGGGGAGCAGGGCCCAATTCTATCTTAACCTTATACTAAATTCAATTGTTGTATAGCGTATGAGAATCTTGGAAGAGCCCACGTTTGGAGCACTATCACAAGCGAACCCAGGGTATTGCTTACTCCAAATCAAGTTATGGAGCAAAAAAGCACGCCTTCATCCACTGCAAACCCAAGTGTGGGGTTATGATATTCCCAGGGATCCAGAGCCGCCACATGCTGCCAGCATAGCACCAGAACAGTTTAGACCTGTTCCTTGCCGGTTAGACCTATTCCATGCTTGTGATACCCGAAGCTGGAAGCAACCGCTCTCACCGATCTACTACAGGACAGCTGATTTGCAGTGACGACATCTCCACTGCCCCTCCAAGCCTGTTCTTTTTCTCGAACCTGTCTGCTTTGGGACCTAGAGTGGAGGGGTTGGAAGTGACTAAAGAATGATAAATAGCAACTGATCCTACTTATGTTTTGATAGACAAGCTCTCGGATACACTCAATTCAATCAATTCCTTTTTATAAAACCATCAACAGGTCTAATTAAAGTTTAACTACTCCAATTCATATTCATCATGTCCAACTACGATAACGACAGCTACGGCAGCGGCAACCGCACCAGGGGAGGCTATGGCGGAAACGACGACAGCTACGAGGGTAATGACTCCAGTAACACTTATGGAAGCACCAAGCGCCCCGACAATACTTACGGAGGAAACGACAACAATGATAGTCACGGTAGCGCTAGGCGCTCAGACAACACCTATGGCGGAAACGACAACAGCGACAGCTATGGCAGCACAAACCAATCAAGCAATGACAGCTACGGCAGTACTAAGAAGACGGGCAATACCTACGGAGACGACGATGACAGTTATGGAAGCTCCAAGAAGTCTAGCAACACATACGGCGGTGATGATACCTACGGTAGCACCAAGCGATCAGACAACACCTATGGAAACGATAACAACGACAGCTATGGCAGCACAAACCAATCAAACAATGACAGCTACGGCAGCACTAAGAAGTCATCCAACACCTATGGAGACAACGATGACAGCTATGGAAGCTCTAAGAAGTCTGGCAACACATACGGTGATGACGATACCTACGGCAGCAAGAAGCGATCTGATAACACTTATGGCGGCGACGATAGCACCGACACTTATGGCGTAGGTCTTCCATTATTACCAATCCCCAGTGACCTACCATTTTCCCTGCCAATTCATGCTAACTAATCCACCCCAGAACAACTCCTCTTCCGACACTTACGGGTCCGGTACGACTGGCGGCGTCGGCTACGGCAACAAAAAGTCCACTGGCGGCGGCGGCGACGACTCTTACGACAACAGCAACACGAGGTACGGCGGCGGCGATGACACGGCGGCGTACTCTGGCAGCGGTGGCTACGGCAGCGGGACGACGGGTGGAGCCGGGTACGGCAACAAGACAGGAAGCCACGGCGGCAGGGGTGGTAATGATGATAGCAATTACTAAGCTCTTGAAGCTTTTATGGGCGGTGGCTGTAGGATTATAAATTATGTTCTACGGGCAATGTAACGCCTCTGCTGTTGTTCAGTCAAATAAAGGGGCCGCTCAGTTGCAAAATTTGGCTCCAGATCAGATCAGTTCTAGAGGCTCTAAATGAATCTGATTCTGATTCTAATGCGATTGTTCGGTTAAAATGAAGCTACAGCCACAAATTTTCGATGTTCCTCTGATCGCCCAAAAAAAGGCTGGGGTCTACTGAAAAGTTGGTAACTTTACCATATAAAGTTTCTGATCTAAAGGTCTTGGCGTCGGATTAAAATCCTGGTTTAGAATTCGGCTTAAAGCTTTAGATTGCGCACACCTGTGTAATTTTGTGAAGCCACAGACGCGGTGAATCGGGAAGGAACGCGCTTTTCTGCCGGACTTTCAGTTCAGATTTAATTTGACGTTTTCGTAACCGAACAGCCCCAAAATCTTGGCCACTAACTTACTAGTTACACAACCCCCAATTGATACGCGTACACCCCCCACCGAACAGGCTTAGATTCTTCCTCTTCAGGTTAGAATATCACGTGTGTTTGACTTGTATGCATCTGCATCGCGAAAATCAAACTTTCAAAATGTAACTTCTACGACTGTACCACCAGAATCAAGTCTTGATTTCAACTATAGTATAACTCGTAGAGTTTAAATTAAAGCTGGAATGCACCAAAGGACCCCTCAGCAAAGTCGTGCTGAAAGGACAAGGCCCCACGACCACCGTAAGCCTGCCGCTAATACTTGGCAAGCCATCTGCAGAGGTATCTTGACTTCTACCACTATTACCACCTGTATTACCACCTGTAATGCCACCTGTAATACTACCTATAATACTACCTACTTGCTCCGGAGTCGACTGAGTTGATTGCGCAGTGATCTGTAAGGCAGTACTTGAACTGATTTGGCTGCTACCGCCTCTGCTTAAGGCTCTGCGCCCGCGCCCACGACTGTCAGTTTTTGAGCTGAATTTTGACACCGTATAGCCCTGCCCTTTAGTGAACTCGTTAATATTATTAAGGGCAAAGTTTGCGCAATTGCATAGCTTTAACGGAGGTGGGTTGAGAGCCATGGTAGATGTAGGGAAAAGTATGCAAATGCGAGGTGTTGATTTAGGTATGGGCGCGCGACAGTTGCGCACTAATGCAGATGCATACAAGTCAAACACACGTGATGTTCTAACCTGAAGAGGAAGAATCTAAGCCTGTTCGGTGGGGGGTGTACGCGTATCAATTGGGGGGTGTGTGCGCAGTAATTAGAGGGCGTGTAACTAGTAGTGGCCTAAATAAATTAGATATCCATAGCCTCTATTTAGTGGATCTTGCTTACGCTTTTAACAAACTCGCCAAAGGCTCTCAGACGTGATTGAGCGAGAAGGAGGACGGCCCTGCTGTTATTCCGACGCTAGCCAAAAAAATCACGTCTGAGCTCGCCGAGGTAAACTTCTTCCATCTCTCACCTCAATTTTTCGTGTCCTACCTCATTTCGAATTATTTCTTTCGTTGCAAATATTGTCCTGCCCTTTGCATAACGAAGTTATAATTGCAGAAACCATTTTGCTCCTCCCCAAAGATGAGCGCAACAGCCAAAGGTGACACGAAATGGGACGATTCGGCAAGGCTGTACATGTCTAAGTACGAGGCTGCGTATCAAGGCTCCACGGCTGATGATGGGGATAAAACGACGACTTTCTATATAAAGTTGTGGGAGAACGTTTTTGGGACTGTGATTGATAACGAGAGAAGAGAGAAAATTGTCGCGATGCGGGTTCTTGATGACGAGGGGATTGGTAGTGGGGTAAATGTGTCGGTTTTAGGGAAGGTCGTTGAAAATTCGGAAGAGCTCAGAGATGAGCTAGATGTGTTCACATGCTTTGATGCCAAGCAGCTTGGTGCATTACCGGAGATGAGGAAGGGTAAGATACGAAGGTATGATTCGGAGGAGAAAGATGAGGAAGAATGGAAAATAGGTTTTGCTGGGTCATGTGAACTTCTGTGAGTGACCATTCTTTACTGGGAGATAAGGCTGGGCTGATTGGTAGAGTGCAAATGTGTACGGACGAGAAAGGCCGCGATTGGACCAGGGGCTTCAGCCTGCCGTTTAAGGAGAGCTTGCTCTTGCGCACCATGAAAACACTCCACATCCCGTTGGAATGGCTGGTCATGCGCAGCAATGATATCGGCACTTGCTATGTCGACGGTAGTATCCACACAGATCGAAGTAAGCACCCATCATGGTCCTCCCTTCCCTCCACCCAAGCTGCAGAAGCGTTGCTGATGCCCAGTACATTTAGACTTCATCATTCAAACGCCGTTCTATAGATCTGGGGGTGTCTGGGCCTTGGCCTTCACCATTCGTAATCCCCGAGGTGCAGCACCAAAAGAGCCCGTTTACATGGCCGATACTACAGAAGCGGAAGAATGTGAAGAAGGCACGAGTGCTGTCAAAGCCATCGGGCTGTTTGAAGCTAACGCCATAGTCGATCTAGCCAGTATCGTTGAGGAAGTCCGCACCTTTGCAGCAACATATCGACATCCTTTACTCTTGCCGATTCAAATGCTATCGTACCATGTGCATGAATCAGCTCGTCAGTTTATGAGTATCTCTCGGGAACTAACGGAGATCGAGGAGGCCATCGATCCAGCTGCGATAGATGTATTTCATGAATTCGACACCGGGGGCGCAAAGACGCAAACGAGTTATGGGGCATTGAGTAAGAGGCTGTATCAATGTAGTAACTCACTGGTAGAACTAGATCGTCGACGAGATTTTGAGAAGCGTCTTTCAGCGTTGCTACTGAAGGAGGTCTGCATTGGAACTCGTGAAGTGTTTGGCAGCGGCGATGCGGTCAGCTACTGGATACATGAGCGAAACATGGCCAGATTGCAGGCCGTGACTCAGAGAATCGAGGCCGTTATGGAGATGGGGGACTTAAGGAGCCTAGATTTGGTGTCCCTTCCTCGGCGAATTGATGGATTGATAGGCCTGGTATGACACTCCACACTATTGGCTCTTGTATAAACATTGCTGACAGTTTCACTTTTAGATACGCAATTTAGTCTCACAACAAGACAGCCAGGCAAATATCCAAATCGCAAGGCTCACTCTTCAAGAGAACAATCAAATGCGAGCACTAACCGAAGCTTCCCTATCCATAGCAGAAGAATCGAGGCGGATAGCTCTTGCGGCGCAGAAGGATAGCAATGCCATGAAGAAGATTGCCGCACTAACCACGGCATTCTTGCCAGGCACATATATCGCAGTAGGTTGAGAGAGCCGAACGGATGAGGCATTAATGCTGACTGGCTATGATAGTCCCTCTTTAGCACAACCATGTTTAATTTTCAGACTGAAGGAGGGCCGTCTGTATCAAGCTACTTCTGGATATATTGGGTTGTGACTCTTCCCTTGACCATCCTGGTATTCTCGGCACTTCAGTATTGGATGCATAGGAGAGAGGTGAAGGACAGGAAGAGCTTGCCCGATGAAGAGAAGACACCACTCTCAAAAGAGGGGACCAAGATGCAGAAACACGAGTAGTAATTAACGACGACATAATGATTTCCCAATTTTCAGGCTAGAACCCTATGCCATTAACTTATTAACTTGAACAGAGGGGCGATCGAGACATCAGCAAAGATGAGATTTCCTTCAAGGTACGGACCGTACCAGGCTCATCTTCGTCGCTTTGACTGAATTCCACCTGATCCCTAACACTCTAGGCAGCGAAAGATACACTGAAATTTGCGACAATCTATCTCCCTGCGCCTCAAGGAACGTTCTACTCCCCCGCTCCGCCCTCCAGATTCTGAACCCATTGGTGCACCCGGCATGTGTGTCATTGGTTGGTAATGCGCCATACCATGGGGGCGCCTGTCTCCAAGATGTCACCGTGAAAACATCAGCTAAACCAACTTCGCCCTGTACGGCAGGCTGGTAAAATGTCTCACTAGCCCCACCGTCATGCGGTCCAGCAAGGCAAACTTGGATGAGCCGTTGCACGTCCGCATGGATCCTGCGTCACCGCATGACGAAGAAAGCCCTAGTTTGGCTCTTGGGGCATCCCCTGATGGCGGTACTTCGCCTTCTGATGCCTTTCACCCACAAGTTAAGAGGGAACAGCCTGCTTCTGAAACGAAAAGGGGATGAGAAGGTATAAGCCTACGTCTTGGGATTGTGGCTTTTCACCCAAGTGCATCCAGCGATGTATGGCCCGAGCCTGACTTTATGCGCGCACCTTAAAACCCTCGTTTCTGGCTCCCTCTCTGCTGTGCCACCCGGATGTCTTGGAAGTTACCGAGGCCGCATTACTACCAAGGACCGACTAGGCTAGTAGCCAGGGCGCTTGAATAAGTTATCTAAGTGGGAGTCTGCCTTATAAGCTCTAACGCTATTGGCCTAGGATTGATACAGGCTGGGTATAAATAGGAGCGATCTCCCCTCGTTGACTTCCTCATCCTTCGTCTTCATTCCAAACGGCCATACTTCTATTCCAAATGGCTAAACTCCCCCGTTCTCGGAAACACCATGGACATCTCACCGCGCGAAGCCATCCATACCGTAAAGAAGCTACTCTGCCATTGTGCTCCGATGCACATGTGGGCGCCGAGAAGCACATTCTCGACCCTTGGCGCGATTCACTTATACAGCAAGGCATGGAGAAAGGATAGCAAGCAGTGGGCGGCATTACAGGAGATCCTCTAGAACAAGAAGAAGATTGTCTTTATAACTGGAGCTGGTATTTCCACAAATGCAGGTGGTAAGAGTCCCTTTGCCAAACTGTAATCGCATTTTTCTCACCTGTTTATTATTAGTCAACGATTTTCGTATAACCTCCAGTACAAAGCTATCTAGCCAAAACGTTTTCGATATATCGGCCTTGTCTTCGGCGAATTCTACTACTTGGTTTTACGATCTTGTCTTTAAAATGTTCTAATCTACATCGGAATTGCAGCCGACCGCCTTTCACCATTTCATGGATGAGCTGGCTCAGTCCGGCCGCCTCCAGCGATATTACACTCAGAACATTGACTGTTTTGACGCTAGGCTGTCTTGGCTGTCTCAAAAAACAGTGCAGCTTCACGGTCGGTTAGACACGTTGATCTGCCAACTGTGTCAAGATACGAAGAAAGTTGGGCTCGAAGAGTTCGAGCGAGTAGTGGCTTCCTCGTGTTACAAGTGCGAGACTACTAGCGAGGATCAGGTAAGGAGAGGCAAGGGAGCACTCGGCGTTAGTCTATTTGCCGAAAATACTCCTTTATGGAGGAGACAATCCAGATGAGTCTGATATTGCTGCGTCGTTTGAGCAGGATCTTTCCGGGCCGGTAGACGCTGTCATTATCGCAGGGATAAGATTACAAGTTTCAACGGCAAGGAAGTTTTTAAAGCATCTCTGTAAGACGGTAAAATCTAGGAATGGCATTAACGTAGTTGACCGGGAAGCGAGCCACCCCACGTAGCGAGCCACATACAGGTGATATTTGATCAATTTATAATAAAATCAACAACGAGCTTATATATATTCTAAATAGGCCAAATTGAGGCTTTTATACTACTATTTTGATCGCGATATCGCTTGAATTAATTTATCTGCGTTTTGGTGGTGATATAACGTATTCGGTAAGCAAGTGGCCACCGCAAGCATGTGGCCACTGTACCAAAAAACCCAAAAATAGTTTTTTAATATCTTAACAACGGCTTAATAATAAATTATATAAATTTAAATTTAGACATTCCCACCTATTTTAAGACCTCTATTAAAGCTTTAAAGTAATTTAATAAGTGGTTCTTAAGATATAATAGTTAGGCTTAAATTTAAGAGCTAAATCTTAATATATTTATAACGGCTTAACTAATTACTCTAAAACTCTAATAGAGGTCTTAAAGTAAGTATGAGAGTTTAATTATAACTTTTTATTATAATTTTTTAGGCCGTTGTTAATATATTAAAGACCGATTTTTAGGTTTTTTAGTAAGTTTTTGGGGTGGCCATATGCTTGCGGTGGCCACTTGCTTACCGAATACGTTAACGTATCTTACCACTCATCCGCCACACCAGTCACCCGCCCACCCTAAAAACCCACCAAAAATCGGAAAAACTGCACCTTAATATCTTAACAACGGCTTAATAATAAATTCTGAAATTTTATAATTAGCCTTTTATATATATTTTAAACCTCTTATTATATTTAAAAAGGAATCTATTAAGTAGCTCTAGAGATATTATAATTTAGCTTAAGATTAGGGGCTAAAACCTAATATCTTAATAATGGCCAGGCTTATTACGCTAGAACTTTATTAAAAGTCTTAATATAGGTATAAAAGGCTAATTATAAAATTTCAGAATTTATTATTAAGCCGTTGTTAAGATATTAAGGTGCAGTTTTTCCGATTTTTGGTGGGTTTTTAGGGTGGGTGGGTAACTGGTGTGGCGGATAAGTGGTAAGATACGTTAGACCTACGCGCTAACTAACTATATGGGCGACTACCACATTCCTGCGACGTCCCTTTCCAGATTAACGACCTGTTAATCTACTTATTTGCAGGCTAAGGATTACACCTAAATATATAAGAGAGGTGGGCCTAATCCTAATTATATTTACTGCGGTTTAGAACGGCTCTGCTTAATATAGTAATATTAAGCTCTAGTAGAGTCATTCCTTCCTTATACTTCCTTTAAGTTAACTTTTATACGGAGGCCTTCTGCTTTTATAGATCTTTAGATTTTAATTAATTGACGTCTTCCTAACTAAGAACTTTGCCCTTACTAAAGAGTTGTCTGCTTAACTTCTTATTAATATAAAAGCTTTAATATTTAATATTTTCTTCCCTTTAGATATAGGAGTTAGTCGCGAAGCCTATTAAAGCTTTAAATAGCTTTCTAAGACGTTGTTAAGTTGGGGTCTTAAGTAAGCCATTAGGTCGCGCGGTCGTTAATTTATTAATTTAATTATATAGAGATTTAATTTCCCTTATAGTTCTTAGCGTCTTTAAAGTGCATAAAGTAGTAAGTATATTTAATTCCTCTATATTCTGGCTTTTAGAAGGCTCTATATAGGTAAGAGTCTTTAAAATAGTAGTAGGATTATAAGGTAGAAGGCCTATAGCTTTTTAGGCGCTATAGATTATATTATAAGTAAATACCTATATACGCGCCTTTAGGTAGAGCTTTAAAAAATATTCCTTATTAACGCCTAAGTGGCTATATTAATAGAAGTTATCTACTTATTTCCTGTAGTAGTAAGAAAGTGGCCTAAAATAACCTATATTTAGTAGTTAAAGCTTATAAGTTAAATAAGGTAATAGGACTATTAGGATAATTTTATACGCAAGTATATACTTAACAAATTACTAAATAGGGTGGCTTAAATAATTATCTATTAAAAGTAAGCGATATTACTATATTTTACCGTTGGAATCTTCTATAAGGTATCTCGTATATTTATTATAATATTTAATATAATATAGGCTTAAGGAGTTATCTATCTACCTACTAGGGGAGGTAGCGTATATATATCCGCAAAGGCCCTTATTTTACTTACTAATTTAATACTATCCTTCTAGGTAGTTTGCGCCTTCTAAATTAAGAAGGTAGGTAGTAGAGAGCTATTAGCGGAAATTGTCTTAATAATAGATACTAACTCACAAGAGCCTAGCTGTATAACTATTCGATTTTTTAACCTCTCCCTATATGCCTTGCCTAATACAATTACCTAGGCCACTGCTATAAGGCCTAGTATTACCCCCTTCTTATTAAAGTTGCTAATAAATTTTAAATACTTAACTTAATATTACTTACGAATAGTATAGAAGAACGTAAACTAATTACGTATAACTACTAGATTATTATTTTAAGCTCTTTAGTAGTTAAGCTAATAACTTAATATAATACTAAAACTATGGCGTTAAACGAATCTTTACCCCTAATGCTTACCTACGGTTTAGCCTTTCCCTAAAAGGGAATAAGCTATTTTTAAGAGAATATTAACCTTTAACAGAAGGCCCTAGGATTAATATTCGTAGATCTATTTAATAATTTATTGTTCTTATAAAGGATGTAATAAACCTAGGTAAGCTTCATGTTATAGAAAATGGCTAGTAAGATAATATCTAATAGTAGATCTAGGTGCTCCGTGGGCGCTAAAGGCCTTATAAATTAACGGCTTAACACTAGAAAAAAGATCTTGTATAATACTTTGTATAGTAGTCTCGGCTTCGCGAGAGGGTAAAGATTGATTTGGCATCTTGTAATATGCTAAGGTTTTTTAATTTTAGTGTAATTTGCTATGAAATTAAAAATGGTAGGAATATTCTTATGTGGCTCGCTACGTGGAGTGGCTCGCTTCCTGGTCAACTACGTTATATTGTGGATTAATAATGAGCCCCCTACGCAGGGCTTAGTTTTCGAACCCCTTATTAGTTATTAGCTGCTAAAAGACTGTAATAGTTTTGCCTCTTTAACAGGATAATTAAACTGTTTTTATACAATGCTTTACTCTTACACTTATAGTTACAAAGTACATCTAAGACTGCCTCCATATCAGGAACCTAAGGTAATATTAGAGTTTGGCATTACCTTAGCAAGCTCAGACCGTAGAATTAATTAGTAGATATACGTATATCTGCAAGCGGATATCGCTAAACTTTTTTATTAAAAAGTTAACTCTATCTAAGGGACTTTTCTAGGCTTTATTAAGTAATATAACTTAATTATATATAGAGCAGTCGTGTTACAGACGCTTTAAGTACAATATTACAACTACTTAGGGAAGAGTTAGAAGAAGCTAGTTAGTTAATATAAGCACGGTCTAGGATAGAACCAATAGAACTATATAATAAGGAATAGTAACTAAGGTTATATAATGTAATCTATATAATCCACAACAGAGTAGATAAAACGCACGTTTATTATATATAAGAAGGATTTTATAGGAGTACGGTTATATATTTAAGGACCCTTAGTCCCTACCTAGATAGTTCCTTCCTTATAGTAATTCTTAGAATATAATTAAAGTTAATCTATTAGGTAACCACTCCACCAGTTATTATTACGTTATTAACTTTAATTTATATTACCTATATACCTAGCCCAATAATAAGCCTACCGTAGTTCTTACTATAATATTCCATTACATAATCACTACCTAGTTATAGTATTAAATATAGAAAGTTAAATAATATGCCACCAAAAGCAGCCACTACAATGCTATTAACGGCGGCAACTACTTTAAGGTTAGGACGTAACACTAATATAGTAGATACTAACTTATAGCAACCTGTAACGGTTGGATAACTATAAGAGATAGTTAACTAGTTAATAATAAACAATACGGCGCTAGAAGAAAGGGTTAATAGGATTAGAGCAGCAAAGATTAAGTTACTATTAATTAAGAGGTACTTAGGAGAAAGATTAAAGCTTAAGGAGTTTCTTACCTAAATATACTTTAAAGTTACCTAAGAAGGGGCGAAACTACTAATACCTATAGATCGAATAGCATATACGGGACTATTCCTATTAAAAAGGGCACTTAAGTAGTTTAAGCCTTACTTTACGGAAATATAGGTAAACAGAATAACAATTACTAATCAAGAGGTATAGTTAATATTCTTAAGCTAGGAAGGGTTTATAGAGTAACTTATATAAATATTTAGAGACCTAGAGGCGGTAACTATAGCGGAAAAAAAACTCTAAAATATTACGCAGTGAACCTTAGTAATTAAGTACATAACGTAGTTCTAGACACTAGCTATATAAGTTAAGTGGAATAATAGGGCGCTTATAGTATAGTATAAACAAGGACTTAAGGCTAAAGTCTAGGACGTAATTATCCTAATAGAAGATATAGACACCCTAAGGGAACTAATAGATTAAGTAATTAAGATTAATAATTGGATCTACTAAAGGGAATAGGCTAAGAGAGGCTAGGATAGAGTTCTATAGTTATATAAAATATAGAGTATATAATAACCAAAGCTAAGTTAGAAACTATAGTATAGCGCAGAGCTAATAGACCTAAGTAGTACTAAAGAAGCCTATAAGAGATAGAGTAAGAAACTATAGAAATCTAAAGGTTAAGGATCTAGTAATTATAGGACTAAGGAGTAGAGGCTAAACTAGGGATTTTAGTAGTAGAAGACGTTTAGGCGGACTCTGTTACGGACGCTTTAAGTATAATATTATAACTACTTAGAGAAAAGACGGAAGAAGCTAGTTAGTTAATTTAGGCACAGTCCAGAATAGAGCCGATAAAACTATATAACGAGGAATAGTAACTAAGGTATATAACATGCTATATATTAAACAAGAGGAATAAAAGGAACTCACGTACCTTATATATAAGACGTATATTATATATAAGAAGGATTTTATAGGAGTACGGTTGTGTATTTAAGGACCCTCAGTTCCTACCTAGATAGTTCCTTCCTTATAGTAATTCTTAGAATACAATTAGAGTTAATCTGTTAGGCAACCACTCCACCAGTTATTATTACGTTGTTAACTTCTATATTTATATTACCTATATACCTAGCCTAATAACAGGACCCACCGTAGTTCTTACTATAAGGTTCCGTTACACAATTACTACCTAGTTATAGTATTAATATAGAAAGTTAAACAATATGCCACCAAAAGCACTAGCCACAACGCCATTAACAGCGGCAATTACTTTAAGGTTAGGTAACGACACTAGTATAGCAAATACTAACTTATAGCAACCTATAACGGTCGGATAACTATAAGAGATAGTTAACCAGTTAACAGAAAATAATATAACGTTAGAAAATAGGATTAATAGGATAGGCGCAGCAAAGGTTAAGTTACCATCAATTAAAAGGTACTTAGGAGAGAGATTAAAGCTTAAAGGATTCCTTATATAAATATACTTTAAGGTAGTATAGGAAGGAGCAAAGCTAGCAACACCTATAGATTAAATAGCCTATACAGGACTATTCTTAACAGAAAGGGCACTTAAGTGGTTTAAGCCTTACCTTATAGAGATACAAGCGAACGGTATAATAACCACCAACTAAGAGGTACAATTTATATTCTTAAGCTAAAATAGATTTATAGAACAACTTATATAAATATTTAGAGACCTAAAGGTAACAACCACAGTAGAAAGAAAACTCTAAGACATTACGTAACAAACCTTAGCAATTAAGTATATAACGCAGTTCCAGACATTAGCAATATAAGTAAAGTAGAATAATAGGGCGCTTATAGCATAGTATAAACAGGGACTTAAGGCTAAAGTCTAGAATATAATTATCCTAATAGAAGATGCGGATACCCTACGGGAACTAATAAATTAGGCGATTAAGATTAACCATTAAATCTACTAAAGGAAATAGGCTAAGAAGGGCTAGGATAGAGTTCTATAGTTATATAAGGCGCAGAGTACGTAACGACTAAAGCTAAGTTAAAAACCATAGTATGGCGCAGAGCTAATAGACCTTAGTGGTACTAAAGAAGCCTATAAGAGATAGAGTAAGAAACCGTGGAAATCTAAAGGATAAAAATTAAGTAATTAAAGGTCTAAGGAGCAGAGGCTAAATTAGAAATCTTAGTAGCAGAAGACATTTAGGTAGACTCTATAGTAAGAAAAATAGTTTAAAAAAGGAGCTTATATAAATTATGGAAAATAGGGTTATTATATTAGAGACTATAGAAGTAGATAAAGTCACTATATAGTAAAGGGCATAAGACTAGTAAACGACATATATATATAGAGGGATAATAATATACTATAAGGAACAAAAGAATGTTTAATTAAAAGTTTTGCGTTTTATTATAATAACGTATACCAAATTTATAAAGACGCTAAGTATAGTGTAAGCTATTAGCTATAGGAGCTAGCACCTATAGGATATAAAGGAACTAATAAACCAGTTCGCAGATCGGACATTAAGGACGATAATTTCAATATAGGTAAAATATTTTATAACAATAAGGTAACAAAGGCGGCTTACTAAAGGCACGTAGACCTTAGAGATATTATACTAGAGGTAGAGGATAATTCCACTACAGAATAGGGAACATTAGTAGGGATTAAGACCCTACTAGATATAATATCTATCGCTTTATAAGACGTAAGAGAAGTAGAACAGCGAGCCACTTTAGTACTTAATAAAGGCAAAAGGCTAAAGGCTTAAGATTCTTAAGATAAGATAAGAGACGACTAAGATTCTTAAAACAAGATAAGGCAAGCTTAAGGACCTATAATAGATGATAACCAATAGAGTAAAGCAATGGCTTAGTTTAGTAATATACGAATAAGCTTAGGACGAAGTTTCCTATAGGCACAAGACTCTTAGGACGAGATAAGTAAGATTTAAGACTCTTAAAACAAGATAAGAATACTAAGTAAGCCTAGTTAAACTAAGGCTGAAGTAAGGCTTAAAACAGAAGCAAGCTTAGGATTGAAAATCCAAAGGGGTTAAGAATTTGGAGTATAAATAAGGACACCCATAAATAAGAGGTAAGAGGCTTCTTTATAGATTAAAGAATCTGCGGCATAAACAGTAATTAGACTAGAAGACAAATACATAGACCTAAAGGACTTACTAGTAGAATATAGTATTCGGACTAAAGATCGAAATGCTAATACCAAGATTAAGAAGTATAAAGACTTTAAGGATCTAAGCGCGAGACGCAAACCAAAAGAAACTATAGAAGAATTTAGACAGAGAATTATCGCATAGTAAGAATAGAAACTAGATAAGAGATTTAGCATATTAGGACGTATAAAGGACAGAGCACTAGTATAAAAAATCACTAATAGGCCTAGGGCAGGCACACTAAGAGCTAAGTAGCTTACTAAACTAGAAAACGAAGAGGATTTAGGGATCCCTACTAGGTTTAAGAAACGACACATAAAAGGCTATTATAACGCAGTAATAAGAAGATACTTCCTTACGGATAAGCCGTATATACTCTAGCAGCTATACTAAAAGTGGTATAGGCAAAGGCATAATAATAAGTAGGAAAATTTCTATATATAGTTGGATAAACAAGTTATCTAGGACTACCTAATTATAGAAAAGGCTATAACATATATTAAAGGAGCCTTAATAATAACGTTAAAGGATCTAAAGGAGTGTTTAGAGGACTAGAGAAGTAAAAGGCGCATCTTAGTACCCGCAAATAAAGTTATAACGTTTAGATTAATACGATAAAGGTTTAAACTTAAAAATAAAGACAAATTAAGAGTTAACCTAAAGCACCTAGCATACTACACGTTATTATAGATCGCGTGCGTAGACGATATAACGTAAGTAACAGAGTTATAACGGCGATAGGGTTATAACGGTCGGCTACTACCGCCTTCCTAATGTAGATGGAACACCAAAATACTGCCAAAATGCCTCAGAAGTAGCCGTTGGGTCGTGCACGCCGTCGGGTCATATACGCCGTCATATCGTACACAACCCAACGGCTACTTCTAAGGCATTTTGGCGGTATTTCGGCAGTATTTTAGTGTTCCATCTACATCAGGAAGGCGGTAGTAGCCGACCGTCATAACCCTATCGCCGTCATAACTCTATCACTTACGTTATACGAAATATATAAGAATTTAAAAGAAAAAAAATCGGAAATACCCTATAAGGATATATTAGATGTCGGATAAGTAATAATATAGAAACGCCAAATATATATATAGTTGGCATCCAGCAGAAGTCTAAGAGAAAGGAAGTTTAGTACTTTAACTAGAAAGATTCCTTATAGAAAAATACTTAGACGAATAACAGTAGTAGAAATACCTAGAAAATATATATTTATAGTATATTAAAGATAAAAAGCAAACTAGGTATTAGCCGAAGAGCGAGCTAAGTATATAAGGATTAAGCAGCTAATAGTTAGGAAAAGTAGAGGCCTATAGAACTAAAGGGAGCTAGTAGTAAAGCCTTAAACCCTTAAAGGAATTTAAAGACGATACCTAAATTTATAAGTTAAATAGCAAGATTAGCAGTTTAAAGCGCTAATAGATAGTAGAGTAACGCGAAACTATATNTTACTAGNANTAGTTAAGAGAATNGNANTACNNNATANANANAAGGANNAANNTTANNTATTAGTTANNATTTTAGGAGATCTAATAACCTATAGAGGAGGGATTATTAATCTTAAAACAGGACCTATTTAGATAACTATTAAAGGAAGATAAATTAAAATATCTTTTAATATCCTACTATTAGGATAAAATAAGGCAGTATTAAGAATACCTTAGTTATAGGAATATAATCTAAGGATCGATTAGATTATAGGTTAGGTTAATATTAGGGATACTTAACGCCGCAAGCAACGATAATAAGCTAAGTTAGTATAGTACTAAGTAAAAGCAACCTATAAGGAGATAGAAAAAGGATTAAGTTACGTACCAAAAAGATACCATAAGTATGGTAAGAAACTATAGTTACCGGAAAGTAAAAAGCTGTTAGAATATATAGTATAGGACTATAAGATAGAATTAGAACTAGGAATAAGTCTAAGATTCTTTCTAATCTATAAGCTTACCGAAGAAGAAGGTAGAGTACTAAAAGAGTTTATCTAGGAAAACCTATAAAAGGGATATATTAGACCATCGCAGTTATTAGCAGGATATCCAGTACTATTTATACCAAAAAAGAATAGCAAACTAAGGCTGTATATTAACTATAGATAGTTAAACAGTATTACTAGAAAGGATAGGTATCCTTTACCCTTAATTAGCGAAATCTAAGATAGAATAGGCAACGCGTAAATCTTTACGAAGATAGATCTAAGATAGGCGTACTATTAGATTAGAATTAAGGAAGGTAACAAATAAAAGGCAGCCTTTAGGTTAAAGGAAGGACTATATAAGCCATTAGTTATACAATTTAGGCTTATAAATGTACTAGCAACGTTCTAAAAGCGTATTAATAATATATTAGGAGAACACTTAGATAAGTTTGTTATAGTATACCTTAATAATATTATTATCTACTTAATAACTAAGGAAGAACATAGGGAACACGTTAAATAGGTCTTAAAGAGACTATAAGAAAAATAAATACTAGTAGTAATTAAGAAATACAAGTTCTTTACTAGGAAGACTAATTTTATTAAATTTATTATTAAACTAGGCTAACTTAGCATAGATCTAAAGAAGATTAAGGCTATAGTGAATTAATAAGAACTAGAGAACGTTACGCAGTTAAAATTATTCCTAGGGTTTTATAATTACTATAGAAGGTTTATAGCGCAGTAGTTAAAGGATATTAAGCTATTTACGTAATTAATAAAGAAAGAAGAACTATAGGCATAGGGAGAGGAATAGAAAGAACTCTTTAAGAAAGTTAAGGAGTTATTTACCTAGGAGCCAGTTCTTAAAATCTATTAACTAGGTCTAAAGACGGTTATAAAAACGGATATATTAGACTATATACTAGGGGCATACTTTATATAGAAATATTAGGATAAATAGCACCTAGTAATATATTATAGTTGGAAAATAACACTACTAGAGTTAAACTATAATATCTATAATAAGGAGTTATTAAGTATAGTTATAGTATTAAAAAAATAGAAAGTATTCTTATAAGGTATAGAGAAACTATTTATAGTTAAGACAGATTATAAGAACCTAATAGGGTTCCTAATAATAAGGGAACTTAACTAAAGATAGGTTAGATAGGCAGAGATACTTATAGAATACCATTTTAAGATTTAGTATATTAAGGGTACAGATAATATATAAGCAGATACTCTAAGTCATAAGGCTAAACTACAAAATAATAAAAAGCCATTAGGGGCTTTACTATGAAAAGATATAGACGGATTAATTAGGTATAATTATCTAAAAATTATAATAACTTAAAAGGAACTAGATAGAGTTTACAAATTACCAAAAAGCTTTTAGGTATAAAGAATTCTAGAGGTATAGCTAGAAGATCCATAAGCAGATATATATAAAAATTAAAAAGTAAAAAATAAGATGGAGACCACGTATCAGGAAATGGAGGTTCCTTTATGGGCAAGGCGCGCTCGCTTCCTTACCCTAGTTTGGCTAAGACCTAACCTTAACCTTAACTATAAAAGGCCTTCTCCCTTGCTACTTTTGCCCTTATGCTCTATCTCCTCTTTTCTTTCCCGCTACTATGCTACCTTAGACTCTAGCTGTTAGCTATAAGGCATTTTCTATCCCCTTAGCGTCTATGTAGGTGCTCTGCCCGTCTTCCCTAATCTCTATATGTTTTATACTAACGATTACCTAGCGCTGTAACTCTTCGGCCCTTTCTATAGGATATATTTATACTCTCTCCTAGTGTTAACGTATGCTTCGGTTCTACTATATTCCTTCTTTCTTCTCTCCTCTCTCTTTTTCTCCCTACGTCTCCTACTAATTAGTGTACCGGAATAACATTTCCGTTTATCCTCTTCTTTACCTTTACCTCTAGTAGTGTCTCGGACGTAACTATAATATACAACTTAATCCTTATCGGAATAGCTATAAATAGCCATGCCGAGAACCGCCTAGCAATAGATTATACGGGTTATAGCTACTGCGAGCTGCGGGACGCGTTAGGTAGTGTCGCATTGCAGCATTATAATAAAGGCAAAGCCGGACGCCGAAGTGGGTCCTTAGCGAAACTATAGGCTAATACTAGTCACTTAGCTTAGTTAAAGCTGCGCCGCTAAAAGCTAGAAGCCCTTACCCTCCTTAGCGCCTTCTTAACCTAGACCTAAACCTTACCCTTCCCTAACAATTAGAGGATTATATTATAATTAGAGAAGCCGCCGGGCTTTAGTCTAATCCAGCCCCCTATTTAGTTAAGGAGGTATAGGTTATATAGAAATATCCTTTATATAGACCTAAGACTTATAAGGTAGAATCTAAGGGTAAACGGCCTATTTAGTAGCATAGCCTGGCTTTTAGTGAAGCTGGTGTTATAATCTTACTCTTAGCTGATAAATACTAGAGAAAAATTCGCGTATTTAACCTCCTAATAGAGACGGACTTTATACGGTAGCTGCATTAGCTAAAAGGGCGTAGTGAGATGGATATAGGTATAATCGCCTGATCTACTTACGCTATCTGCCCCCTTATGTTGTTTGTGACATCCGGCTATAGGTAAGGGTAGAGTATAACTAAAGAAGTTCCTCGGATCTAGGGGAGAGATTTAAGGATACCCTTATTACTCAGAGTGTCTTTTAATACTTACAGCAGAATTATAGCACGCCCCCTACCTATCTAACCCTAGGAACTATAGTCTCGCAGAGGATCTAGTATAGAAGATCTAGTTTACTAGTATAATTGGGTTAGAAAAATCGGGTTAGAAAACAGATATGTTAGCACTAGCTCTAACTCTAAGGAATAAGGGCAGAGGCATTTTGCTACCAACCTCCTTAATAAGGAGGCTTGGTGCGATGCCCCTGTTAGAGGCTGAATGTGCTAGGTTAATTAGTTGGGTCTTAATTGCAGTTTCCTAATAGGTGTTAATCTTATAATAGAGTTTAAGCCCGTATATACCTTTATATATTATAAATAGTAATTACTAATAGAGTGTAGATTACACGTTTTAATTCGCTATTAAGTTAGTAGGGTTATTTTAATATAGATGCTGCGGATATAAGCTAGTGGTAAAGAGGGGACTAGCATAGACTTAAAAGCCTAGCGTAACCCGTTCTTTAGGGCTATTGGAAAGGCATAAGGCAATAATAATTCTAATAATAATAGCGGTAGTAACGGTGGCATCTTCTTAACCCCTTTATTTTAATTTATAAATTTTACTTAATAATATTAATTTTTATACTACACCCCCTAAAAAACCGAAGGCTTCTTAGTATTATATAATTACGGCTTTTAAGGCAAATATAAGTAACATACTTAAAAAGAGGACAAAAAAGGGGAGAGTACCTCGCTTCCCTTTAAGAGATAATCCTATAAAATATTTGGCCTAGTTACACTTAGGCAAGTTATTTTATATTACCTTTTTTAAATATTCTACCTAATAAGGCACCCGCAGATCCTAAGGCTTTTAATAAGTATAAAGATATTTATAAGAATATAAGTAACAGCCAAGACGCTAGAGGAAGTAATTAAGGTAATTTAGTAATTATCCCCTCCTTCTTTTTTTAATAACTATAAATATGTCTAACGGTTAGCAGCGAATCCAATATTTATTAAAGATAATATAGCCGACCTAGACTTGGAACCTGAAGCTAAAGGGGATAGAGCTAGTAATACTGGCAATAAAGCTAATAAAGTCGGCGATTAACTAGCACCTTATAGGTTAGGTATATACTTCCCCCCTATATAACGGCCTTACTTAACAATTATTAGATAGTAGAAATAACCGCGGCAATAAAGACAATAAGGATAAGGAGTTACCTTCTTTAGAGGAGCTGGAAGATCTCTTTAGCGTATCTATATATAACTATCTCAAACCTATAGCAGAAGACGTTAATGAAATAGATAGCCTAGCTAAGGGAATTAATATTGCGACTGTCCCCTAGGCTATATAAAAGTTAGAGACCTATATAGTAACTAACTAAGACTCCTTAATAGCCAATAATATAGATAATATTGGTAGGTTATAGATATTAAAAATATTGTTACTATAACCTAATAACCATAATATAGACAATCCGCTTATTAGGGAGGAAGGTAATTATAAGAAAGGGAATATAGAAGGCGAATTATCCTTTATACTAAGGAAGCGGAAGCTTAAGTAGGATAATATTACTAATTATAATTCTAATAACCCTACTAAAGAGAGTAGTAGGGGTAGTAAGGGTGGTAATAGTCTACGTCCCTAGAAGTAATAAAGGCCACCCGCCTATCGCAAAGACTTATCTTCTAGCCCCCCTATCCCTAACCTTAACTCTTAATACCCGCAAGTTAACTAGTAAGCGGTATCCACTCCGCGTCCTGCTAGCCCTTTACTTTAGGAGCCTACCCTTTTTTATAGCATTAAACCGCCGTATAATAAGGCTAGTAATCGTACTTATAATGAGGACAAGGACGGTAATAGCGGCGGCGTCGCTAATAACTGGAGCGACGTTTTAAACCTAGAGCCTGCTGTGAAGCGTTGTACCTAGACTAAAAAAGACAAAATTAACAAAGTAAGCTTGGATGATGAATGGGAGATTAATGATATTTTAGGGGAAAAAATAATTAAGTTAGGGCGCAAATATAAGGTGGCTTGGAAGCCTACCTAGGTTTATAAGAGCGGGCTTTTAAATTCTAACGATGTCCTTAAGTCTTACTAAAGACGCATTTAGTAAGCTAAAGCTAGATTGTTATAGGTGCACTCTTTTTCTAAAGTTGCAAAAGTAAAGGGCAGGGTTGCCGTATAGAAGAGACGGGGCTAGTAGCTTGGGCGTATTCTTATATTTTGGTTAGTCCTATAGAAATAGGAAGCCGGGGTTTGCATTTAGTAGTCCAATTGTTTAAGTGCATTTTCTTAAGGCGGTATTGCTATATACAGCCGTTTTCATCTAAATTTCGCTGCTAACTTATCTATGTTATGTATATTTAATCAAAACGGAGCCTTATAAGTTGTAAGACTTGTTATATTACTAGGTATTATAGTACCTATTTATTTATATTATAAATCCTCTCTTTTACCATTAATATACTTAAGAATTCGTTAAATTATAAACTTCTCTATACTTAAGATATGCTAATCTACTAAGATTACCGTCTAATATAAAAAGTGCTAGAAGAGACTAAGATATTCCTTAAAGATAAATCGCATCGTCCCCTACCCTAGTGCCATTATATAAGGTGGGTAAGCGTATCCTAACCTAACACCCGTAATATAAAATACGGCGCAGTTTAGGAGCTTGCTAGTAACTAGAGATTGTCTAATATGTCCTAAATAAAGGATGGTTAGTATATTACACTGTATATAAGGATAGTAAGACTAATAGACTTATAAAGCACAAAACTTACCTTTGTTAACGCTAATAACGCCTAAGAAATAGGTAAAGTATAAATCTAAACAGAGAAGCCTTTAGATTTTTAAGCTAAAGACGAGATTTTATAAACGTTAAAAGGAAAGCCTTAAGAGTGTGGAGGAAATGCCGCGGCGTCGTTACTAGGGATAGATTCCGTAAACCTGCGAATAAGTTTAGATAGTTAAAATTCCTAGTTTTATAAATATACCTTACTTATCCATTTCTTTAATAATGTTATTTATATAGTTATATTTGCCGTTCTAACAGCCTCTAATAATGACTCTAAAGGCCCCTAGGGACTTTAATTCGGGAAATATTCCTTATTTATAACGATCTTCTATATTATCGTTAGAAAGCTTATAAAAGGCAATATAACGCATTAAGATATAATAACAAGCCGATCTAAAGGCAAAAATTTTGTCCTTCTAAGGCGTGCTTAGATATAAAGCTTGGGCTTAAATAGAGTATAAAATAAGAAGAGGAGACCTATTAATTAATAAACTAGCGAAGTCGATTAGCTTTGCGTTTAAATGTTTATCTAAGAGAATGTTATAGTATGAAATATCACTATATATAACATATCTAGAGTGAATATATTTAAGAATATCTGTAAGCTATAAAATCTAACATATTTATAAAATTTGATTGATATTATTGCTTCTGTCCTAAAGAAACCCATAAAGCTGGCCGTTTAGAGCGCGTTCTAGACGTATTACCGTACGGTTATCCTTTTAGAAAAGTTCGCTGCTATAGTATTATAAGAGTCCATTATATTAACCAAGTCTCTTATAGATCTCCTTTTTAACTTTAATAAAGTGTTAAGAATTCGCGTTATTTGGAGCTTTAATAACCTTGTTTTAAAGTTTATTATAATACACAGTGCCTAAAATTCCCTAGCCGATAAGATTCTTACAGCTGCAGCTAGGGGGTGGTACTACGATAAGGTCTATAAGTGTTGAAGTAGTAAAGGGCTTTAAAGGGGTGGCAAAATCCCGGTGTCTGGCTAACTAATCTATTATTTACCCTAGATTTTAGACGCTATTCTTGGACGAGATTAGTCTTTATAGCAGATATACTAACCCTAGGTCCTCCGTCTAAGCTATACTAAGTCTTATTTATTCTAAACTTTGTCTTAAAAATATAACGACGAAAATGTTTTATAGGACTCTATATTCCTTAATAGTTTATATAAAATTTTCTAATTATTCCCGTGCACCTATAAAACATTCCTTCATATAATTAGATAGTAGTATTTCTATAGCCTCTAATATATAGCACCCTTAATTTGGTAGCGAGTGAGTTGGCTTACCTACCCCTATAGCCTAAGCTTTTTAGCTATCTATATAATCTATCCTTTATTCTGTTGCTCTGCCATATATTCCTTAAGTGCTTATTTAAAGGCTTCTCTTTTAAATTTCGCCTCTTGCTCTACATTGCAATTAGTCCAGAAAATTATATTATTAAAGGATATATACTTAAACAGTAGCGTAGAACCGTAAGTCTATTAGGAAGCTTCTTATAGGCTTTACCGGAAATATTATACGCACTAACTGCGTACTTAACACCTTCTTCGTAAATCGTATTACGAAGGATCTCTAAACTTAACATAGTGCGGTTATTAAGAGGCATTGCAATATAAACAAGTATAGAGTAATTGCTATTGGTTATACGAACGCTTTTGTCAAAGTTAGCGGCAAGGACTTGAAATCTCACCGCTATGGGGGCGGCTTTAAGAGTTGTAAAAGTAGCTATAAGAGTATCCTTAGGATTGGGAACCTCCCTAGGAAGATATAATATGGTAAGTAACAAGAATGTCGGCTCTAGAGGTCTGGACTTAGTGGTTTATTAATGCATTAGCCGATAAAACAATAGTATATACTATGCTATATGTATATCAAAGACCGGTTAAAGGTTGAGTATGCTATATATAGCCAATATCTTACTAGAATAACGAGGGTATATATAGGTCCGAACCCGGTACGCTAAATACATTAAAAGGCAGCGTTAGTAACTTAATGCGGATATATAGTTATACGTAGTAAAGGTTAGTAGAGGGCTAACTGTAATATAGTTTAACCCTAATTGTTTAGAAGCAGTAAAAGTATATATAGGCCCAAAATCGGAGGCGCTAATTAACCTAGAAAGCAAGAACGGAATACTAATTACCTGTAAAAAAAATCCATTAGTGGGCCACTATAGATATAGAGGCGTTTTAGTAGCTGAGCTGGCAAGCCCTAGAGTGCTAGATTATACTAATATCCTCCTAACTCTAAGCTAAGTAATAGGCTTAAGGTATAGGGCTATATATAGGGGCTTAGTTNNNGTGCTAGTTAATACANAGGAGCTAGCANNTTTTAGATTNANNAGTAAGAGAGNNNGTAGTNTTTAGGGCTTTNTTANATTAGTAGTTTACCCTATAGATCGCGGCTTAGACTTTAAAATATAAAAGTCTAACTATTTAAGAGGGGTAAAGTAAATGCGCTATACTCTAGCTCGTGCTTAGGTGCATATTCCCCTAATTACCCTAGTTACCTATCTATAATGAAACCTATAGATATTTAGACCGTCACTTATTAAGGCTTTGTTGCATAACTAGGAGTAATTAGCCAAGTCGTAGAGCGCTAGCGTATCCCCCACTCCTAGCCCTTAAAAATTTGGTATACTTCTAGTATAAAAGTTTTATGCAATAATAAGAGACTCTATATAAGGCCTTCCCTCCTAAAAATAAATAAAAACCACAGTCTGGTTTTATGTGATGAGGCATAGAGCTAAAGACGCGTTTAGTAGCTTTAATAGAGTGCATCTTAACCTTAGCCATATAAGGCAATTTTAGATAATACTACATGCCTTTAAAGGAGGAGCCGCACCTTAGCCGAGTTTTCTAAGGAAGTTTAAAAGCAGTAAGAGGCTTTAAGCTTTAATAAAGTCTATGTATAGCTGCTACCTAGGAAGAAAATTCCTCCTAAATAACTTAATAGTTCCTTATATGTACCTCTTACAGCCTTAGCTTTTCTATAGCCTCCCTCTTTAAGTCGCTAAGCTCTAGTATCTAAGATATAAAGTCTTCCCACTCTTGCTTAAGACATATATGTTTAAGGCATAACTAAAGTATATGGCGATCATCTCCGAGGAAAACCTTATCCAGTAGGAAGTCATCCATGGCTTTGACCTTCTTAGGTGGAAAGATATAATCCTACTATAGGCCATATACCTTAGATTAAAGGCCCTTATCTAGTAGGGGATTATCTATAGCTTTGAAATTCTTAAATAGAAAGGTCTTGCCTTCTCTTCGCGCTTTATAGGTTATACTAATGGAATAGCTAACGTAAATTTTAAAACTACTAAGCTGGTATTAGCCTAAGAAGTAACTAAGATAACTAAGAACTAACCTATTTCTTCTATGATCAGTTTTAGTATAGGAGGATTTAGGATTTAATATCGTGGCTTCCTCTAAGTCATTGGGGCTAATAGGTCGGTCGGGGTACTTAGGGTTCGAATATCTCCGTATAGCTTTCTCCGAGTCACTAGGGCTAATAGGTATGTCGTAAGATGTCGCGTTATGCTATTAGTATTTAATATAAAGCGACTAAGCTTGTAGCAAAATGACGGCAATGTTTGTAACACATTCCATAAGAAAGTGTCCCTATTCGTATTAGTGAAGGTCACTAGAGCGTTACTATAGTAGCTTACTAAAAGGAATAGATGTGTATTAATAAATATAAAGTAAATGCTAGAATATAGTATAAGAATAATTGTAGCGCATAAGAGCTATAATACTTTTAACCTTTTATATTTTCTCACTATCTAGGTAGAAGTAGTAAAAGTTATACCTAATAATATATTTACTAAGAGACCACCTAAGAAAGCTAATAAACGCCCTGTTATTTAGTGTCGTGAGAAGAATATTAGTACGAAGCCGGAAATTAGGAGTAGAAAGGCAAGTATAGTAATGCTGGTAACGACTGGGAAATCCTTATTAAAAATAGTTTTTGGAATATTTATATAGAATCTCCACAAAAATAAAGCCTAATTTTTAGTTAGTAATTTACTTTAAAAGGCTGCACGTATAAACCTTAATAGCTAGTCTAGTACACTAGGACAGCTCCAATAATACGTATAATAACTTGGCTAAAATAGGAGAGATGTTTTTAAGCTAGTAATAAAGGGAGACTCTAAAAGTAGTTTGGAGAGGGAGGAAGTAAAAAATTATTTAAAAGCGGAGAGAATGCCGTGAGGTGGTTAGTAAACGAAGCTATAAAAGCACTACTTAACTAAGAATAAGTAAATAAATAAACTTAGCGCTAATAAATGCTACAACAGGAAGTTTATACATTGTTTTAAAAAGTAGAGGTGTTCTGCTAATAAAGAGGTTAACTAAAGTAAAAAAGGGTAAGAAGGTAATAAGGCGATAAGGCAATAGCGTAATAGGGTAGTAGGGTAATAGGGCGGCTGTAAGGCTAGGTTATAGCCTAATTCCCTCTAACTACCTTTATAGAATATTGTACCCCTTAATGGCAATCTCTTAGCAATCCTCTAGGAATCTTCTAGGACTCCTCTATAACTCCTCTATAACTCCTCTGGGACTTCTATATAACTTATATAGGACTCCTCTATAACTTTAGCAGCGCCTTAGGAAACCAGCCTCCTTAAGCTAAAAAAAGGTAGCGAGAGTGGCTAGGGTCTTAAGATCAGTTTTAACAGCCGTATCTATAATGCCGCCTTCTTTTATATACGCCTTTTTAGGCCTTAATGTCTCTAAGTACCTCTTTTACTAAGGTATAGGCTTGCTTGGCACGCTTTTTATTTCTAATACTCTCGCCCTAGCGGCTCGTAATTCTCTATTTAATAAGCTTAGCCCCTACAGCCTGTATATAACATACTAACATAACGCGCATTACCCGGATTCTTACTTATTATATCTCTCTTATTCTTCCTAATCTTTCCCTATTCTATAGTTTCGCCGACAATAAGCCCTAGTTTTACCTTCCTTAGTATCCGTATAACGACTCCTTTAGTATTACAATTCCTCCTAATTATGGGCAGCCTCTTTACTTAGTAACGAAGCTTAATAAAGTCCGCGACCTTAGAGATCTGCGCTAATTCCCCTATAGTACCTAGCAGCCTCCTGCGCAAATAACGAGTATTTGTTATTAACTATAGTAGGGATAGTTTAAAGCCTTCGGTCCCCTATATAGTAGGAACTATAGATATCTCTTCTATACTAAGCAGAACACGTATTTAGAGGTGTAGGAATTATAAGTAATAGAACCTATCTAATCTCTATCTACTAAAACTTAGGAATTTAGTACAACCCTATACGTTATAATACCTCTAATGCGAAAACGCGGTCACTCTGCAATCTTTAAACCTTACTAAAGTAAGCGGAATGCTAAGTATTATCGGACTGAGAATAATATATAAGCTATAAATTGTATATTATCTCTTAAAAAGAAGAAAGAGCCTTTAAAGAAATTTCCTTATCTATTCTGCATTTGCTGTTTTAGCAAGTTATATAATGTCTAGAAACATATAAGGAAGTTCTATAAAGGAAAGAGTTAACTGGATAAATACTGCTATATATACAAATAAGAATTCTAAAAACTATTAAGTTTTACCTGGCATATAAATATTTATAAATTTAAGGTAACGCCCTCTAGTTCTTAAGTAGAGTTTAAGTAATTAGCATCGTAGCTATATAGAGAGCTGTTTGGGCGCACGTTAAGTATAGCACCCTTAAGTTCTCTAGCGGAACTAGTGCAACCGCCTAATTAGAATACATTTGATGCTACGCCCTTTAATCGCAATTAGGACACATTTAATGCTACGCCCTTTAATAATTTACTGGAGCCGATGCAGCCGCTATTCTCCTAGGGCAATTCGAGCTCGTTAAGTACGGTAGCCACTAATTCTTTAGCGGAGTAAGTACGGTTATTTCATTGGAACACGTTTAATGCTACTCCATTTGACGATCTATAAGAGCTAATATAGTAGCCGCCCCTATAGGATAACTGGAACACTTTAAATATAATAGGGCAAGTGCAGTTATTTTACTGGAATACGTTTAATGCCACGCCCTTTAATAATTTGCTAGAACTAATGCAGCCGCTATCCTCCTAGGACGATTTAAACCCGTTAAATGCGGCACCCTCTAATTCTCCGGCAGAAGTATGGTTATTTTATTAGAATACGTTTAACGCGACACCCTTTAACCTTCTATTAAAGTCAATATAGTAGTTATTCTCCCTAGAGGGTCCTAGTATAACGAATATATTACTCTTTAATCTAGACTTAAATATTATAGGCCTGGCGTAAGCCTTTTAAAATCCCCGCTATAGCCTAGCACTGACTAAAGCGTATTAGCGTGACTTATAAAACCGCCTCCTAAGCTCGCTTAATTGCCCTCCTTTTAAACTAAATCTACTTTTAATTATACGCTATTAGTTCTCGTCTAGGCTTAAAGTAATATTTAATACTTCGGTAGAGGGATATATAGGAGAATCTATAGCTAGCTATAAGCGGTGATCTTTATTCCTTTTACGTGCTACTTAATATAGTTACCGCTTTTAAACTATATATTTACTACTTCTAAAGCAATTATTTCCAAACTGCTCTAGAATCTTATTACTAGTTCGATTATCTAGCACTCCGCGCCTAGGATACCCGGTCTATATATATAAAACCATAATCGCGTACACTAGGGAAGGTAGTTTATTCTTAAGGAAAGGTCTTAACTATAATAGCTAGTAATAGCAAATAAAGCTAGAGGAAGTTTAGTAAATGCGAAAATATTTATAGGGTTTAAGAGTATATATATATTACCTCTATTAGCCTTAATATCTACTATTTTCTTAGTAGCTACTTTACAAGAATATATATTAACCTGGAATATCTATATAACATTTTAATCTCCTCCTAAATAATAGTATATAGCCCCTATAAGATCTTTAACAGAAGCCATTTTTTTCTATTTATAATCGCGCCTTAACTCTTCGCGGGTTAGAGTAGGTTTAAATAGAAGGCAGGCGGCAATATAAAAGCCATTATCTTAAGCTAAGAAAAGTATTATTTTAATAGCCTAGAGGGATATTAGTCTCGCTTACAAACTTCAGAAATAGCTTACCTTATTTAAGACAATCTCCCTTTTAATAAAGCTTAATAACTCTAATAACTCCGCTAAAGGGGGCTTAATGCTTATAGCTCTTTTAAGAATAAGAAACCCGTCTTTTATAAAAGCTTATAAAGCCTTACCAAGATCTTCTTTTATAAAGAGCCCTTGCCTACTACGTTTAACGACTTTAATATCTATATACTTGTTACTTAGTCGTTCTGCCGTTGGTTTAAAGTTGTTGTTGTTTTACTACTTAAAATTTTAAGCCGCGTGGGGTAGGTTTAGTGGGGCATAGCTATAATCTAAAGCCTCTAGTATATATAATGCTTTACCTAGTAAGATTAATGAATATTATCGCATATCGACTTTAATAACTAACTATTAATATTTAATATCTCTAGCTTAAATATATATAAGCTTGTTTTATTAAACCTCTAGGTGACGCTTACTAGATTTAACTGCTTTAAGCCAAGATCGAAGAAGACTTAAGCTTAAGCTTAAGCTAAAATGACATCCTTAAAGAAGTGGTTAAATTCTTATATACTAGAAAACACTAGTAGTGAAATCTAGAGGAACGTACTAGTTATAAAGCAGGGGCTATGAAATTGGTACCTTGATTAGACTAGGGGCAACTAAAGGTCTAGTAGGTATTAGACTCTTAGTTTAAAAATAAGGAAGGTTAGGTTTAGACGGAAAATAACCTAGTTTAGGTGCTAACGTCTGTCCTCTAAAATAATAAGTGGATTTTAGAGATGGAGGTCCTAGGGATTGCCGTGGGATTGCTAGGGGATTCCTATAGGAGTCCTATAAGAGTCCTATAGGAGTCTTAAAGGAGTTATGTAGGAGTTATATAAGAGTCTTATAAGGTTGTCATGGGGCTGTAATAGGATTGCTAAGAGATTGCTAAGGAATTGCGAGAGGAGCTGATATAAAAGGTAAATTTCTAAAGGTTTAGACTTGTAAAATATACCCTAATATAAGAATGTCTGGCTGGTTTTAAATAGTTTCTTTATAACACCTTTTAGCTAAATTATATCCTCTGCTCTATCTGTAATTTTAATTAATAGTCCGCTGTGCGTTTTAATAAGCCGACCGCCTAATCTTTTTAGCTGTTTTAAAGCTTACGGCAGTTTCTATCCGGGTAGTTATCTCTAAATCATGCCGTAAGCAATAACCTTAGATTGGATTAGAAGGTCTCTATACTTACATTTTTATAACGTTAGGAGGATATAGTTTGCAGGTCTTTTAGTATTTTAAGCACTATGTTTTTACTCTATTAATGAAATGGCCGTATTTAAGCGCCATTTAAATATAGTCGTATATTTTATAAGGTAATGACAACAATTTTCCGTCTAGGTGAAGTATGGGCAATGTGTGGATTCTAATGTTAGAGCTATTCTGGAATTTATAGTATATATATACTACTTAATACGCGACTAAGATAGGAGATAATAAAGGAGATGCGTTATAGGAATGTATACTATTAGAGTCCTTACTTCTAGGACTAGGTGTATAGCCCCTTATCTACCCTAGCTACCTAAGTTTATTAATTTTCGCCCTATATGCACGCTGAGACATATTTATTCTATACCCTTATAATAGCGACTAGCAAACCTATCTTATAAATAATGCTCCCTTTCTCCCGCCTAATTGGAAATTATATAACCGTAGACTAATATAAAAGGATACTTAGCTTTAATCTCCACGCTATAATTCCTAGCATGATCTAGTAATTGGTCTACAGGAGTTAAACCTTATTAGCCCGCGCTAAGTATATTTACCCTTTCTTTGCTTTATAGCAATTTTTAGAGTCCTTTTAATCTTTACATACTTTCTAAAACTGTTTCTCCTACTACTCTTCTTTAAGTCACGTTCTCCCTATATAGAGAGAAAGTTAGTTAGCAATGTTTAAAGCGCCTATTTTAGGGCGTCTTTATAAGGTAGAGGTCTCTAAGGCAAAATAAATGGCACTTATTGCCACTGCCGTATACTTTTCCTCCCCTATATGGAAATATTAGAGACCACACTATGCCAAATTTCTAGGAGATACACTAACGAGCTTTAAAAACCTTTTTGGACAAGAAATTTAAAATCTAAATAAAATCGTACTTGTTATAGACGATGCTTTTAAAAACGATAAGCATGAGATGGTTTATGACGCACTTAAAGGTATATATCCGCCCATCGAGAATGCTAAATCTGTAATTGTTGGTGTTGCGATTTTATCCCTACTAAAAGGTTCTAATTAGAGCGGGCAATTCTAGCCGGAAAGTAAATATTATTAAGTGTTATAGCGATTGTAGGGCTTTATTAACACTAGCGCAGATATTAATAAATTATAGGAGGAAGTCCTAAACCTAAAGCGAGACGAGAGTAAAGAAGCTATGTTGCTCTATGCGAAATGTACTAATTTAGCTAAGTTAAAGTATAATACCTTGCCCCCTTAAATCTTAGGATTAATTCTAAACCTTTTACCTAAATAATAGGTGGCTCTATGAATCTAGGCCTTACTATATACTTTAAACGCTGGCACTGTACCCAAAATATTAAGGGCGTAGGTACGCTAAAGCCTTTACGTACTAGTTTAAAGCGATTTTGGTTCTTAATAGTATTCCGCTTAACGTTTCTTCCGTAATAGGTAGCGAGACTTTCTATACTAAATGCGGGTTCGAGATAAAGGAGGAAGTCCCTATACTAGAATATTAAGATTATCTAAAAATCTTTCTTTATATATGTATTTTCTAACTATCTATATAGCGTATCCTAGTAAATAAAAGGGAGTTTGCTAATAATATAGGATATACGGTAGGTAGCATAGAATGGCAGAAAGAATTTAAAGACTTTAAAGTAGGTTTCTCTCCTATCTAGACTATCTTTTAGATTAACTATAAATAGGACTAAGTCTAGATTAAGCTTAGATCTCTACTACTAGGCCGCCTTTAAAATTTCCCTAAAGGATAGAATGATATTATAAAGGAAGAAATAAGGGTTATAGAATATAGGATTATCCAAAATAGAAACCAAAATAGGCGGTATATAAAAGGATGGTATATAGAGGATAAACATAAGTCACGTAATAGGATTATTAGATTTTGCATAAAAGCTATCTATAAGGGAACTTTAAAGGAAATCCTGGCCGGGGAATAGGCGAATATAATATAATACTACTAGAGTAGCATATAAGCGTTAGGATTATTGTCTTTATCCCTCTTTATAATACTAAAAAAGTAGTTAGATATATACTTTAGCATAGCAGAATACCCTAGCTGTATTGGAGTTAAATTCCATTATACTGCGATAGGATAGTTACGGCAGAGAGTTTAGCGGAGGGTCTAGATGGGATGACAATTTATAAATGTGTTTAGCTTAAGTTTAGGACCAAGTTATTATAAAAGAGCTCTCGCTAAGCAGGCTAGCGTACGCCATTTACTAAGCTTAGGCCTTCTATAGTACCAAGCGTTTGGTTAGTTAATCTATTTAGGGGCTTAGCTATTAAATTTTATTGTGCTAAGAATATACTATATATAATTAGGAAATTACGTAAAAAGAACTATACTTCCTTTGCTAATCCTAGTATAAAAATAGGATATTATAAAGGCGCTTAAAAATATCTGCAGAAAGCAGAATATAGTGCTTAAGTATAAGAGGGTGATCTTGTTTAACTTGGCCTTTTACTACTGGTTATATGAAAGGCGGTTATGGAACTAATTCTAATATAGTAGGTAAAAGTAGGTATATGGAATTGAGCCTAGTTTTATACGCGTGTATATATAGTATTTAGTACGCATTACGCCAGGTTAATAGACGCTATACTAACTGCGGTAAAAGACTATACATTAAAAAGCTTCTCTAATTCTACCGCTGCTATAATTATAGACGCCTTAATTTTTCTTCTTTACTAGATATAAAGCCGACTTTTTTTGTAGAGGCTAATACTCGCTAGTTATATAGAGTGGGGCGTAAGCTAGGCTAAGCCAACGCCGCCCAAATTATTTTTACGTTAATCTCTTATCGGGCACCAATGCCTCGAGTACTTATACGCCTATTAGACTTTATAACTTATTTATATTCTTAAATCCTTTTTACTCCGCTCTATTTAAGTATATAATCTACTTCTTTTATACCTCTTTAATCTCTTTATCGCGCAGAAGCTATATACTTACCATTACCTACACTAATTCTTCCTTAGCTAATAGAATAGGCTGCTAAGTCTATTACATAAGATATAGCCTTTATTTACTTTTTAACTAGTATATTTCCTACCAAAACCTCCTAGGGCCTATTTTTATAACGACTTTAACGCCCTTACCCACGATCCTTAGGTTGTTATTCCCCCCTACTTTAGGTCCTTTTTAATAGCGTAAACCTATATAGAGAACGTATATTACTTTTAGATAGAGCTTAGCTTTGTCTAAATTTATACTATCTATCTACTAGCAACATATTCCCTCTTAGAGTTATACCTTTATATAATTTATTATATCTAGAAAGGTCTATTAAAGCTAAACCTAGTTAAATAAACTTTAAGCTAACTTGGGATTTATATACAGGTTAGGGAGAGAGAAAAGCTAGACTATATATTATTTTATATATTCGATACGGTAGATTATAACTAAATAATAATATTTAGAGGCGTATTAATTAGGATCTCTAATCCTAAAGCACCTAAAGGCACTAGACTACTTAAAGATATTATATAGAATAAATCGCATCCTGTTCCTACTAGGTGTGAGGTTAAGGTAATAGATGGCTAGGTAAAGATAACACCTAAGTCCACTAGAGCTTAAATAAGTCATATATTAGAACCGCCTCTCGATAACTAACCTAGAGGGTAATAGAGATATCTATGTTTTCTCCCTTAGGAATTAGCGTAGTTAAATATTCTATTATCGGAAGTCCTAGTCTTCTTTTCTTTTCCCATTAATTGCTAGTCTAGACTGCCTTGGAAAGAAAGTCGCCTAAAAGGGGGATATAATTGGTGGGCGCGTTTATAAATATGTATTGAATTTCTACAGTATATATTGTTAGCACAGCCTTTAATGCAACGAAGGTAAATCCTACTTACGTCTATATACAGGCTTATTAATACGCCTCCGTTTCCTTAACTGATTTAATACTATAAGTTTTTCCCTGTCTTCTGTGGCGGCTAGTAGCCGTTAGCTTCGTGCTTAAAAGTTCTCACTAAAGTAGACCTTACCTTTTAGGAACTTATAATATTTTTAGGATTCTTGTAACGGCTCTTTAGTTCCTAAACTATTTAGTATATAATATATATCGGATAGCTATACCTAAATATCCTCTAGGTCAATCCGCTTGACTACAAAGTTAAATATATCCTTTGATATTAAATTTGCCATCCATACGGTAGGGTTAAAGGCCGCTACCTAGGAAATTATCCCGTTAGAACTTAGGCTATAAATCTACTTATACCTTTCTCGGGTCACCTACTTCCTTATTTAGATTACGTTTAAATCAATAACTAAATCCTTTAGACCGCTAAAGAAAAGTGCTATATTTTTTCCGAATATCCCTCAATTCTTTAAGTTTAATCTAGTAATAGTGTCTTTTCTGTTCTCTTATGCCTAATTTAACCGCTATTTGCCCTCCTCATAAGCCAACTCTGTACGTCTTTTTTTAAGTACTTTAATCTCCACTAGGAGCTTTGCTATAGCCTTGAAAAGCCTTATACCTAAATCCTTAATCGTTTAATAGTTGCTTTTTATAGGATGTATATAAGAGTATAGGACACTTTTAATAACCTGTTTAAGCTTTTTAGCAAGGTCTACAAGTTATAAAATAAATTTAGTAGTTGCTATATCACGAGTTAATCCAAACGTCGTAAACTAGGCTAGGAAAAGGAGTAGTTCTAAAGATCTCTCTAAGGACAATTAGGGGTGGGGGCTGTTAAGAACATTATTATCTTATATATATCTGCAAGCTTTCATTGTAGTTAGGTAACTAGGGTAGCTAGGGGGCAATATACCTAAGTTTTATAAGCTAGGGTGCAATATATCTATTTACCCCTTTCTTACTATTTAGCAACCCCGAGTTAAGTTAAAACCTTTACTGATCTTCACCACCTATAGCATATAGCGGGAACTTCTTTGTACGCAAGAATAAAAATGTAGAGTAAGTGGCGTCTTCCCATGTTTATGCGGTTTAGTAATTCGGATTTAGGCTACCTTTACGCGCAACTTCGCATTTTATATCGTTTACAGCCCAGCTTAAGTCTATATACGCTCTTGTTACTCCAATAAGAATTGTTATATAGCTCGGCCTTATAGACATGTATGCATAGCCTCCGCTTAGTATTTCACCGACTAATGTATAAATAGACTATTAAAGGCCTCTAAGGACCTCTAAAGACTTTTAAAGACCTTTAAAGACCTCTAAAGGCTAGCAACTATAACACACCCGCTAGAGGCAAGCAGTATATAACCCACCCCTTCTATATTATTAATAATCTAATTACTACTCTTAGATACCTATTCTTATAATAGATACGTCCAATATAGGCAAAACTTCGATCTATTAGGTTTCAATAGTAGGGGAAACTATCTTTAAGGAAGAGAAAAGAGGAAAGGTCTCCTATATAGGATGGAAAGAAGAAAATTTAAGAGAGGTAAAGGTAAGTAATTGCCTATATATTAGGTGAGCAGGTCCCTAACATCTTAAAGATTTGTAAAATTATCGCCATTGTATATATTGTGCCCAATATTCGCCGGCTTACGGTTCCTATGTATAATTTATTTAATTGGCTTTTTTTAGGCAAACCTAGCTACCGTAGTAGCAGAGTAATTTTGGCGGAACTTAAGTATAAGGGAGCATTAATAAGGTCTAGAGCCTGTTCCGGCGATATAGCGTTTATGGAAGGTAGAAAGGAAGCTTTAAAGTAATTGGAGATATATATATAGGAGCTTAATAAAGCCACCTAGGCTGCTGCGCTTCCTTTCGCGTTTAGATTTATATACTGGGCTAGGCCAATGCTTATAGCAGCTGTGGTACTTCCGTATAAGTAATAGTGTCTTCTATAGTTATAGGCCCATATTTTAACAAATATAACTAGATGACCCAAAGTGCCTACTACCCTCCTGAAACCGTAATTGCGGGTAACTAGTGCGTAAATGGCTTTCATTCCTATACGGGGCATAAGCCTATATACTTGCTTACTCCTATAATAATAAGGCCTATACGGTAGGCTATGGCGCGGGCAAATTGCTAGTAGATTAGGGAATAGGAGAACGGAAGCCGTAGGGCATTAGTTCCTATAGGGGAGTGGAAGATATAAGCGTTAGTTTCTATAAGGAATTAAAAGCTATAAGGTGACGAAGAAAGTGGGTGTTAATCTCCGTAGAGATCCGCAAGCTATAGGAGATTAGTTTCCATAGGGGAGCGGAAGAAATCGCTATTAGTTCCTATAAGGGAGTAAAAGCTATAGGGTATAGTTCTTATAGGGTAGTAGAAAATACGGTTACTGTATACTAGATAATAATTTTAGTTTAGGATATAAGAACGGGAGCCGTAGGGGATTGGTTCCCGTAGGGGAGTAGTAAACGTAGCTAATAGCTCCTATAGGGGAGTAAAAGCCGTATAGGAATATAAGCTATAGGGGATTGGTTCCTATAGGGCGGCGGAACACGTAGGTATTAGCACCTATAGGGGATTTATTAGAGTAAGGGATTTGTTAGAGTAGGGGATTTATTAAAGCAGGGGATTCGTTAGCATAGGGGATTTGTTAGCGTAGGGGATTTGTTAGAGTAGGGGACTAGATCCCATAGGGGATTTATTAAAGTAGGGGACTAGTTTCTATAGGGCGGTGAAATACGTAGGCATTGGCTTCTGTAGGGGATTTGTTTAAGTAGGGGACTTATTTAAGTAGGGGATTGGTTAGAGGAAGGGATTTATTCTCTTATAGCCTCTATTTAGGCGGCATAAGGCTGCTTCTAATAGGCTAGGGAGTGGATTGCGTATTTTGTGGAAACATAAAGCCTATATAGGATGGTAGGGTATAGGGACCTGATAATCTGGCGGAAGATTAGGTTATCCACTTTCCTAGGTTTATTTAGCCCTGGCGACTTGCCCTATGCTATTTTATATACGTTTTAACTAAGGCTACTACCTGGCCTTAGCCGCCCAAATCTTTGTAAAACTTCACTTGTGTAGTAAAAGAGCAATAAAATATTATTCTATCTACTCTACTAGTACTTTTAGATCCTTCCTTACTTCCTAAAGCACCTCCTTTATTTAAGAAGGAAGTTTTTTATCCTTTCCCTTTTGCCTCCTACCGCCTAGAAATACTACCTTCCGTAATCTATTAACCTAAGAGATTAGTGGCTAATAGTATAGTGAAAAGTTATCACCTGCAGTCTTAAGAAAATCCTCTTTATTAGCCACTGCCCCTTTTTTTATTTTAGCTAGCTCTTCCGTATCTATAGAATTCCACTTATTAAATCTGTTAATAACGTTACCTTTCTTATTAGGTCTATTATAGTGAATGTATATCTAGAATAGTACCTAAAAAAACGACTTAAAATCATACTAAGTTAAGTGTATCTCGCCTAGGAGCACTCTAATCGCCATAAACGCTCTTGTGCTGGTCTTGCCCCGCGCTCCTAAAGGCCCTTTTTGCTGCTCCTTAATCGCAAGATTGAAGTTAATTAAGAATGCCGGCTAAGAAGGATTGTTGTCTTTCTTGTTTATTATAAGGTTGCCTATTAAAATGTTATATTAGATAATGCCGGCCCGTGTATATAAAGACTTGTATTCTTTAATGCCACCCTTTAGTATAGTAAGCATTGCAGCCCAAGAGCTTACCTTATAAAGAGGCTTTCCGTAGTCCCTAGTAATAACGCGTTAATGTACTCGATTTAGGGTTATAGGGCGCCTTTTGCCTAAAGGCGGAGAGCCCGAATATATGCGCTTGCTAGGCGGTAATGGGGCGTTAGTGTAGCTAAACGACCTCTTTCTGCTAAACGACCTATTTCTGCTAGAACTTCGGCCTTTCCTTATACTTATTTTCACTCTAGCCGGTCTTAGAGGCATTATTAAGTCTTCTGGCTTGTAGTTTGTTGCTTTTATAATATCTAGCCCCTTGCGGACGTTTTTATAAATGTTATCTTCCTTACTGCCTATATAAACTGTCTTGTGGTGATAGTACCTGGCCACGTTAACCACTTCTTTCCCTATTACCTTACGCAGCAGTTCGCCTTCTTCCTTACGCTATAGGTACTGCCACAAGTCTTTAATAACGAGGGGTATCTTAGAGGTGTCCCCCTTACAGTATACTTTTTAGTAAGTAGTCGCTCGACCGGCGATATAGCGTGCCCGCTTTATAGGTTTGTTAAGGATAAAACGCTTAGTCTAATTATTACGCACGACCTTAATATATCGCTTGCCGTCCGATATTAGAATGGTAGGGTTAAACCTAAGCTACTCCTTATTTATCTAGAGAAATCCCAACATCGCTAAGGTAAATTATAGTCCGTCTTTATTAATATCGAATAGTAATAATGCGATGCCTCCTACCCGGTTATACTTCTATAGCCGTATAATAGATCTATAAAGGGTAAAGCCTAGGATAAAGCGACGAGTGTCCTAAGCGGCGAAGACTTCTCTTATATATTTTCCTAAATCAAACCATACTTACGAGGCTATATTAGTGTTTAGATTACTCTTTAGCTCTTCTGGTATAAGTATATACGACTAATAGCATTAAGAGCTTTTGCTAGCTATTAGATCATCTATAAAACTAATGTTTAGCTTTCGCTTTACTGTAGACCCTTATAAGGGCTGCTTAGTATATGCAATAAGCGTTTGTTATATCTTTAGGGCGGACCTATACTCCTCTATAAAGCCTAAAAATGATTTAATTAGGTTATTAAACCACTCTAAAATATTATTTTGCTCTGTGCTTCTAGGCTAGTTATGCTAGCCGCCCTTAGCGTATAGCGGATTATCTCCTTCCTTACATTTCTTAAAAACGGCGGCGCTTACCTCTTTAAGACCTTCTACTCCCTTAAAGAATGCTTTATATAAGCTAGGAATCCCCACGTAAAGAGGGCCTAGCTCCTCCTTTAGAACATAATCTACGTATTTCCTATATTTAGACGAGTTAGTAAAGCTGCTTATATTACGTAGATGTGGGGTTTAAATATGGAATAGTAGCGGTCGGGGAGGAGGCGTGGACTCTATTATAGTAGTATACGCCTTTTTCTAGATAACCTTGTTAGGTTTAATCCGAAGGATTATATTTAGAAGGGGCAGGAACCGCTTAATGTTAAAGTCGTTAAAATTAACCGCTGAATTAAGTCTTAATAGATTAACAAGAAGGCTTTTATTACCGCCATTAGATAGTAATAAATAAGAAGTGGAAAGGCTCTATAGAGTTAGTATTAAATTAAGCAAAATATTCTTTAGTTCTGTAAGCGTTAGATAGAAACTTATAGTGGGTATATTAGTAATTACCTTTGTTACCTATCTAGTGTAATAAGTCTAAAGAGCTAGAGATGTCTAGATCCTAATAAGCTAAGTTAAATAAATCGTGAAAGTTA
This sequence comes from Cenococcum geophilum 1.58, assembly GCF_001692895.1. Lineage (NCBI taxonomy): Eukaryota > Fungi > Ascomycota > Dothideomycetes > Gloniales > Gloniaceae > Cenococcum > Cenococcum geophilum. Next base: position 1,219,885 of record NW_027137563.1, on the reverse strand, counting down.
CTTAGCCCTTCCCTAATAGGCTTTATTTTTATTATCTCTAATCTAAAGAGATTTGCTATTACGGGCGGGCGCGCTAAGAGCTATATTAGGAGGGCCGACGTAGTAGGCGAATAGGCAGGTAAGAGGAGATTAAGAGGCCAGTATATAAGGACGGTATAATAGTAGAGAAGTAAATAAGTGCAGGGAGGTTGAATATATATTAGGCGCGTCTTAAAATAAGGGAATAGCGAGGGAGGAAAGAAAGTAAGGTGCGAGCGGAACGTAAGGAGGATTTAAAGGTTAGGCGTGGAAAAGTTAAGCTAATCTAACGTGGCTTAGACTAAGGCTTTGTGGGGCTTAGTTAAATACTAAGCCATAATAACCTAAAGTGGAAAGTTATAGGTAGCATTTATTAGTAATCGTAGTTATTAGCTTTTAGTTTGTTCTATAACGCGTAAGGCTTAAATAGAGTAAGGCTTTAATGTAGTAATGCTAAAAGGCGCTAGGTAAGGTATAGCTGGCAATAGCGGGTTAATTATTAGGTTAGTTATATAAGTACCTACAATCAATTATATAGCTAATCCTAAAATAAGCTAAACCTAATATGCCAAATATAGATATAGCCAACCCTATTTTATAGCGCTTAATTAACTTATTTCCCGTAACTAGGATCTGGTTCTTAGAACTAGATCCTTTTTTAGGATTACTATAACGGCGCTATCGCACGTTACCTGCTAAATTCTACCATATTCTGCCGACCTATAATTAGCCCGCCTAAAGCTAGCGCCTTGGCGGCTTACCCTATATATTTATTTACATCGGTCCTAGCGACCCCTTTTCCTTCTTTTTAGCTTAGTATTTTTGTAATATAGCATTCTACAAGCTTCGGTTTAGAGGCATTTATACAAGCCGTAACATTATACTAAGCTCTCCCTACCTTGCCTGAGAAGGCCTTAATAATATCCCACCCCAAAGAAACTTTGTCTACAACGACGTATTAACGCGCTATACTTAGACACCAAAATAACTCTATATTACCTGGGAAGGCCTAGATAATATCCTACCTTATAAGCTAAATAGGACTAGACCTATACCCCCAGAATTAAAACTAAAGCGTATAATACCGACGAACCTTAGGAAGCTAACAATGGCACCTAAAGCAAGCTTATTTAAGAGAGCTGCCTCTACCTAAGAGGAACCTAAGATCTAATTGGGATTAGAAATCAAAGACAATAATAATATTATAGACATACGCGAGCAGATTCGCGCCCTTACAGCCAGCCAGGAAGCCGATTGTCTTAAAGCAAGAAATATACAAGAGACCCTATAAGAGATCCTAGAAAGCCTTACGGCCCTATAAAATAGCCCAGCTTCCCCTTCTTAAAGCCCTAGCCGACCTATTTACTCTACTAAATATAATATACTAGGGAGTACAGATATAATAACGAAGTAATTAAAGTCCGTTAAGCTCCCTAACCCCCCACCACTATCTAACGGGATAGACCCTACCTTTAAGAATTAGAGGATTTAAGTATAAGGAAAGCTCCGTATTAACTATAACCATTTCCTTTCTAAAGAAGCCAAAATACTCTACCTCTTTAGTTAAACCACTGGGGACGCCTAACGGCACCTTTAAGCCAAGTTTAAGGACGACTCCCCTATCCGATTTATATCTATTAATAAAATAATATAGCACCTAGCGGCTATTTATATTAACCCAAACAAAGTACAGGATGCCCATTATAACTATAATCACCTAATAATAAAATTAAACTAACCCTTTGCCAAATTCTAGACTTAATTCCTATACCTTACAGGAGAAGGCTAGGTTCCCCTTAAGAACTACCAATTAGACCTATATAATAAGCTAATAATCCGGCTATAAGAAAAGATTACTATAACCTTAAATAACCTACTAACCTACGAAAGACTTATAGCTTATTACCTATTATTAGACTTAGAACTAAAGCGGATTAACGCCCGCCCTAATTAGCAGAAGCAACTCCATAACAATTAGAACTTGCCAGCTACACCTATAGAAGCTAGAGCAAGAAGATAAGTTATAACTACTCTTATACTAAAGGCGGTTACAACTACGCCCTAGCAAGCCTTACCTAACTAGCTATATACCACGCCATTAACTAGTATTCGCTATAATACTCCGATCAACCCTACCTCGGCTATATACTTTAACTATAATAAGTAAGGTCACTTTACCTCATCCTGCCCGGAGCTAAAGGATATAGGCGATATTAAGGAGATAGAGGAAGGAGAAACGTCTAATAAGTTAAAAAAAGAAGAACCCTAGGGAAAGACTCCCCCCTAGGGTACCCTATCGATCTCAAAGAGATTAATCTCAGTTAGTTAATAGGTAGAAAGCATTTTACAGTTTTATATATAGTATCTCAAAATGGATATAGAGTTAATATAACCGCCCTTATTAATACTAGAGTAAATAGCTTTGCCTTTATAAATACTGCCTATATAAATAATATTGCCAAGTTTCTAAATATAGAAGCCATCCAACTAAAGAAGCCTATCTAGGTAAAGGGCTATAACGGCCAAGCCGGTTAGCCCGTTACCCACGTCTTAAAGTTATATATCGCTCTTAACGGACGACGCCAATATAGTATCCCCTTTTACATCCTAGACCTAGGGTCCTATAACATAATCCTTAAACAAAAATAGATATCCTATTTTAATATTTGGCTAAACATGCAAAAAAGACGGTTTGTCTAGCCGGAGGATAAACTAAGGTTACCCTCCTTTATTAAGGAGATCCGAACTAACCACAAGACACTAGCCGCAAGGGCTAACCCTACCTACTAGTAGGATATCTAGGCCCATAACCTAGCCTTTACCTAAGAGGACGCCCGCCGCGAAGCTGGAAAGAACTCCGTACTAATAAAGATACTCTCCCAAAGCGCTATATTTAGAGAGAACTCTACATATAAAAGCGGGACAGATAATAATATAGATAACGTCTAAATCGCACAGATCTAACCGTTATAGAAAAGAACGTATTAATAGGATATAAGGGATAACCTCCGAAAGATGCAATAGGAGCTAAAAGAAGTAATAATAACGCCAGTACCCCGGAAGTCCCTAAAGTCACATATACCCCTATTATTAGTTAACCCCCCTATTATAAATATCGCCGTAATTAGCGCTATAGTGTTCCACTTTAATATATACCAAAAGGACAATAAGGTCTTTATAATAAGCCTATATAAAATTAACTAAATTATTAATAATAAAGAGGAAAGGCTAGATAAGGAAACCAACGAGGAACTAGTTAAACGCCTCCTTCCTACCATTTATATAGGCTACAAGGATGCATTCTTAAAGGCGGCCTTAAATAAGTTACCCCCCCACCGGACGTACAATCACAAGATTCAATTAGAGGCCAATAACTCGCTAGGCTATAACCCCCTCTACCATTAATTAACGGATAAGCTAAAAGCAACAAAGTAGTACTTAATTAACAACCTAGATAAAGGGTTTATTAAGCCAAGTTAAGCCCCTTTTACTTCCCCTATCCTATTCATAAAAAAGCCTAATAAAGGCCTTCGTTTTTATATCGACTATTAGAAGCTAAACGCTATTACTTAAAAGGACCGGTATCCTATTCCTTTAATTAACAAGACCCTTACACGTCTAAGCTAGGCAAAGATCTTTACTAAACTTAATATCCGCTAAGCTTTCTACCAAATTAGGATAAACCCTACATCCAAAGATTTAATAACATTCCGTACCTACTATAGTTCCTATAAATACAAAGTTCTTCCTTTTAGACTAATAAACGGACCGGCTACGTACCAAAGGTATATAAATAACGTTCTTTTTAATTACCTTAACAAATTCTATACGGCATACCTAGATAACATTCTTATATACTCAGACGACGAACTTAAGTATTAAGTTTATATTAAGAAGGTCCTAGAGAGACTACGGAACGCGGGCTTATAAGTCAACATTAAGAAATGCGAGTTTAGGGTAAAACATATAAAATACCTCGGGTTTATCGTAACTATAGAAGGAATTAAGGTTAACCCTAAGAAGGTAGAGGCAATCCGTAACTAGAAGCCCCCTTATATAGTAAAAGGAATCCAGTCCTTCCTTAGTTTTTATAATTTCTACCGCCGGTTCATCCGTAACTACGGAATTGTGGTAAAACCTCTTATACGACTAACCAGGAAGGATACACCTTTTGTCTTTAATAATAGCTATAGGGAGGCCTTTAAAGAGGTAAAGGATCGGCTTATCTCTTCCCTAATCCTTTATTACTATAACCTAGACCTTAAATTAATACTAGAAATAGACGCCTCTAATAGGGTCGTAGCGGGAATCCTATTATAGTTATATCTAGACGGCAAATAGTACCCTATAGCTTTTTTCTTAAAGACAATAAACCTAGCTAAGTATAACTATAAAGTACACAATAAAGAAATACTAGCTATTATTTAATTACTCTCTTAATAGCGCGTAGAGCTTAAAGGTATAAACTTCTAGATTAAGATATATACAGATTATAAAGCCCTAAAGTACTTTATAACTATAAAGCAGCTTATAAGGCGACAAGCCTAGTAGGCTAAAATACTCTCCTAATTCTTCTTTATAATTATATATTGTTCTAATAAGTAAAACTCTAAGGCTAATGCCCTAACCCGAAGAGAATAAGATATAGGACCCTAGGATAAGCTAAAGACCCAATATTGGACGCGCGCCCTCCTCTATCTAGAATAGCTTAACCTATAAATCTTTAAGGAGCTAGACTTCTAGCAAAACGAGCTAGCACTAATAGAGGAGTCCTTAAATAAACTAATAGGGCTAATTAACCGCCTCCTAACTACAAACCGCACGGCTAACGCCTTAAGGGCCCTCCGCGAACAAGCCGTAAAAGAAAACCCCAATTTTAAGACGGAGGAAGGATTACTCCTATACCAGGAGCGGCTTATAGTCCCTAACGTTAATAATCTATAAACTAAACTAATCCGCGAAGCTTATTGCCAAGTCTCTACGGCATACCCTAGTAAGAACAAGACCTATAAAATCATTAACTGCCGCTACTACTAGCTAAGAATGGTTGTGGATATTAATTAATATATACAGAACTGCGAAGACTGCTAGAGAGCTATAATCCCACAGAATAAGACCCTAGGACTACTTAAGCCACTCCTAATACTAGAGCGCCCTTAGCAGTATATCTCTATAGACTTCTACAAACTACCTAGGGACCGTAACGGATACGATATAGTTATAGTTATAGTTAACCGCTTTAGTAAACGCCCGTTTTTAATTCTATGTTATAAGAATATTAATACCAAAGAGGTAGCCCGGCTATATATCTATTACGTCTACTAAATCTACGGACTACCAGATACTATTATGTCCGATTATAGGCTATAGTTTATATCGGCCTTCTAGAATAAGTTTACCTAGATCCTAGGCATTAAGCTAAAGCTTTCTATGGCTTATTACCTCTAGATAGACGGTTAGATAGAGATTATAAATTAGTACCTGGACCAGAGGCTTAGGCCCTTTATTAACTATTTCTAGGATAACTAGTCTAAACTACTACCCTTAATAGACTACACGCAAGCAACCCTACCCCACGACTCTACAGGGTTTGCCCCAATTTAGCTAGAAATAGGATACTTACCCCGCATAAGCTTTGACTAGAAAAGGCTAGAAGAACCCTAGACTATATAAGAGAAGCTATCCTATACTAAGGCCCAATAGTACGCTAAACGATTAGAGGAGGCCTAGATGGTAGCCCGCGAGAACCTAGAAAAAGCTTAAAGGTTAATGGAATAGTAGGCGAACAAACACCGTTAAGAGCCCGATTTTGCCCCTAGCGATATAGTCTAGGTTATAACAAGGAATTAGAGGACTGAACAACCTAGCTATAAGCTGGACTACTAGATGGTAGGACCGTATAAGGTTCTTAAGAAGATAGGTAACTTGTATAAGATAAAGCTCCCAGACTTAATTAGGGTTTACCCTATTTTTTTACTAGATAAGTTACGGAAAGCTATAAACGACCTATTACCTAGATAAAAGAATAAGCCTCCCCTACTAGTTTAAGTAAACGGTAATAATAAATAGGAGGTTAACAAAATACTGGCCTATAAGATAGTACGGGGAGCGCTAAAATACCGTATCTAATAAAAGGGCTACGATCCTGACCCAACCTAGTACCCTATGTAGAACTTTATAGGCTGCCCCCAGAAGCTTAAAGAATTCTATAACTAATACCCTAATGCGCCTAAACCCCTAAAGTACCTAGACGAATAAATAAAATGCTAGTATAATAAAGATAATAAGTTACCGGAAGAATATAGGGACAAAAACGCCCTAAAGCCCTAATACAGCTGTCCGCCAAATTCTGCCATATTCTGCCGTTTTCTGCTAGTACCGTAAAATTTTAGATGTCTAGAAACTTTGACCGCCGGTTAAAGTTGTCTAATTAGTCAGATCCGTACTAAGACTTTTAGCGGCTACTCTTTCTAGCCTAGTGCTTCCACTTAGCCTACAATCGCCCTTTATACTTAGTTAGGACGGACTCATATCCCCTTTATTTCCTTATCTTATATTTTTATAATCCTACGTTTATAAGCCTAGTACTACCCTATTTTTTCTAACTAAGCCTAAGGGTAGGCTTTCTTTTAAAGAGGGGGGTGATGTAACGGCGCTATTGTACGTTACCTGCCAAATTCTGCTATATTCTGCCAACCTGCGATTGGCCCGCCTAAAGCTAGCGCCTTGGCGGCTCACCCTATATATTTGTTTACATCGGTCCTGGCGACCCCTTTTCCTTCTCTTTAGCTTAGTATCTTCGTAATACAGCATTCTACAAGCTTCGGTTCAGAGGCATTTGTACGAGCCGTAACAATTACGCCCTTTTTACAGCAGTTAATTGGTCTGCTTCGTGAACCTAAATTAGGATCCTAGTTTTAGAATCAGATTCTATTCCTAGAATTGTAACTTAAGCTATAACTAAAAATAGCTTCTTTCTTCCAAGACCATTAAACCGCTTAGCTTAACGCTATACCTTTTTGGCCATATTTAGTACGTTTGGCTTAGAATTAGAATAGGATATACTTCTTAGAACAAGATCCCATTTTTAGAGTTATAACTTAGGCTAATATTAAGAGAGATATCCGGTATTTATCCTTAATATTCCCACCTTATTAATATAAAATTTAGAGTTAACCTATACCCTAGTTACCTATAAAAACGCTAGAGACTTTAATACCTTAACTTTAATTCTTTATAGAGGACTAAGCAAGTCATAGGGTGGCTAACTTATTGCTACTAAGTATATAAAGGTAGAGGACTTATAAGCTTACTATAAGCGAGTTCTTAACTTTAATTTAACGTATATATAAATAATAATAAGATACTCTTAATATAGAAGCAACTAGATAGAAAAATAATACTAAGCTAAAGAAATCCTAATTGGCGCCTTAATTCTTAACGCTAGAAAACAAGAACGTAATTATAAAAATCTTTTCTTATAAGAAATTTCTCATTTCTTTAGCTTCTTGGAGGCTCTATCTATAGTATAATCCACCTTTCTTTTACGTGTCCCTCTTATTAATAGATCTTCTAAATAATCATCTAGCGCCTCTCCTGGTTAGTCTCTTTGCTTAATTAGCTTAGGTAAGACTATCTTAGTTTCGCTACGGCCTTCCAGGCTCTTGAGATAATTGGCGTATATTTCCATATCCTCTTATATATTACCCTCCGTATTATCGCCGATTTTATAAGAGTTAACCTCCTTAGTTATATAAGCAGGTGTAAAGGACATCTACTACTGTCCTAGTTAATCTCCTTACTTATACGGTTTACCCTTCTTAGCTATCTTAATTATAACATCTTTAAGCGGTTTATATATCTTAGCATAACGGCGAAGGTGACGAGGATTCTTAGTATAGTATAATAAAAGTTTCTTTTACAGTATAGCCACCGCTAAAACCTAGGTAGGATACTAGTATATTACTGTAATAGGACCGTATAAAGATATAATTTCTCTATAACTAGGGTTTCGGAGACGTGTTATATCCTTTATTATATAATAAGTAGGTAACCAGGATATAAGATACTTTACTTATCCGCTTAAAATCTTAGCATCGGAAATTATTAACACTTTAGATGGATATATAGGGACTAAACCATTCTCTGCTTAATTATTAGTATTGCTAAATAATATAGGTGTCTTATAAATATACCTCTAGGTACCGGCGAAATATATTTAAAACCTATAACTGTATTTATCTACTAGAATAAGCCTTTAACATAGTTCTCTTTTAGTTAAGGCAAGTCTATCTTAGCCTCGCCATAGTCCTCTATTAGCTTAGGTAAGTCTATTTTAGTTTTACCGTAGCCTTCTAATCCCCTAAGATAATTAAGGTATATTTTTTATACACCTCCCTAAACCATATCCTCTTGTATATCGCCCTTCGTATTGTTGTTATTTTTATAAGAATTAGCCTCATTAGGTGTTTAAGTAGGCGTATAAGGTATCTGTTTCTGCATAGGGTCGGAAAGCTATAATTATTTCTCCTCCCCGCTACTAGATGCCGTGTCTTTATTATTAATGCGATTCTAGAATAATTTAAGGTTTCCAGTAGGTTAATAATTAGGTATGTTATCTTTAAGGCAATAGTATATCGTGATGTTTTTATAAGCACTAATTAAGGACCTATAGGTTATGTTAGCAATATATCTAAGCTTAGTTAAGGTAACATATATAATGTCTAGTATTCTTATAAAGATGGTAAGAGATATATAGTTAAAAGGTTAGATTTAAAGGTAAGTCAAATTAATGGTATATAAGAACTAGGAGTATAACATTTATATTCCATTTCTCTCCTAAGGCAGAGTTAGGATAAAAGGTAAAAGGGAAAGGTAAAGCACACTAGCCGCCCCTTTCCACTTTATATAGTGTCTGTAGTACAATATTTAGTAGCTATAATTACTCTTAGCTTAGGTATTATCTACGCCTAAGACTATAGGTGCCTAAAGTGATCCGCAAGTAAGGCATTATTAGGAGTAGCTATTAGCTAAGCTGTTACTGAATTTAAAAGGCTAATGATCCCCAACGGACGCCGTATGCCTTAGTAGGGTTTAGAAGTGTTTATATAAAGTTATAAACTAGAATTAGAAGTTAATAATAACCCCTAATAACGCCTCTCTTAGTAGAAATAGTATTATATAATCTACTTCTGACGCCAATTCTTCCTAGGGCAAGACACTGCCTAAGTAGTAGACTTATCCTAGCCAGTTAATCTTATATATTAACCCCCCATCTATAATAAAGGAGCTATTAGTGCCTGCGGGATGGTTTAATTGGCATTCTGGCTAAGCCCTTTATAAGCGCTCCGCCTTATATAGGCGGCAATTAACTTCTATTAATCTGCCTTACGTTAGGGGAGATCTTTTACTTAAGGCGCTAAGCAGCCAGTACTTAGAGGTCTACAGATATATTTTATATCCCAGCAGCATTAACCATAACTCCTTAAGTAGTATCCCGCAACCCTTAAGTACCTATAAGTATACTATCCCTAAATTGCTAGCTACTAAGTAGGCATTTATAGATAGAGAAACTAACTTTAGAGATAACAATAGCGACCTAAAGGCGTAAACTAGTTGCGAAAGTAACTTTAGTAATAAGGATCAAGAATAGAACGCAGAGACATTATACAGCAAAGAAAATGGTTTTAGTACTAAAGATTAAGAAATAGGGGCAGATGGTAATAAAGAGGTGTTAAGCGATAAGGCTATATAGGCGACGGTTAAATACAGTAGCCTTGACTTTATAGTCTTAAATCTATAAGTAAAGGATAAAAATATAAAGAAAAGTTCTAATAAAAGCTGGTAAAAGGGTTAAAACTTTAGCCTCTCTTTATTTAGCCTATCGCGAAATAAAACAATATTTCACTATTCCCACTAAAGTCTCTACCCGCTTGACTTATAGCGAGCTATAAAGTATTTGCGATAATCTATACTTTCACTTAGATAAATTTATTTACTACCTTAAAAGCAATAAGTAAGGTAAATCTATGCTAACAACCTAGGATTTTTTAAATTTCTTATAGACCTAGGACGTATGCTACCTTAGTAACTATTAGTTATATTTAAGACTACGGTACTTATTGATTTATATCTTAAGGATATAAATATATTATTTTATAGTATTTTTTTTTATTTAAATTATTTCTCTACTTATAGTATATAGCGGTTATTTACCTATCCCGGTATAGTAGGGAGGGGTAGTTAAGTTACGTAAGGGGGCTTAGACTTATAGCTACGCTTATAGGGCTGTTTATATATAAACTTCTCTAAGTATATATAAGGGGGCTTTAAGTCGTTATAAAGTCCATATATAGGAACTTCTTTAATATTTCTAGATCTAGGACTTATATATTTCTTTTTTTTTATAGTTCTAGTATTTTCCTAATATTTACTTCCTATTTATATGCTAGGCGTTAATAGAGGGCGCTAAGTTAGATTACCCTGCTTATATAATTACCTAGCTCGCACGATTACCTAGCTTGCATAATTGCCTAGCTCGCACGATTACCTAGTTCGCACGATTACCTAGCTCGCACGATTGCCTAGCTTGTATAATTACCTAGTTCGCACAATCACCTAGCTCGCACGATCGCCCAGCTCGCACGATTACCTAGTTCGCACGATCACCCGGCTCGCACGATTACCCGGCTCGCACAATTACCCAGTTCACACGATTGCCTAGCTCGCACGATTACCTAGCTTGTAGGATCTGCTAGCTCCCATAAGCATCTAGCTCGCACAATCGCCCAGCTCGCACGATTACCTAGTTCGCATAATTGCCTAGCTCGCATAATTACCTAGCTTGTAGGATTACCTAGCTCCTATAAGCACTATGCTTATATGGTTACCTAGCTTGCATAATTACCTAGCTCGTAGGATTTGCTAGCTCCTATAAGTATCTAGCTTGTATAATTACCTAGCTCGTATAATTACCTAGCTTATATAATTACCCAGCTTATAGGATCGCCTAGCTTACCTATTAATATCCTATTTATATACTAGGCGTTAATTAGAGGATAAATAAAAGTTATATTATACATTTAGCTATAACGGGGGAGATTATCTATTAAGCACTGCTATGCTATTACTAAGTTATATCCAGGAGCTTCTTAAGGCCTATAGTATATTTAAATTCTATATTTTAATATCTCCTATCCTTTTTATAATATTTTCTTGGTAAGCATCTCTTATTAAGTCTTACCCTAATTAAGGTTAAGTAGTATCTCCTTTAAATATTAAACTTTCTCTAGATTGTTATAAGTGTTATAGTAATTAATAAGGTTTTAAAAAGCCTTATCTTCTTTATTATCCGTTATTAACTTATAGTCTTTAAAATAAGAGTAAATAATGCCGCGTTGTCTTTTGAATTCCTTCTTTTAGTTGTTGCTAATTTTACTCTATTTTAGCGTTAAAAGCTAGATTAGCTATAATATATAAAGCTATAAAAACTTATATATAAAGACTAGCAATTGTTCTATATATTATACACGGAATATATTACTAGGGATACGATTTTATAGATGTTAGAAACGCTAGAGGAGTATTCTTAGAGCTAAGCGTATAACTGTTTTTGATTAACTGTATACTATATCCTTAACCTTAACTTAGATAAATTAAAAGACTAAAAATGTTAAAGAGTGAAGAGATTTATGCGAAAGTATACGTAGGTCTAAAATCGGGGGCGTTAAATAACCTAGAAAACGAGAACGAAACGCTAATTACCTATAAAAAAATTCATTAGCGGGCCATTGCGGGTATAGAGGCGTTTGGATAGCTAAGCTAGTAAGTACTAGAGTGCTAGATTATACTAATATCCTCTTAAGTCCAAGCTAAGTAATAGGCTTAAAGTATAGGGCTATATACCGGGGCTTAGTTTCGGTTCTAGTTATACATAGGAGCTAAATATACGTCTTATATTAATAAATAGGAGGGAGTTAAGTCGTGGGGTATATGCCATTTCGTCTATGACGCGTCTTATAGCCTATATATTGATCGCCGGTTTATATCATTTGTATAGTATATAAGATGGGTGCTATAAGGTATATAGTAGCAAAACGAGGCATATTGTCTGCGTGCGTATCTTGGCTATAACCGTATATGTTAACATTAGAGATTAATATAAACGTTTTCTATCTAGCTCCTTATCTCCCTATTAACCCTTTAAAAGCCTAATCTCTTTAATAAAGTCCGGTATAAATAAGCCTCCTTAAGTAAGAAGACTTAGAAGTGGGGGCGCTACTAGCGTTAATATATAAACTACTTAGAAAACTAAAACAACCTTTTTAAACGACGCCCCTCTACTCTTACGTCTTGTAGGGCCTATATCTCTTATAGGATTATATTACTTAGTTAATGCCTAGGGTTAATTAGTCGATTTGCTTACTTCCTCCTTAGACGCTATATTTAATAAAGCTAAAACCTAAGTTAGTATAAGTGTTCTAACTATAATATAATAAAACTAACAATGGGCTTTCCTAACGGCTTGTATTATACGCTAATTAAGGACTTTAGTAGCCACCTAGGGTATACTCTTAGCTGCTAGCAGCTTATTTAAACGCTCTAAAAGCTCCTCCTATTTATCTATAAGAACCTTAAACTAAGTAGAGCGTATTAGATATAATAAGCGAAGTTGTTTAGCTTCTTCCTATGTAAATGTTTGCCGATCTTTATTACTAAGAGTTAAGGCTGTACTTATATCCCTACTTACCAAGAACCGCTTCTATTAAGTTTTAGAATGTCTAGCAACAGCCTATATATTACTAGCTTTAGACCTAGCAGTAAGACTTATTATATGTAGTGGCGTTAAAATAAGAAGTTGGTATTACTGCGCGGAGTGCTATTTACTAGGGTAAGGCTATTGACCGCGTTAACTCTATTAACCCCATTAACCCTATTAACTATATTAACTATATTAACTATATTAACCTAATTAACCGCTAGTAATATAAAACCGGCTAATGCTACTAGTCTACGCTTCCGCCTTCTCCTAATGTAGCTAATAAAGTTATAGATATGACAATGGGTTGGTCTATATGACGATATTATATTGGTGCCTCTCTGGGTACGCTAACCCTATATTTGCCTTTGTTTACCGGTTCTCTTTACGTTCTAATAAGCTTATCCTATAGGTAGCTCTATATCGCTCTCTTTATTATAAGCCTATAATAATTACCCTGTTTCATTGTAAGATACTAGCCTCCTCGGCATCGCGTCCCTAAAGAGTTGAATTAATTACTTAAACTAGACAGATGGGAGATTTCTAGGATAAGTTAATACGAGCCTTAATTAAGGTTCTATACCCTAAAAGCCTTTCCTGCTGGGAACTAATTAGATTCTTCCCTATATTCCTTAGAGAATTAACTTAATCCTAAATCTAAGTAGGTGCTTTAATATTGCTTTGCTAATGGCTGACTATATTAAGCCTGGGTTCTGTTTACCATTATGAAATTTAGGGCTTACTAGTAGAGTTATAAGGCCTATGGGCTAACTAGGCTGAAATATAGTTACCTTCTTTCCTTTACTGTAATGTATGCTCCTCTACCTATAGCCGCCGCATACGTTTATATAGTGTTTATTTATTGTCTTATAATTTTCCGTACTTTTACTAGATATAGATAGTGGGGTTTTTCTAGTTATATAACTAGCTTTATCTAGGTAGAAGGGTAGTAGAAAATGCTTGGCATGTATATAAGCTAAATATCAACTTATAACTTTAGAAGTCATATTAGTCCTTAGTTAAGCGACTAATATTTAAAGCTCTAACTAATTAACTAAATCCGTCGCAGATTAGACGAAGCTAATAACAACTTCTTAATATATATATAGAGGCTCTAAAGCCACGTTTAATAAAGCAGAATTCTCATTTTTAATTGTCCTATTTGACACTAAATCACACCCTCAAACATTGCTTGAGACGTAGTCGAAACTAGAACTAGGAAAGAAAACTAACAAAATATATTATCTAAAAATGTTCTACTTGGCTTAGCGCAGCTTATAAATAGCAAGAAATATAGTAACTTAAAACTTATATACTAGGGGCTAGAGTTTAAAGTCTATAAAGCGATTATATGCACCTAATCTCCTGTACTTACAGCTGTATATAATGGAGGCTTTTAAGTAAAAGCTAACTAAACGTTTAATAGAATTAACCCTAACTAGGAACTAACTAACGGGTAGGAGGCGGCGACTAACATTATAAATATTAATGAGTTCGATTCCGGCACCGTTAAGAGAATAATCCAATTTATATATAAGAGGGACTATAATAATGGCGAGGAGGAGTAAGGATCTAATATTGTAAGTGTGGAAAAGCTCGGCTAAGGTAAGGGATATATTCGCACGCTAATCTAATTTATCTATACTTAAGCTTTAATTTATAGAATTAGAGGTAGCGTAACTTGATAATGCTAATGCCTTATTGCCATCTAAACTAGATAGTAGTGGTGGCGATGATAGAGACACAATAATATGGCCGATAACGGCCTATATTACACTTCGCCACGTCTATATTAATATAATTGCCGATTATTATAATATACCACAGCTAAAAGAGCTTATAAATATAAAAATCTAACGTATTCTAGGAACTAGCTAGTCCGTAAACAGGTTTCCTAATATTGTTAAGGATGTCTTTAGCCTAATAGGCGACTTAGTATTGTATAATATAATCACCTTAATAGCGGCCGAGTACATTAAAGAGCTTATTAAACTTGAGGACTTTGTAGGGCTAGATGTTATAAGCGATTTCGCCATTGGTATTATATGGATGGTGGTTACCGCATCTAAGGATATGGAGGAAAATTTTATATAGAAACTTTAAGCTGTCTAATCTCAGCTATAATAAATAAAATCACTGCTTTAATCCGCCGAGGCGAGGTACGCCGTGGCTGAGCGTAAAAGCGAAAATATTAATAACTGTTTTAATACCCTCTGCATGACCAGGACCTGTTATAATATTGGTTATAGAGCCGAGTTTATATATTATATTAAGGACAGCAGTTATCTGTCTAACCCTAATTACCCTTATATACTTCGTTGTAAAAGGTGCGAGCGTTATATATAAGTAAAGATATATAGCTTAGGAGATTGGCTTAGGTAGGAAGTTATTATATAATACTTCTCTTCCTTTCTCTATTTGGGTTAATCTAAGAAATTCAAATGTATATCTTGTCCATAGTCGGTCCGTCAGATATTGTGTAGCAACTGTATTATCTATCTCCTATTAGCCTCCCCTTACCTCACCCCTTACCCCACTATTTATCTTATCCTTTACCTTACCCTTACCCTCACCTTACCTATTACCCCTTGCCCCCCTAGACGAATTATAAAATCCTAGTCATTGTATCTATTCTACTAAATACTGGAATAGGATTGGATAATAACAGACTAAAATGAAATAAAAAGTGGTAAAGAATAATAAGATAAACGCGAAATGACTAGGAAAAGGTCCTATGTATACTAAGCGCATAGTTCTAAAGATGCATTTTGTGCTTAAGGGTCACTTTATAAACGTTATATTTAATCTTACCCTACTATAAGAGTTTAGAGAGATGCGCTTGTTAGAAATGCTTTATGAGAGCAGTTAGAGTATGGAACCTATATATACGCTTACTAATTAGTAGCTTTTGGTTCCTAAGGCAGATAAAGTATAT
Organism: Cenococcum geophilum 1.58; assembly: GCF_001692895.1. Classification (NCBI taxonomy): domain Eukaryota; kingdom Fungi; phylum Ascomycota; class Dothideomycetes; order Gloniales; family Gloniaceae; genus Cenococcum; species Cenococcum geophilum. The sequence continues at coordinate 1,204,175 of NW_027137563.1, read as the reverse complement.
TTTTGGTCTTTTCTCCTTATATAAGGATAACTTTGTATTCTCTAGCGCTTTAGCCACTTCTAAAATCTTAGCATCTTCTTTAATCTTGACTTGGCTAAGGGCGACACCTGCCTTAAATTGTCTCTGGTGATAACTTAGCCGATACGCTCTACCTTCCTCAATATTGCAGTAATCTACAACTGTATTAATAGCATTATTGCGTCTATATATCTTATCTTCTAGTGATGTACTAGGTAGCGTTATAATCACTTTAATAAGGCATTTGTGTTCGGCTAATTTATTATTATTAGATTCTAAGGTTGCTTTAATATCCTTACTAAATATAACTCTAGAAAGTTGCCGCTTAATGTTAATTACAGCTTGTTTATTATCCCAATTCTTTTTAATATTTTCTAATAGCGTATTTCTCTAACGTTGCCTTTTATTTGTGATTTTTTAGCTAAGCTTTTAGTATTCTATACTTCCTGCGGTTTTGTACTTAAGGCTAAGCTTTAGCTTATTTTGAACTTTAATCAAAAAATAAATACGCGGGTTCTCGTTTACCAATAAGGATTGTTCTGTTATTAGGTGCTGTGGCCGCCGCAGGTTAATTAATTGGCTCATTCGGTATACTGCTTTTATTAACTTTTCTTAAGGCTCTAAGCCTTAAACGATTACTTATGTATCTACGTTAATACGCCGTAAAAGGTAGTGCTTTAGGAACGTTTGAGCGTCGGCGTACTACATTATTAGGTTCCGGAGGGCATTAGTTACATTACCTAAGTAGTAAAGATATTAGAAATGTCTTAGTAGAACCGGCTCTATATAATAAAACTTACTATTCTTATTAAATGCCTTGCCTACGCCGTAACGGAGACTATATAGGCGCGCAACCTGCCGAAATCCCGTAATTGTGCTAAGGTCCTTAATCTACAGTAAAAGAGTTAAGTACTATAAAGGTTGGTCGGGTAAGACCTTATAGCCATAGAAAGCTTTAATTGATCGCTAAAATACGGGGATATTATCTAGGTCTGGATGGAGTAGTAGCGGCAACTAGTTACGCCTAGGCTTAATATATAGCTTAGTAAGCTATTCCGCGGACGTTAGGTTAGGGGCTCTAAAAGCTTAATTAGCAAAGAGGAGGCCTAAGAGAAAGACGTAAGGGCTAAGAATAAGTAAAGGGTTAAAGATAATCTCAGGAATTAGGAAAGTATTACTAGTTCTCTATAAGCATAAGGTAAGAGGAATAAGGTAGAAAGATAACACACGCTTCCTTTATGCTAAGATATTCCTTAGTAAATTTAAATATAAACTTAAGCACGATGTTATAGGGACCGCCCTTTGGGTCCTAAATAAGTGTAACTATTATATATCGGTAGCATAGGTTTAGAAGAGCTTTAGGTTAGCTCGCAGTACAAAGACCTAGTTATATTAAGAAATGCACTTGTATCCGATGTCGTCTAACTATATATCGCTTCCTTGTTGTGACTAAGTTAGTCTTAAGGACTAGGGCGAGATCCTCCACGTCCATAATAGTCTTTTCTTACTTTTTCTCGCTTAGACCATATTTCTCCGCCAGTTTCCGAAGTACCTAAGAAAGATATCTTAGCTTTGCCTTACCTTACTAGGTTAAAGGATTAACTAGGAATATAATCACCTTATACATCTAGCGGTTTAGTTCGCTAGCAATTTTCCCTTTAGTTACTCTCTTGTATATAAGGCGATAGTACTTCTAGTATAGGCTAAGCGAGCTAGAAACCTTCGTCCCGCACTATTTCCTACTACCTTTCCCTCGTTTCTAGTTTAGGGACCAGTTAAAGAAGCTATAAAGGAGCTAAAGCGAGAGGACTCGGTACGTTTTCTTAGGGTCTTTCCCTATATAGGTGCAGTATCTAGAAATTATTAGCTCTCTGCCAAGTTAGGCTTAAGAGGAAGCCACTAAATAGGTTATTATTTACTAATCCCAGTGTTCTTTAATGCGGTTAAGGAGAGCTATAGTGGCATCGGTATAGTCCTGCGTCGTAAAATTAGATTCCTTAAACTCTTTTAACTGTTTAAGGTAATATTCTAGTAGATAGTCTTAATCCTTATAAAGCCATACTTAAGCGGACGCTTCGCAAGCATTTTTAGATTTAGTAGTGCTATTAGTATCACTGTCAAGGACAGTTGGTTCTGTCCGGTAGCTGTCACCGTTACTATCCATATCCATATACTCATCGTTAGTAACGCTGGATAATAAGCTGCGATTTAATAATTAAGCGTGCCGCATTTTAGGGAGCTAGAAGAGAACTTAGGGTAATAACGGCGGAAAGGATATAGAGAGTAATATGGGGTTAAGGAGATAGAAGGGTAAAGAATAAGAGAAACGGGGCCTAGGTTAAACGGATTAGAGGTAAGAGCTATAGAGTATATATAGGTTTAGCGCCAGGCACGTGGAAGGGTTATACTTTTAGATAAACTGGTCTGCCTGTAAAAAACGGGGCACAGGCTAGGTAAGCAAGAGGCTTAACGTTAGACCGGTAAGCAAGAGGCTTAGGGCGGCGGGGAGTTTTAGCAACGCAACCTCCAAAAACGGCAACAGAACCCTCCAAAACCAGCAGTCAGATCTCCATTTTCTTTTTTAATGGAGTAAAGTATATCCTAAAAAGCATAGCAGAGTAGTTTATAGAGAACTTTTATAAGGGATTAACTTAAGAACATAATAAAGCCAGAGGCTTAGTATTAAGACTCTAAAAAGAATATATTATTAACGGAATCTAGGGCTTAGCAAGAAAAGTTATAAAAGAATATTTAGATTGCTAAAGGAATAAATTAATAAGGCATAAGCCATATAGAGGGCTATAACCTATTAAAACGCTAGAGAGACTATAGGAGGTTATATTATAGGACTTTATTATTAAGTTACTAAAATTAAGAAATCCTATTACCGGATAAAATTATAACGTAATCTTAGTAATAGTGAATAAGCTTATAAAGTGGGGATACTTTATAGCATATACAGAAGAAATCTCAGCGGAAGATATCGCTAGAATCTATATTAAAGAAGTATTTGCAAGGCACGGAGTACTAAGTAAGATTATATCGGATAGGGATCTAAGATTTATAGTAGCATTCTAGAAGGTATTCTTAGCAGAGTAAAAAGTTAGAGCAGTAACTTCTACCGCATATTATCCACAAATAGACAGTTAAATAGAAAGACTAAATTAAACACTAGAATAGTATCTAAGACATTATATCAATCACGTATAGAACAATTAGGTATTGCTATTACTAGTTATATAGTTTATATATAATATAACACCTTAAGAAGGAATAGGCATATTACTATTTAAGGCAAACTATGGATATAAGCTAAGAACATCGCTATTATTACGGCAAGTAAAGAAAACGAGTAGTATAGCCAAAGAAAAAATAAAGACGTTAATAAATCTTTATACAGACCTTATAAAATTAGTAAAGAAAGTATAAAAAAGAATAAAAAGGTACTATAATGCTAAGAGATCTAAGGGACTAGATCTTAAGGAGGGAGATAAAGTATAGCTATTATATAAAAATTTCAAGAGTTAATAATTAAGCAAGAAGTTAGACCACGTTAGACTAGGACCTTTTAAAATCACATAAAGAATTTCACCAGTTATATTTAAGTTAAACCTACTAGCTAGAATAAAGATCTACCCTATATAGCATATTATAATACTAGAGCTAGTATATAGGAATATTAAGCCACTAATCTATAAAGCAGACATATATAGAGAATAGGAAAAAAATAAATAGTAAGTTTTAAAGATCGTTAGTTATAAGGACATTAACAATAAAACATAGTATGAAGTTAAGTAGATAGGCTATACTAAGACTACCTAAAAGCCACTAGAGAATTTAAAAAACGCTATAGAAAAGGTATAGGAGTATTAAAAGAAATTAGGTCAGGCAGTATTAAAAAAAAGAATCGCCAAAGAATAAGTTACCTAAGGGGGACCCAGGAAGAGCAGTTACTAAACTACTTAAATCTATTTCCTTCTCTATTAGAAGAGAATCCGTTCTTTTATTACTAAGTTCCTATAAACCTTATTCTATAAGTTTCTACTCCTTAAAACGAACCTTCTTATAAACCTTCTTAAGACAAAGTAGATAAGTAGATACCGCGATATAAGCATCTAAGGCCTTCTATTCTACATCCCAAGAACATTCTAACTTAGTAAGGGCTTAAGATAGTTTACTATCTAGCTATATAGCAGTAGATTAAACCTAAGACCCTAAGACAAATTAATTAGGGAACTAGACGACTACTAGGAGTAATAGGTCGCGTATATTTAGTATTAGAAGTAGAGCGAACGTTATAAGACAAACAAATATTCGCTTTAGTATACTCTAAGCAAGAGGACGGTTGTTATAAAGATAGGTTCGCTAACGCAATACAAACTAACCCCTCTTTTAAATAGCGAGAATACGGAGACAGTATAATATTACTAAGAGATAATATTGCAGCAACAGTATGAGCACAACGTTGGGCGTATAAAGAAGAAATTGCTTTAGGTATAATAAGCAATAATATTAACCAAATTAATTAGACGGATATTATACCTCTAATAAACAACTTAGAGATGTTTTAAATCTTTAAGGACAAAGATAAAAAGGAGGGAGATAGTGTTACGAACGCTTTAAGTACAATATTATAACTACTTAGAGAAGAGACAGAAAAAGCTAGTTAGTTAATTTAGGCACGGTCTAGAATAGAGCCGATAGAACTATATAACGAGGAATGGTAACTAAGGTTATATAACATGCTATATATTAAATAAGAGAAACGAGAGGAACTNACGTACCTTATATATAAGACGTATATTACGTACAAGAAGGATTTTATAGGAGTATAGTTATATATTTAAGGACCCTTAGTCCCTACCTAGATAGTTTCTTCCTTATAGTAATTCTCAGAATACAATTAGAGTTAATTTATTGGGCAACCACTCCACCAGTTATTATTACGTTGTTAACTTCTATATTTGCATCACCTACATACCTAGCCCAATAACAGGACCCACCGTAGTTCTTACTACAAGATTCCGTTACAGACTCTATAGCAAAGTTAGTAGTTTAAAGATAGAGCTTATATAAATTGCGGGAAATAAGGTCATTTTATAAGGGATTATAAAGATAGTTAAGGTTACTATATAATAAAGGGAACTAGACTAGTAGTAGAAGATATACACGTATAAAGGGATAATAGTATACTACAAGGAATAAAAGAATGTTTAATTAAAAGTTTCGCGTTTTGTTATAATAACGTATACTAAATTTATAAAGACGCTAAGTATGGTGTAAGCTATTAGCTATAGGAGCTAAAACCTATAGAATATAGGGGAACTAATAAACCATCGCGCAGATTGGATATTAAAGATGACAAGTTTAATATAGGTAAAATATTTATAGATAATGAGGTAATAAAGGTAGCTTACTAGGAGCGTATAAACCTTAAAGAAGTTATATTAAAAGTAGAGACTAAGACCGCTATAAAGCAAGGTTTAGTAACGGGCATTATAATACTGTTAGATACGGTATCTATCGCTTTATAAAATAAAAGGAAGAGTATCCCATAAGGATTAAATAAGTAGACAACTGCTAGTGTTACTTTATTACTTAATAAAGATAAAAGGCCAAAGGCTTAAGATTCTTAAGATAAGATAAAAGACGACTAAGATTTTTAAGATAAGATAAGGTAAGCTTAAGGACCTATAATGGATAGAAACCGATGGAGTAAAGTAATAGCTTAGTTTAAAAATATACAAATGAGCTTAGAATAGAGTTTCCTATAAGCATAAGATTCTTAAAATAAGATAAGAATATCTAAGCCTAGTTAGATTAAGGTAGGAGTAAAGCTTAAGATAGAAGTAAGCTTAGGATTAAAAATCCTATAGGACTAAGACTTTAACATATAAATAAGGACTATTAATAAGATTAAGAAGTAAGAAGACTTTAAGAATCTACTTATAAGACGCGAAAGAAAAGAAACTATAGAGGAATTTAAAGTAAGAATTACCTTATAGTAAGATTAGAAACTAGATAAGAGATCTAGTATACTAGGCCGTATAAGGGATAGAGTATCTATATAAAGAATTACTAATAGGCCTAGAATAGGCATACTAAGAGCTAAGTGGCTTACTAAACTAGAATAAGAAGAGGATTTAGGGATTTTAACTAGGTTTAAGGAACGATATATAAAGGGCTATTATAATGCAGTAATAAGAAGATACTTCCTTACGGACAAGCCGTATACACTCTAGCAGCTATATTAAAGATAGTATAGGTAAAGGCATAATAATAAATGGGAAGATTTCTATATATAGCTAGATAAAAAGGTTGTCTAAAACCACCCGATTATAGAAAAGGCTATAAGTTATATTAAAGAAGCCTTAATTATAACGTTAAAAGATCTAAAGAAATAATTAGAGGATTAGAAAAGCAAGAGGTAAATCTTAATACCTATAAATAAAGTTATAACGCTTAGATTAACACGAGAAAGGTTTAAACTTAAGGTTAAAGACAAGCTAAGAGTTAACCTAAGACACTAAGTATACTATATATTGGCATAGATCGTATATATAGATAATGCGTATAATATATATAGAGTACTAAAAGATAAAAACCGGAAGTACTTAGTAAGGATATATTAGGCACCGGATAAGGCGAAATATAGAAATACTAAGTATATATATAGTTAGCACCTAGTAAAAGTACAAAGCCTAGGGGACTTAATACTTTAGCTAAGAAGATTCCTTATAGAAGAATGCCTAGATAGATAATAGTAGTAGGAATGCCTAGAGAATACGTGTCTATAGTATATTAAAGATAAAAAGCGAACTAAATATTGGCTAAAGGTGGACTAAGTATAAATAGGATTAAGTAGCTAATAGTTAGGAAAAGTAGAGGCCTATAAAACTAGAGGGAACTAGTAGTAAAGCCTTAAACCCTTAAAGGAATTTAAGGACAATACCTAAACCTATAAATTAAGTGGTAAGATTAACAGTTTAAAGCATTAATAGATAGTGGAGTAATAAGGAACTATATTTTACTAATAGAAGTTAAAAGAATAGGGTTACTATATAGGAAAAAGGAGCATCTTTACCTATTAGTAATAATTTTAGGAGATCCGATAGCCTATAGAGGAGGTATTATTAATCTTAAAATAGGACCTATTTAGCTAACTATTAAAGGGAGATAGATTAAGATATCTTTTAATATATTACTATTGGGGAATAATAAGGCAGTACTAGAAATGCCTTGGTTATAGGAATATAATCTAAAGATTAATTGGGTTATAGGTTAAGTTAATATTAGGAATACTTAACGCCGTAAGATATAACTATAAGCTAAGTTAGTATAGTACTAAGTAGGAGCTACCTATAAAGAAACAGAAAAAGGACTAAGCTATATACTAAAAAAAATACTATAAGTATAGTAAGAAACTATAGTTACTAAAGAGTAAAAAGCTATTAGAGTATATAGTATGGGACTATAAGATAGAATTAGAACTAGAAATAAGTCTAAAGTTCTTTCTAATCTATAAGCTTACTAAAGAAGAAGGTAGAGTATTAAAAGAGTTTGTCTAGAAAAACTTATAAAAGGGATATATTAGACTATTGTAGTTATTAGTAGGTTATCTAGTACTATTTATACTAAAGAAGAATGGTAAATTAAGGCTATATATTGACTATAGATAGTTAAATAGTATTACTAGAAAGGATAGGTATCCTTTACCCTTAATTAGCGAAATCTAAGATAGGATAGGCAATGTAAGGGTACTTTTGGTCCCTTACTCGGCTACATCCCGGGAGCTCTCAGGGGCTGCCAAGGCTAGCCTTCAGCTAGGCCTTGGCCACCCCTTATAAGCTCCTCAGGCTTACAGCCTCCTTCCTCCCCCATCGGTTCGTCTCCGTACGAGGCTATTGCCTACTCTTTACCATATCGTCCTCTTCCATCGACTCCCTATGTAACTTATGCTCGGCTTGCCTGCTCCCTACCGTACACCCTAGCAATACTGCCTTATAGGCAACGTGCAAATCTTTATAAAGATAGATCTAAGATAGGCGTACTATTAGATTAGGATTAAGGAAGGTAACAAATAAAAGGCAGTCTTTAGGTTAAAGGAAGGACTATATAAACCATTAGTTATACAATTTAGGCTTATAAACGCACTAGTAATATTCCAGAAGCGTATTATTAACGTATTAGGAGAACACTTAGATAAATTTATTATAGTATACCTTAACAATATTATTATCTACTTAATAATTAAGGAAGAGTACAGAGAATATATTAAATAGGTCTTAAAGAGACTACAGGAAGAATAAATGCTAGTAGTAATTAAGAAATACAAGTTCTTTACTAGGAAAACCAATTTTATTAGATTTATTATTAAACTAGGCTAACTTAGTATAGATCTAAAGAAGATTAAGGCTATAGTAAATTAGTAAGAACTAGAGAACGTTATATAGTTAAGATTATTTCTAGGGTTTTGCAATTACTGTAAAAGGTTTACAGCGTAATAGTTAAAGGAAATTAAACTATTTACGTGGTTAATAAAGAAAAAAGAATTATAGGTATAAGGGGAAGAGCAAAAAGAGTTATTTAAGAAAGTTAAAGAGTTATTTACCTAGGAGCCAGTTCTTAAAATCTATTAACTAGGACTAGAGACGGTTATAAAGATAAATGCATTAGACTATATACTAGGGGCGTACTTTATATAAAAATATTAAAATAGATAGCACTTAGTGGTATACTATAGTTAGAAGATAATACTATTAGAGTTAAACTATAACATCTATAATAAGGAGTTATTAGGTATAGTTATAGTACTAAAGAAATAGAGAGCATTCTTATAAGGTATAGAGAAACTATTTATAGTTAAGACGGATTGTAAGAATTTAATAGAATTCCTAATAATAAAGAAACTTAACTAAAAATAGGTTAGATAGGCAGAAATGCTTATAGAATACTATTTTAAGATTTAGTATACTAAGGGTACAGATAATATATAAGTAGACGCTCTAAGTTAAAAGGCTAAACTATAAAATAATAAAAAGCCATTAGGGGCTTTACTGCGAAAAGACACAGATAGATTAATTAGGTATAATTATCTAAAAATTATAACATGTTACGGCACTGACCTAACGCATACTGTTCCATACTGTCTCGTACTATTTCCTACTATTAGCTGGCCCACCACTAGTGCCTTGGCGGCTGGCCCTACTATTTATATATAATACCCCCTTTTTACCTTCTCCTCTTTATACCACAACGTAGTTATTTAGTCTACTTTATTACAGCACTGTGACAGTTTGTGGTATCTTTAATTTGCGCCCCGTCGCGATCACCAATTCCCTATACCTTAGCTAATTAACCTCCGCCCTAGAGTAATCGCGACCTACGCGCGCCTCTGCTAAAACCAATACGTCCCTAGCACAGTTCTAGAATAATCCTTAGTTTTTACCTAGCACCTAGATGGGCGATACTAACGACACTAAAATGGCCGAAACTTAGAACCCCCGCAACGTTTTCGTAGACCTCTTTATATAGATATACCCTAATATCGCGTAGATAATCCGCCGCTCCCCACTATACCCTAAGACCTTTAAGCCTAGTAAAGCTTACCTTACCCTTACTAACTATACCAACGAGTTCCTTAACAACATTAAAGTAAGACTATAGTGTATATATAATACAAACACCGCTAATAAGAAAGCTAACGAAAACCTTAGTGCCCTTATTGCTTCCTAGATAGGAACTATTAACTCCTAGGTAGAGACTATCGCCGTTTTAAAACAATTAACCTCTATAATAACGGTAGTAACCTAGTAGAAAAAACGGAGGTCTAAAGACCCACTAATATTTAGCGGAAAAGGTACCCCGCTAAAACAATAAGCTAATTTTAAGACCTGGCATATTAAGATTAAGGGAGTCTTTAACCGTGACTAGGACTACTTTAATATAGTTTAGTCCTAAATCCTTTACATCTCGGATATACTAGAGGATAAGGCCTATGAGTTTATTAAGTAGGGCCTAGAGCTTATACACGAGAACCTAAATAATATATCTGCGTGGAAATGGCCCGCTAAGGAAAATATACTTAAAGACCTTACTGCCTACTATAAGGTTCTTAATATAACCTAGGTTGCAAAGAACAAGCTTAACCATTTCCCCTAGGGCGAGCGTAATTACTAGTCCTAAAAGGGAGAGCTTAATAAGCTAATAGGCCGCGCTAAGAAGACAAACAAATAAAAGGTAGACCTACTCCGGAAGTTTATCTCTCTAAAGATGGAAGAGCTAGTACTTAGACTTGCCTATAAAATTAACAATAACGACTATATAGGTTAGAGTAAGTAAATAGATATATTTGCTAAGAACCTCGTAAACTATACACACTAAGCTAACCTTAAGAAGAACGCTAACTACCGCCTACCTACTTAAGCCCCTACCCCTATATTAACTCCGACCCTAGTAGTAACTAAAGAACCTATAGACCTTAATAGAATCTCAGATATAGAGTATAAGCGCCGCTTTAATAATAGACTGTGCCTTACCTATGGCCTACCCAGCTACTAGAAGGACGCCTATAACCCCGCTAAGATAGTAAACCTAGTCCTAATGCCACCCCATTAAATAACGCGAACTAATAACCGCGGACGCGGCAACTATAGAGTCTATTATAGACGCGGCGACCGCGGAGCCTATTATAGCCGCGGCGGACAACCCCCCCCCCTTTAACCCTATGGCTTAGTTACTCTAAATAATGCCCTATATAGGAGCTTAGCCCGTTAATACCGCCTAGTATTAGTAACTCCGCGCTAACGAATATGAACACGGCTATGTTATTAGCGAGGTATTATCTTTCTATACCCCAACTAATACTAATACTAACACCGCCAGCCAGACGGACACTGGACCGCCCCGCTAAGACAGCCCCGTACCCTAGTTATTAAAAGGTAAACCTTTAGACTAAGTCGCGTCTAAGGGTCTAAACTATATAAGGAGGAAGACGAGAAGATTAGGTCCCTGTTACTAGATTAATTAGTCCTTTCTATTAGTAAACTGCTACTTAATCTTAGATTAGCAAATAGTAATAAGAAATTAATCCTTGTTTAAACCCAACTCTCCTTACTATGTAACCTATACCCCTAAGTCTATATTAATACAGTAAGCCTAGTAGACTCCGGTAGTACTGTAATGGCATTTACCGACGCAGAGTCTATTATAAGAAAGTATAACGTTATAACTAAGAAGCTGCTAGCACCTAGGCTACTGCGCCTTGCAGATAGCATCCCAACTTCGCTTGTTATAGACTACTTCACCGCCTAAATGTTAATTGGCCTCTATACTAAAGCTATACTCTTTTTTATTACTAAACTCTCACCTACTACCCTAATTATTCTAGGTATGCCTTAGCTTTAAAAGTATAAGCCCTGCCCTAGCTTTAGGAAGCTTAAGATCCGCTTTAACTTAGACTACTGCTCTAAGTACTACCTTTTATAGGGGATAACCGACAGTAGCAGGGACGCCCCGCGTAGATACTCGGCACTACTAAGCCTAGTGCCTAAAACTATATATAAAGCCCTAATAGTAGAAGACATTCCTAATAAAGGGGAGCTTATGTAGCTATAAAGTAACGAGACAGCAGAAGACCGGACTACCTTAGCACTTAAGACCAAAATAACGGGCTAGCTAGCCTCGCCGAGACTAAGAAAGAAGGTCCGCTTTACGCTGCTACCACTAAGAGTCCAACGCCAACCCAGACACCCTTTAAACCCCAGCCGCCCAGCCTAACACCTAGAACTAAGCCATATACCATACGCACACACTATAGCTCGCGTTATAGTAAGGACTGGCTATAGAACTACTAAGACCCGGATAATAGAAACCGAGCCACCGTAACGCCTAACCTTATACCCACTCCTCGCACGCCTTATATAAGGCCGCCGCTTAGGAACCGCTTTTAAGAGCTAACCAAGACGAGCTAGCCCCGCCGCGATATTGGGAGAAGACCAAATACGCCCTAATCTGGACGATATTATAAACGTACGCGCTATAAACTTCGCCTAGTTTTGTAAATAAAAAAGCGTAAAGGTAATAAGGATCTATATAACGGAGCTAGTAGAACTAATAAAATAAGAAGAGCACTAATAGCTGCTTAAGGAACTGCCTATAGGCTTAATAGAGGTACCGAACCTATTAGAAGAATCCTTCCGCCGGCTAGTAGAAGGTAACTATATAATAGAGGAAGCCCGTAAGGCGCTGCCCCCCTATTTTTATAACTTTCTTAAGATAAATTTAAAAACTAAGCCTAAGCTTCTACGCCAGAAGATAATTAACACTAATATTAAGAAATTCCTAAAAGGCAAACTAGGATTAACCTACGAGGACATTTTATAATGCCTACTAAAGGAGTTTTGTGAATATATTAAGCACTTCCTCCCTAAGAATGTAGATAAGCTGCCCCCTTACTAACCATAGGACTATAAAATTGAGATTATCCCCGGAAACTAGGCCCCGTACTATAAAAATAGACTACTTTTACCTGCTGAACTTAGGTGTATAAAGAAGTGGATTAATGAGATGCTAGATAAGGGTTTTATCTGCGAATCGACCTTACCAGCTACCGCATCACTCCTCCTCGCTGCTAAGCCTAGCGGCGGTATGCGAATCTACTACGACTACTAAGGCCTAAACACAGTTACTATTAAGAATTGGTACCTATTGCCACTAATCTGCAAGACACTTAACGTACTCTATAGTGCTAAGTATTTTATAAAACTTAATATAATTGCTGCGTTTAACCGGATCCGGATTACGGAGGGCCATAAGTAGCTTATAGCATTTATTACCCGGTTCGGACTCTATAAGATGCTAGTTATACTATTTAGCCTCTATAACGCACCCGCTATATTCCAGAACTATATTAACTATATTTTACACAACGCCCTTAATAACTACTGCACTACCTACCTTAATAACGTCCTTGTCTTTTCTAAAACACGCGCCGAGTATACTAAGTATGTAAATAAAGTCATCTAAAGACTCGGTAATGCTGGACTTTAGATTAATATTAATAAGTCTAAGTTCTACTCTACTAAAATAAAATACCTTAGCTTAATTATCTTAACTAATAGCATGACTATGGACCCTAAGAAGGTATAGGCCTTACAGGAATAGAAGGACCTAACGTTAATTAAAGAACTATAATAATTTTTTGGCTTTATAAACTTCTATTAACGATTTATCCAAGGCTACTCTGCCGTCGCTACACTAATAATAAAACTCCTAAAGAAGGATATTGGATGGCTATGGGGACTAGAACAAGCTAAATCGTTTAAGGCCCTTAAGAGAGCCTTTACTTTAGTACTAGTACTAGCATACTACAACTATATAAAGAAAATAGTAGTAGAGACAGACGCATTAAATTGGGCCTCTGGTGGAGTCCTTTTTTAGTATAGCGATAATGGCAAATTAAGACCGGTCGCATTCTTCTTTGTAAAGCACTCTATACTAAAGTGTAACTACAAGATCTATAATAAAGAACTCTTAGCTATTATTAAGGCTTTAGAGGAATAGCGCCCTAAGCTATAAGGGACTAAGGAGCCGTTTGAAATTATTACCGACCATAAGAACCTATAGACGTTTATGACTACTAAGCAGCTAAATTAGTGCTAAGTCCGGTGGGCAGAGTTCCTTTTATAGTTTAACTTTGTAATTATATATAGACCTAGTAGCAAAGCCACGCTCTTTAACGCCCTAAGCCGGCTGCTAGGAACGAGACCTAAGGACACTAATAACGAACGCCTCCGCCACCGAGCCCAAGTTGTTATACCGCCCCAGAAAGTTAACCCTATAATCTTAGAAGAATTACTATATAAGTCCCACAACTTCGATAACGCGGAGTTTATAGCCGCTCTAGACCCTAAAATAGCCGAAAAGTCACTGGATAAGCTAATTTGGTTAGGATACCAGGAGAACAAACTTATAAAAGATATAGTGGCGGCCCTATAAGATTAGAAAGCTCGCCGTTAGCTAAAGAAGATTAGGAAATTACTTTATTGCGATAAGTTAGAATGTAGTATTATTAACGGACAGATCTACTTCCGCTAACGCCTCTTTATCCCTAACGCCCTAGACCTCCGCCTAAAAGTTATCTACCGATTTTATAGTAGCGGCCCTGCTAGTTACCCTAGCCGGGTTAAGACCCTTAACCTCCTAAATTAAACATACTGGTGGCCAGGAATCTCCCAGTTTATAGCTACCTTCGTTAAAAACTATACTCTATACTTTCGCACTAAGACCCTCTGTTCTGCCCCGCCCGGTTTCCTAAAGCTATTAGAACTACCCGCTTACCTATAGATAAATATTTCGATTAATTATATTATAACACTGCCAGTATACTAACGCTACGGTAAGGCATATAAATATATTCTTATTATTATAGACCGCCTAACTAAAATATAATACCTTATTTTAGTAACAGGACTCTTAATAAAGGAGCTAGTTAATAGCTTTGTTAATAACGTGTATAAGCTCCACGGTGTACTAAGCACGATTATCTCCGATTATAGTATATAATTTATTAGCAACTTTTGGCGATAACTAAGTGAACGCCTTAAGATAACCTTACGACTAAGCTTAGCCTAGCACTTAAAAACGGACGGCCAAACTAAAATTATTAATGCCGCCATAAATAAGTACCTCTGTACTTTTATTAGCTTTATATAGGATAACTAGGTTAACTACCTACCGCTTACTAAGTTTGCTATAAATAACTAAGTTAATAAGAGTATAGGCATCTCCCCGTTCTTTATAAACTATAGCTTTAACCCTTACCTTGGAATTAAGCCTGCTGGCCCCTGCCTACTAACACTATTAGTATAAGTAAAAAAGGAGTTCTTCCGCGTAGACTCTATGGCTAACCGCTTTAAGCGGATATTAATATAGCTTAAGGCCCTAGCCTGGATTTTATAGTAACGCTATAAAGATAACGCTAATACCTATAGGGATGAGAGCGCGTTATTCTACGAAGGCGATATAGTTATAGTTAGCTTAGAAAATATAAAGATAAACAGACCTAAGAAGAAATAGGACGATAAATGGGACGGCCCGTACCCTATACTCGCAGTATACTAAAGGGTAGTTATAGTAGACCTCCCGGACTATATCTAAGTAAATAAATCCTTTTATACATCTAAGGTCCGCCTCTAGGCTGCCGAAGAGATCCCTAGCTAAGTAAATATTAATACCGTAGAGCGCCGTAATATATAAGGACGAGTAGTAGAGAGAGATAATAACGGCAATATAGAAGATAAATGGGAGTTTAAGAAAATCCTTAATATACATAACGAAGACCCCTAAGGCCTAACTTATAAGATTAAATGGAAATATTATAAGGACACCACCTAGCAGCTAGAAGAAGACCTAAAGGGTTGCGAATAAGCTATATAGCGCTTCTATAAGCAACACCCTAAAAAGCTAAGACCCCTAGACTGGGTATAAGATAAGAAGAAGTTACGCTAAGGTTATAGCCGACCACCGTATTAAAATTTGTAGTAGTTAAGATGTTATAGAACTTTAACCGGCGGTTAAAGTTGTCTAATTAGCCAGATTCTTGCTAAGAAGCGCCATACGGATTGGTTTAGGTGGCGGTGTGGAGTTCTGCCGATATTACTAACTAAACTAACCAATTAGGATTTTCTATGCCTGGCATAGAAAATTGCCATTAGCTTAGTTAAGGGCGGTAAGCGGAACCGATATCTTTATAGTAAAAAACAGGTAACCCTATATACTGCCTATTTTAGAGTTATCTATTTAGTTTGGAGACCAAACCATCTAGGAGAGAGGAGTACTGTTACGGCACTGACCTAACGCATACTGTTCCATACTGTCTCGTACTGTTTCCTACTGTTAGCTGGCCCACCACTAGTGCCTTGGCGGCTGGCCCTACTATTTGTATATAATACCCCCTTTTTACCTTCTCCTCTTTATACCACAACGTAGTTATTTAGTCTACTTCATTGCAGCACTGTGATATAACAACTTAAGAAGAACTAAAAAGAGTTTATAAGTTACTAGAAAGCTTTTAAGTATAAAGAATTCTAGAAGTATAGCTAGAAGATCTATAGACGGATATATATAAAAATTAAGAAGTAAAGTCATCAGGAAATTTTTTTTTGGCCCCGTTGTTGCAAGCGAAAATCGGGGTCTGCAAAACCTGCGTAAGTCGCAATTTTGGCAATTTGCGGGCAATTTGCAGCAATGTGCTACAAACACATAGGCTACCTATGCTGGCCTATCTATGTGTTTGTAGCAAATTGCCAAAATTGCGACTTACGCAGACCCCGATTTTCGCTTGCAACGTGCCCAAATTTTTTTTTTCTGATGGCTAGAGGCTCTGCACGAGGCTCTACATAAAGCTCCGCACGAGGCTTTACATAAAGCTCTGCACGAAGCTCTGCACGAAGCTCTGCACGAAGCTCTGCACGAAGCTCTGCACGAAGCTCTGCACGAAGCTCTGCACGAAGCTCTACACGAAGCTCTACACGAAGCTTTGCACGAGGCTCTACACGGGCTCTACATCGAAAGCTCTGCGTACTAGGCTCTGCATGGGCTCTACACGAAGCTCTGCACGAAAGCTCTACACGAGCCTTACACGAAGCTTCTGCACGAAGCTCTACACGGAGCCCTGCACGGAAGCTCTACACGAAGCTTCTTGCACGAAGCTCTACCACGAAGCTCTGCACAAAGCTCTATATAAAGCTCTACACGAAGCTCTGCCACAAAGGCTCTCTACGGAAGCTTCTTACACGAAGCCTCTTACATATAGAGGCTCTCTGCACGAAGGCTCTGCGCGGAAGCTCCTGCGTAACGGAGGCCTCTACACGAAGCTAAGCTCTACACAAAGGCCTTTGTGTGTGCCGCCACGAACACACTACCTATCGGGTCCCCGCTATATTCCCGGATAGCCTCTACACGTGCCTCTGCCAAGTACGGAATATACCCCTATTATATACCCACGTAGGTAGCCACCTCATTTTTTACCTTCCTTACATCCTCCCTACCTAGGAAGACACCAGAACGACAGCCAGCAGACGGACCGTCGCCGGAGCTAGACGACCGTCGTCAGAGCTAGACGACGCGTCGCCGGAGCCAGATGACCGTCGCCAGAGCTGGACGACCGTCGCCAGAGCTGGACGACCGTCGCCAGAGCTGGACGACCGTCGTCAGAGCCAGACGACCGTCGTCAGAGCTGGACAACCGTCGTCAGAGCTAGACGACCATCGTCCAGAGCTGGACGACCGTCGCCGGAGCCAGATGACCGTCGCCAGAGCTAGACGACCGTCAGAGCCAGAGACGACCGTCGTCAGAAGCTAGACGACCGTCCGCCGGAGCCAGATGACGTCGCCAGAGCTGGACGACCGTCGCGGAGCCAGATGACCGTCGCCAGAGCTAGACGAACCGTCAGAGCCAGACGACCGTCGTCAGAGCTAGACGACCGTCGCCGGAGCCAGATGACCGTCGTCATCGCCACACGACCGTCGCCAGAGCCACACGACAACCGTTCAAACGACCAGCCAGCGAACACGATAAACGATTCGATCGATCGATCGAATCAAGGTGACATAGACAGNTAGGCACAGACAGGTAGGCACAGATAGGTAGGCATAGACGGGTAGGTATAGACGGACGGACAGACAGGTAGGTAGGCAAGCAGGCAGGTAGGCAGGCAGGTAGGCAGGTAGGCAGGTAGGCAGGCAGGCAGGTAGGCATGTAGGTAGGCAGGCAGGCAGGCAGGCAGGCAGGCAGGCAGGCAGGTAGGTAGATGATTTAGAGTCTCTGCGAGAGGCTTCCCCCTTGACGCCCAAAGTAGATAGCTCTACATTTTATATAGTTATAATATAAATATATTTAAAAGTATATTATAGAAATCTATGGGAATATGTGATAATTTGGTTATTATGTAATATAATTATAATTTATATAGTTACATATAGTTACAATTTGTACAGTTTTTACAATTTGTACAGTTTTTACAATTTGTACAGTTTTTACAATTTGTACAGTTTTTACAATTCGTACAGTTTGCGCACTATTTATTTATAAGGTAGCGTTTTGCCGTAATTTGCTATTAGATGCTGCAAACTTGTTACAAAATGCGCAATTTACTATTAGGGTGCTGCAAACTTGTTACAAAACGTGCGTTTTGCGCAAATTGCTATCGACCATATACGTCTGCCGCGATCGTACAGTTTGCGGCAATTTGCCGCAAACCGCAACAACGACCCCAAAAAAAAATTTCCTGATGGTATATCCTAAGAAGGATAGCAGAGTACTTTATAGAAGATTTCTATAAGGGATTAACTTAAGGATATAATGGNGCTANGGGCTTAGTGTTAAGACTCTAGGAGGAGTATATTATTAATAGAATTTAGGGCTTAGCGCGAAAAGTTATAAAGGAATATTTAGATTACTAGAGAAATAAACTAATAAGGTATAAGCCGTATAGAGGGCTATAACCTATTAAAATACTAAAGAGACTATAGGAGGTTATATTATGAGACTTTATTATTAAGTTACTAAAATTAAAAGATCCTATTACCGGATAAGATTATAACGCGATCTTAGTAATAGTAGATAAGCTTATAAAGTAGGGATACTTTATAGTATACACAGAAGAAATATTAGTAGAAGATGTCACTAGAATCTATATTAAAGAAGTGTTTATAAGATATAGAGTACTAAGTAAAATTATATTAGATAAAGATTTAAGATTTATAGTAGTATTCTAGGAGGTATTCTTAGCGAAGTAAGGAGTTAGAGTAGTAACTTTTACTATATATTACCCGCAAACAGACGGTTAAACGGAAAGATTAAATTAGATACTAGAGTAGTATCTAAAATATTATATTAATTACGTATAGAATAATTAGGTATTGCTATTACTAGTTATATAGTTTGCATATAATATAACACTATAAAAAGGAATAGATATATTACTATTTAAGGCAAATTATAGATATAAGCTAAGAATATTATTGTTACTATAATAAGTAAAGAAAACGAGTAGTATAGCTAAAGAAAGAATAAAGACACTAATTAATCTTTATATAGACCTTATAGAATTAGTAAAGAAAGTATAAAAAGGAATAAAAAAGTACTATAATACTAAGAGATCTAAGGGACTAGATCTTAAGGAGGGAGATAAAGTATAGCTACTATATAAAAATTTTAAGAGTCGACGACTAAGTAAGAAGTTAAACTATATTAGACTAGAACCTTTTAAAATTAAGTAAAGGATTTTACCAATTATGTTTAAGTTAAACCTACTAGCTAAAATAAAGATTTGCCCTATATAGTATATTATAATGCTAGAGCTAGTATACAGGAATATTAAGCTATTAGTTTACGAAGTAGACATATATAAAGGATAGGAAGAAGATAAATAGTAAGTTTTAAAGATTATTAGTTATAAGGACGTTAATAATAGAGTATGGTATAAGGTAAAGTAAATAGGCTATAATAAAACTACCTAAAAACTACTAGAGAATCTAAAGAACGTTATAGGAAAGGTATAGGAGTATTAAAAGAGATTAGGTTAGGTAGTATTAATAAAAAAGGATCGCTAAAGAATAAGTTACCTAAGGGGGACCTAAGAAGAGTAGTTGCCGAGCTACTTAGATCTATTTCCTTCTCGGCTAAAAGAGAATCCGTTTTTTTATTACTAAGTTCCTATAGACCCTATTTTATAAGTTTTTACTCCTTAAAACGGACCTTCTTACAAACCTTTTTAAGACGGATTAACTAAGCGGGCGCTGTAAGATAAGACTTAAGGGCCTGTTACTAAGTATTAATAGCCTCCTATTCTGCGTTATAAGAACGGCATAACTTTGCTAGAGCAATAGATAGTTTATTATTTAACCACGTAGTAGTAAATTAAATATAAGACTTTAAGATAAATTAATTAGGGAACTAGATAACTATTAAGAGTAATAGGTTATATATACTTAGTATTAGAGATAAAGCGAACGTTATAGGACAAATAAATATTCGCTTTAGTGCATTCTAAGTAAGAGGACGGTTATTGTAAAGATGGGTTTACTAATACAACATAAACTAACCCCTTTTTTAAATAATAAGAATATAGAGATAGTATAATCTTACTAAGAGATAGTATTATAGTAACGGTACAAATACAACGAACAGTTAAAGAGGAAGAAATTGCTTTAGGTATAATAAGTAATAATATTAACTAAATTAATTAAACAGATATTACACCTCTAGTAAACAACTTAGAGATATTAGGAATCTTTAAGGACAAAGATAGAGAGAAGGGAGATAGTATTATAGATGCTTTAAGTATAATATTATAACTACTTAGGGAAGAGTTAGAAGAAGCTAGTTAATTAATATAAGTACGGTTTAGGATAGAACTAATAGAACTATATAACGAGGAATAGTAACTAAGGTTATATAATGTAATCTATATAATCTATATAATCTATATAATCTATAATAGAGTAAATAAAGCGTACGTTTATTACATATAAGAAGGATTTTATAGAAGTATGGTTGTATATTTAAGGACCCTTAATCCCTACCTAGATAGTTCCTTCCTTATAGTAATTCTTAGAATATAATTAGAGTTAATCTATTAGGCAACTACTCCACTAGTTATTATTACGTTATTAACTTTAATTTATATTACCTATATACCTAGCCTAATAACGAGCCCACCGTAGTTCTTGCTACAAGGTTTCGTTATAAGTCGCCTTCTTTAATAAAATTGTTAAAGCCGCCTATATAAGGTCTAGGGTTGTATATAGGCTTAAAATAATTGCAAGAACTAGCTCTATAATTAATTAATTTTTAGGCCTTTTATATACCCATTGCGACATTATAGCTATCTCCGTAATCCTTAATAACGGAATTTTTTTTAACGAAAATAATCTTAACTCTAAGGGGTAGTGGACTAATTTAGACCTAATATCTATAAAATATCGGATAGACTCTCTAATTAATAGACTTTTAATAGTATTTTAAGCCGTTATGGTTAACCGTAAATATAGGGGAAATTGTAGATATTGCTAGAGCTAGTAATAAACGTTAAAAAAGTGCCTTAGACGTAATTCCAGTGGAGCACTATAAACGTAGGCTGATTAAAAACCCCTATCCGTACTAACGGAATCGCGTCTAAGCTTATCTTAGTAAGCTTAGACTATAGAATTAATTAGCGGATATTATTAACCATTTTTATTAAAAAGTTAATTTTATAGTTTAAGGGATAGAGTAACTTATTTTATATATAAAGTAGTTACCTTCTATTACGGGACACCCCTATAATACCTTATGCACATTTACCTGTTTCCATTAATTTAGTAATTAAAAGCTGACCACCAGACTATAAATTGCTGTAATTCATAGTAATCTAACAGAAATCTGCTATATTCTGCTATATTCCGCCAATTTTACAAAGTTCTACTAGGACTACTACCCGAATTCTATTCTACTCTATATAAATATTAACTAAGTAACTAAGTAAACAATATATACCCTTTCTTCCTATTTTCTTACCTTGTTTTCTTATATAATGGTTTAACTTTATTATATAGTTTATATATATAGCTTAATAGTATCTACTTCGCTATATATTATTATCGCTTATGCTTATTCCATAATACTATATTATATTAAACCTATACTTTATACCGCCCTACTTTACCTAGCATATAGAATAACCTAAAAGCTCCTATATTTATAACTAACTTATATAATATATTTACTAAATAAATAAAAAGCCTATAAAAGGTCTTTATAGACGCCTTAGCTTAATAAAAGGCCTAATACTAAAATAAAAAAAATTTTCCAAGAAAAAAATTAAAGAGGTCTATTATAACCTACTATTTACTACACAATTACCCCTACCTACTTCTACTAGTATTAACCTATAAGTATTAAACAAAAGAAACGTATTTAGGACTAGCCTTTTAACCCTAAATTTGCTAATTAGTGCCCCTATAAAAAAGCTAACTAAACGCCTTTTTAACCCTCCCGCCTATTTAGGTAAAAGGAGTAAACTATACTTCTTTTTTAACTAACTTAAGAACAAGCTAAATAGCAATATTAATTATTACACTACTCCTAATAGTTAGCTATATTATACTATAAGCCGCTTAAAGGAAGATGCTATAGCAAAAAATAGTAGAACTTAATTAGTAGAACTTAGCAGAACTTTACGGTTATATAACTAGTAGTAATAATACCTAATTGTTCTGCGCGTAGTTAATATAGTATCTTAAATATTATTCTAGTATCTAATTTAATCTTTCCATCTATTTATCTGTCTGCGGATAATATATAGTAGAAGTTACTACTCTAACTCTCTATTCCGCTAAAAATACTTTCTAAAATACTGCTATAAATTTTAGGTTTTTATCTAATATAATTTTACTTTATGCTTTATACCTTATAAATACTTCTTTAACGTAGATTCTAGTAATATCTTCTGCTAAGATTTCTTCTATATATGCTATAAAATAGCCCTATTTAGTTAACTTGTCTACTATAAAATCTTTTAACTTTAGCAACTTTATAATAAAGTCCTATAATATTATCTCCTATAGACATTCTAGTACTTTAATAGGCTATAGCTTCCTATACGGCTTATACCTTATTAGCTTATTCCTTTAGCAATTTAAATATTCCTTTATAACTTTTCTTACTAGGCCCTAGATTCTATAAATAATATACTTCTCTTAGAGTCTTAATACTAAGCCTATTACTCCATTATGTCCCTATATTATTCCCTTATAGAAGTTTTTAATACATTTTCCTATTATTCCTCTTAGGATATATATATTTATTCTCTACTCGTAATGGTCCGTTTCTAGGACCTTAAATTACGCCTCTTAGATCCTTTTTATCTAATTACTTTCTAGTAGCTTATATTTCTAAGTTGTTATAATCTTAAGATAATTATACCTAATTAATCCATTACTATTCTTATATAGCATTACTCCTAATAGCTTCTTATTGTTCTATAATTTAGCCTTTTTACTTAGTGCGTCTGCTCTTATATTTTTAATGCCTTTAGTATACTAAATCTTAAAATAGTATTCCGTAAGCATCTCTGCCTATTTAACTTATCTTTAGTTAAGTTCTTTTATTATTAGGAACCCTATTAGGTTCTTATAATCCGTCTTAACTATAAATAGTTTCTTTACTCCTTATAAGAATGCCCTTTATTTCTTAAGTGCTGTAACTATACCTAATAACTCCTTATTATAGATATTGTAGTTTAACTCTAGTAGTGTTATCTTTTAACTATAATATACTACTAGATGCTATATATTTCTATACTTCTATAGTAAATATACTTCTAGTATAAAGTCTAATATATTTATTTCCATAACTATATCTAGTCCTAGTTAATAGATCTTAAGGATTAGCTTCTAGGTAAATAACTCCTTAAGTTCCTTAAACAGTTTCCTTTACTTATCTCTCTATACCTATAATTTCTCCTTTTTTATAAGCCTAGTAAATAGTTTAATATTCTTTAACTATTATGCTATAAACCTTTTATAGTAATTATAAAACCCTAGAAATAACTTTAACTATATTATACTTTCTAGTTCTTACCAACTTACTATAGCTTTAATCTTCTTTAGGTCTATACTAATATAACCTAGTTTAATAATAAATCTAATAAAATCGGTCTTCCTAGTAAAGAACTTATATTTCTTAATTGCTACTAATATCTATTCTTTCTATAGTCTCTTTAAGACCCATTTAATATATTCTTTATATTCTTCCTTAGTTATTAAGTAGATAATAATAATATCAAAATATACTATAATAAACTTATTAAGGTGTTCTCCTAATATACTATTAATTCGCTTTTAGAATATTACTAGTACGTTTATAAGCTTAAATTATATAGCTAATAATTTATACAGTTCTCCCTTTAACCTAAAGGCTACCTTTTATTTATTACCTTCCTTAATCCTAATCTAATAATATACCTATCTTAGATCTATCTTTATAAAGATTTATATATTGCCTATCTAATTCTAAATTTTGCTAATTAAGGGTAAAAGATACCTATCCTTTCTAGTAATGCTGTTTAACTGTCTATAGTTAATATATAGTTTAAGTTTTCCGTTCTTCTTTAGTATAAATAGTACTAGATAACCTACTAATAACGATAATAGTTTAATATATCCCTTTTAGGTTTTCTTAAATAAACTCTTTAAGTGCTTATAACTCTTCTTTAGTTAGCTTATAGATTAGAAAAAACTTTAAACTTATTCCTAGTTCTAACTCTATTTTATAGTCCTATACTATATATTTTAATAGCTTCTTACTTTCTAGGCTTTATAGTTTTTTGCCATACTTATAGTATCTCTTTAGCACGTATAATAACCCTTTCTCGGTTTCTTTATATATCGCTCTAACTTAGTACTATACTAGCTTAGTTGCTATATATATTCTATGTTATTAAGTATCTTTAATATTAACCTGGCCTGTAATCTAATTAATTTTTAGGTTATATTCCTATAACTAAGGTATACTTAATACTGCCTTATCCTGTCCTAATAGTAGGATATTAAAAGACATTTTAATTTATCTCCCTTTAATAGTTATCTAAATAGGTCCTATTTTAAGGTTAATAATACCTCCTCTATAAATTATTAAATCTTCTAAAATTATAACTAATAGATAAGGGTGCTCCTTCTGTCTATAGGGTAATCCTATCCTTTTTACTACTACTAGTAAGATATAGTTCCTAGTTACTTTACTATCTATTAGTGCTTTAAACTGTTAATTTTACCAATTAACTTATAAATGTAGGTGTTATATTAGGAAAATTTTTTTGGGCATATTGTCGTAAGCGAAAATCAGGGTCTGCAAAACCGGCGTAAGTCGCGATTTTGGCGATTTGCGGCGACTTGCGGCGATTTGCAGTAATTTGCTAGGCTACTTATATAGACTTCTATAAATTGCTATAAATATATAAGCTACTTATGCAAATTACTACAAATTGCTATAAATTGCTAAAATTGCGACTTAAGTAGACCCTAATTTTAGCTGTAATAAAAATACTATAAAATTATAATAAAAATACCATAAAGCTACATAAAGCTCTATATAAAGCTCTATACGAAGCTTTACACAGACTCTATATAAAGCTCTATACTAAGCTCTATATAAAGCTCTGTATAACGCTCTATATAAAGCTCTATATAAGGCTCTATATAAAGCCCTATATAAAGCTCTATATAAAGCTTTATATAGGGCTCTATAGGCTTTATAAGACTTTATACAAAGCTCTATATATAAAGGCTCTATATAAGGCTCTATACGAAGCTCTATATAAAGCTCTATATAAAGCTCTATATAGACTCTATATAAAGCTCTATACTAAGCTCTATATAAAGCTCTATATAAAGCTTTGCACGAGGCTCTATATAAGGCTCTATATAAAGCTTTATATATAGAGGCTCTATATAAGGCTCTATATAAAGCTCTATACAAAGCTCTATATAAAGCTCTACACGAAGCTCTATATAAAGCTCTATATAAAGCTTTACGTATAGAGGCTCTACATAAAGCTCTACATCGGGTCCCCGCTATATTCCTAATAGCCTCTATATATACCTTTACCAAGTATACCCCCTATATACACCTAGGTAGCCACCTTATTTTTTACCCTTTCTTCCTTATATCCTCCCTACCTAGGGAGACACTAGAACGACAGCTAGTAGATAACCGTCACTAGAACTAGACAACCGTCGCCAGAGCTAGACAACCGTTGCCGGAGCTAGACAATTGTCACTAAAGCTAGATAACCGTCGCCGGAGCTAGGCGACCGTCGTTAGAGTTAGACGACCGTCGCTAGAGCCAGACAACCGTTGTTATCGCTAGACAACCGTTGTTATTGCCAGACGACCGTTGCCGGAGCTAGACGACCGTCGTTAGAGCTAAACGACTGTCGTTAGAGCTGGACAACTATCGCTAGAGCTAGACGGCCGTCGCCAGAGCTAGATAACCGTCGCTAGAGCTAGACGACCGTTAGAGCCACACGACCGTCGCCAAAGCCATACGACCGTCGCCAGAGCCGTATAACCGTCGCTAGAGCTATATAACAACCGTTTAAACGACCAGCCAGCGAACACTATAAATAATTCGATTAATTAATTGATTAAATTAAGGTAATATAGATAGGTAGGCATAAACAGGTAGGTATAGATAGGTAGGCATAGATAGGTAGGTATAGATAGGTAGGCATAAATAGATAGATAGATAGATAGATAGACAAATAAATAAACGAATAGATGGACGGATAGGCAGGTAGTTAGGTAGGTAGGTAGGCAGTTAGGTAGATAGGTAGGTAGTTAGGTAGGTAGGTAGGTAGGTAGGTAGGTATTAGGCTAATTAACAATTTAGAGCCTATAAAAGACTTCCCCCTTAAAGCCTAAGTAAATAGCTTTATATTTTATATAGTTATAATATAAATATATTTAAAATTATATTATAGCAATCTATGGGAATATATAATAATTTGGTTATTATATAATTATAATTTATATAGTTACAATTTATATAGTTTTTACAATTTATATAGTTTTTATAATTTGTATTTATAAGGCGCATTTTACTACGTTTTGCTAGTAGGTAGTATAAATTTATTATAAAATGTGCGGTTTACACAAAACGCTGTTGACTATATACGACCGCTTAAATTGCACGTTTTGCACGTTTTGTAGTAAATTGCCGCAATCTGCAACAACGTGCCCCAAAAAAATTTCCTAATGTATTTTTAAATTCCTTTAAGGGTCTAAAGCTCTACTACTAGCTCCCTTTAGTTTTATAGGCCTCTACTTTTCCTAACTATTAGCTGCTTAATCCTATTATACTTAGCTTACTCTTTAGCTAATGCCTAGTTTACTTTTTATCCTTAATATACTATAAACACGTATTCTCTAAGTATTCCTACTACGATTATCCATCTAAGCATTCTTCTATAAGAATTTTTTTTAGTTAAAGTATTAAGTTTCCTAACTCCTAAACTTCTATTAAATACCATCTATATAGGTATTTAGTATTTCTATACTATTACTTCTCTAGCGCCTAATATATCCTTATAAGGTACTTCTAATTATTTTCCTTCGGATTTTTGTATATATTATATATATTATCTATATATATAATCTACGCCAGTATATAATACGCTAGGTGCTTTAGGTTAACTCTTAGTTTGTTTTTATCCTTAAGTTTAAACCTTTATTATATTAATCTAAACGTTATAACCTTATTTGCGGGTACTAAGATTTACCTTTTTTTTTAGTCCTCTAATTATTCTTCTAGGTTCTTTAATATTATAATTAAGGCTCCCTTAATATAACTTATAGCTTTTTTTATAATTAGGTGGTCCTGAATAACTTATTTATCTAACTATATATAAAAGTCTTCCTACTTATTATTATATCATTGCCTATACCACTTTTAGTACAGTTATTAGAGTGTGTATAGTTTCTCTATAAGAAAGTATCTTTTTATTACTATATTGTAATAGCCCTTTATATATTATTCTTTAAATCTAGTTAAAATCCCTAGATCCTCTTCCTACTCTAGTTTATTTAACTATTTTACTCTTAGCGTCCCTACCTTTAGCCTATTAGTAATTCATTATATAGGTGCTCTATTTCTTATACATTTTAGTATACTAGATCTCTAGTCTAGTTTCTATTCTTACCATATAAGGATTCTTTGCCTAAATTCTTCTATAGTTTCCTTTATATCTTATCTCGCAAGTAGATCTTTAAAATCTTCTTACTTTATAATCTTATTATTGCTTTTGTTAATATTCCTATTTATATTTTAAATTTTTAATCCTATAGGATTTTTAGTCCTAAGCTTACTTCTTTCTTAAGCTATACTTTAGCCTTAGTCTAACTAGGCTTTTATAGTATTCTTATCTCGTTTTAAAAGTCTTAAATCTTACTTATTAAGTCTTAAGAGTCTTATACCTCTAGTAAACTCCATTTTAAGCTTATTTGTATATTACTGAACTAAGCTATTACTCTACTCTATCGGTTATCGTCTATTATAGGTCCTTAAGCTTATCTTATCCATTTTTAAAAATCTTAAGCGTCTCTTATCTCGTCTTAAGAATCTTAAGCCTATGGCCTTTTACCTTTATTAAGTAGTAAGCTAGTACTAGCAGCTGTCTACTTACTTAATCCTTTTTCTTAAATATTTCTCCTTCTGTCTTATAAAGCAATAGATACTGTATCTAATAGTATTATAATTTCCATTACTAATCCTTACTTTATAGTGGTTTTAGTCTCTACTTCTAATATAACTATTTTAAGGTCTATACGCTCCCAGTAAGCTACCTTTATTACTCTATTATTAGTAAATATTTCACCTATATTAAATTCATCGTCTTTAATATCCGATCTGCGTAATAGATCGTTAATTCCTTTAAATTTTAATAATTTTATCTCCTATAGCTAATAGCTTGCGCTATACTTAGCGTCTTTATAAATTTAGTATATATTATTATAACAAAACGCAGAACTTTAGATTAAACACTCTTTAGTTCCTTTTACCGCATAGTTTCTCTAACTATCTTTACAGTTTCTAGTAAAATAACCCTATTTTTTGCAATTTATATAAGCTCCTTTTTTAAACAATTTTTCCTGCTATAGAGTCCGCCTAAACGTCTACTGCTACTAAGATCACTAGTTTAGCCTCTACTCCTTAGATCTTTAATTACTTAATCCTTATCTTCTAGGTTTCTATAGTTGTTTACTCTTATACTCTTTAGTACTACTTAGGTCTATTAGCTCTAGTCTACTATTCTATTATTTCTAACTTAGTTAATGCGTGCTTTACGCCTTATACAACTACAGAACTCTATTTTAACCCCTTTTAGTCTATTCTCGTTAATAGATCCTATTATTAATCTCAATTACTTAATCTATTAGTTCCCTAAGTATATCCATATCTTCTATTAAGATAATTACGTCCTAGACTTTTACCTTAAGTCCCTGTTTATATTGTGCCATAAGCGCCTTATTGTTCTATTTAACCTATATTGCTAATATTTAGAATTATATCGTATATTTAATTACTAAGGTTTATTATAATAGATTTTAAAGCTTTCTTTCTGCCGTAGTAGTTACCTCTAGGTCTTTAAATATTTATATTAGTTATTCTGCAAACCTATTCTAACTAGCAAACATATATTATACTTCTTAGTTAGTAGTTACTATGCCGTTTTCCTATATCTCCGTAAAATAAGGTTTAAACCACTTAAGTGTTACGGCACTAGCAGATCTTAGCAGAACTACGCACCGGCAAGTTGCCACAGATTGCCGTATATTGCGGTTATGTGACGCGAAGATCTTATAAAACATCAAGCTTACTTTA
This sequence comes from Cenococcum geophilum 1.58, assembly GCF_001692895.1. Taxonomy (NCBI): domain Eukaryota; kingdom Fungi; phylum Ascomycota; class Dothideomycetes; order Gloniales; family Gloniaceae; genus Cenococcum; species Cenococcum geophilum. The sequence continues at coordinate 1,174,733 of NW_027137563.1, read as the reverse complement.
CTCTTTCTTCCTAAGAAGGAACTTAAATATATCTATAAGAACATAGAATAGAACCCTAAGGATATTATTAGGACTATAAAGACAGGACCTAAAAGAAAAGAATAAAACCCTAAGGAAAGAACCTATAAGATACGCATAGACTAGAACCCCTAAAGAAATTACCTAGAATTACCTAATACCCCTACTACTATNCCACGAACTATAGTAGTAGGTAAAGCAGCTGTAGGACCCTTAAATACTTTAGACAAAGAAATAATTAACGTTTTAACCCCCTAGGCGGAGCTTACGGCTGCTAATACTAAAATTAAATGACTGTAAGAGCTGCTTAAAGCCAGAGATACCCCTATATCTAATAATAAGTTATTATTAGATAATTAAAGACTTACTATAGTCCTTTAGGCCCTATTTTAGCGCCTTAGTAGATCTACTAAGGCCTATATAGCACTAAAGCGGTTAGTAAAGGTTATGGATTCCCTACTACTTATAGACGGAACTAACCCTATATTTAATAATTAGAAGCTTTAATTACGGGATAAGCTTAAAGTTAATGTAGACTACTTCCCTAACGCCCAAGCCAGAATGGCTTACGTTTTTAGCCGTACTGGCGAAGATGCCTAGACGTATTTACGCCTATAATACACTAAAGACTTAGCAGACCCCTTTATCGCTAAAGAAGAAATAATTAAACACTTATCTTCTATTTATAAAGACCCTTTTAAAGTATAGAACGCCTGCTTTAGCTATAAAAGCCGAAATATAAAAATAACGGAGACCTTTTTAGCCTTTTAAACCTACTTTTTATACCTAGCCGGATAGGCCTAGATCCCCTAAGAAGACCTACTACTAGACCTCTTTAATAAGCTTACCCTAGACTTATAGCGGGCCATATTACTAGCTTATACTACGGTATAGACGTTAAAGGAACTTACGGACTATTGCCTAGCTATTAACTAAGGCCTTTATTAAATTAAGGCACGCGCTAATTAGCTAAAAACTAAAAACCTTACAAACTAGGCCATAAATACTGCAAGTACGGCCTATAGTGCCCTAGTATAATTAGCAACTCCTATAGTTAACCTAGCAGCTAGCCGCGTAGCTACCCCTACTACGGGCCTAGCGTATACCCGGCCTATATACAGTAACCCCTATATATAGGCCCTTAGCAATTAAGAAGCTTACTTTTTATACGGTTAAATAGGCTACCCTATAAGGAACTACCTAATAAAGGCAAAGACAAATAAGGTTCTATTAATTTAGGAGGATAATATAAAACTGGAAAAAGAGGAACTTTAGAGGAAGACTCCTCTCTAGGGTTAAAAGGGATTAATATATCCTATGTCGATCTAGGTTAGCTAGTTAGTAAAAGAAGCTATACTATCCCTTATACTTTATTCCGTAATAAATATTAAGTTTTAACCTTTGCTTTAGCTAACTTAGAAGTAAATACTTTTACCTTAATTAATATAAAGTGCGCTATAAAACTGGCTAACTTTTTAAATATACCCCTTAAAGAACTGCCTAAACTAATCCATATTTGCGGCTATAACGGATAAATAGGGCTACCTATTATAACTATCTTGCGGATCTACCTCCGCGTTAACGGATAAAGGTAGTATAATATCCCCTTCCTTATTACGGACCTTAGAAGCTATAATATAATCTTAGGAAGAAAATGGCTAGCCTATTTAGGCTTATAGCTTAACGTACGGAATAGGCAGCTTATTTAGCCTAAAACTATGCCCCTAACGCCTTCCTTTATAAAAGAGATTAGTATTATAATAGAAAACCTTATACGGCCGTAGATAAACACTATTTACTAGGCTAATGTAACGCGTAGGGACTAGGCTTTTAAGAAGGATATATAGCTTAATCTGCAACGGATCTATATACTACGCCGCCCCTAGACTGCCTATATTATACTACCCGCACTAAAGACTTAGGAAGTTAGTAGTGGCCTAGCTAAGTCCCTAATAGAGAACTTAGGCCCTACGTAGCTATAAAGGAAGGCTAGGGACACTAGGCGATATACCAAACTAATAAACTAAAAGGATAACTTACGGAAAATGGAACGTGAGCTAAGGAAGACTATAAACCCTATACCGCAAAATACGGCCTGATAAATATCCGTAAAGAAACCTATAGATCTCCCACTAGTTAATATCTACTATATTGGCGCTATAGGATTCTACTAAAACCTAGTTTAGCCTAATACCGTTACCTTTATAACTAGCTTATACAAAATTAATTAAATAATTAAAGAGAAAGAAGCCCTAGCCTAAGGGAAAGGTAAGCCTTTAATAAGCTTAAGAAATGACTAATCTCCGCTCCTTTACTCGCCTACTTTAACATAGAATAGCCCTTAATGCTAGAAACCGATGCCTTAAATGGTGTTATAGCTAGCGTTTACTCCTAAAAGTAGATAGACAAAAAATAGCACCCTATTGCTTACTATTTAAAGATAATAGTAGATGCTAAGCTAAACTACCCAATTTATAATAAAGAAATACTGGCTATTATCTCTAGCTTTTAGTACTGGCGAGCCTAACTAAAAGGTACCCCTAAGTTTATCTAGGTAGTTTCCGATTATAAGGCCTTAGAATATTTTATAATAATAAAGGCCCTTATAGCCTAATAGGCGCACTAGGCGGATACCCTATTTTAGTTTAACTTCCTAATTATATATAGGCTAAGCGCTACTAACCGTGCGGACGCTCTTATAAGGCGTAAATAGGATATAAATAACCAGATAGCCGTAAAGATCTTATTATAGACCTAAGCGCTACTATAACTAGAGTACCTTAACTCCTAAATACGGGCAGAACTAAATATAGACTTTTTAGATGCTGAGATATGCCCTATTAACTCTATGGAACTAAACCTTATTAATAAACTACTATAGGTAAACTATACGGCCCCTTCTCTATAGAAGTACCGTAAAAAGGCAAAGAATGTTTCTAGCCTATAGTCCCTTAAAAGTAGACTACTTAAGTACTATAAACGGCTAGTGGTAGCAGAGGAATAGAACTTATAGACTTAGCTTATTGCCGAAGTATATGCCTAGGTCTCTACGGCCTACCCTAAAAAAAAAAAACCTGTAGGATTATTAGCGACCGCTACTACTAGCCTGGAATAATTATAAATATTAATCGCTATATACGGAACTATAATAACTGCTATAGATCTATAATTCTATAAGATAAGACCTTAGGACTATTAAAACCCCTCCTAATACTTAACCGCCCCTAGTAATATATCTCTATAGATTTTTATAAGCTACCTTTAGACCGTAACGGATATAATATAGTTATAATCCTAGTTAACCGCTTTAGTAAACGCCCGTTTTTAATTCCCTGTTATAAAAATATTAATGCTAAAGAGGCGGCCTAATTATATATCTATTACGTCTACCAAATTTATGGACTACTAGATACTATTATATCCGACTATAAGCCGTAGTTTATATTAGCCTTTTAGAATAAGTTTACCTAAATCCTAGGCATTAAGCTAAAGCTTTTTATAGTATATTACCCCTAGACAGACGGTTAAATAGAGATTGTAAATTAATACTTGGACTAGAGACTCTGGCCTTTTATTAACTACTTTTAAAATAACTAGGCTAAACTGCTGCCCTTAATAGACTACGCCTAAGCTACCCTACCCTACGACTCTACTAGATTTGCCCCTATTTAACTAGAAATAGGTTACTTACCCTATATAAGCTTTAACTAGGAAAGACTAAAAGGGCCCTAGACTGTACGCGAAAACTATCTTATAAGGAAGCCTAGCAGTACACTAAGCGCTTAGAAGAAGCCTAGAAAGTAGCTTATACAAACCTAGAAAAGGCTTAAAAATTAATAAAATAGTAGGCGAATAAGTATAGGCGCGAGCCTAACTTTACTATAGGTGATATAGTTTAGATTATAATAAAGAACTAGAAGATAGAACGGCCTAGCTATAAGCTAGACTATAAAATAGTAGGACCGTATAAGATTTTTAATAAAGTAGGCAACTTGTATAAAGTTAAGCTCCTAGACTTAATTAAAGTTCACCCTATTTTCTTACCAGATAAGTTATAGAAAGCTATAAATAACCTACTGCCCGGATAAAAGAATAAACTTCCCCTACTAATTTAAGTTAACAATAATAATAAATGGGAAATTAAAGAAATACTAGCCTGTAAACTTGTAAAGGGAACGTTAAAGTATTAACGTACTTTATAAGCGAGTCGCGTATATAAGGGAGTCGTGCACCCCACTAACTTTTTGTAACGCGTTACCTATAAACTACAATGGCTTAATAAACTTATGCTCGACAGTCCTACAACCGGGCCCATATATCTCTTACTATCTCAGCTCTTAATTCAAGGCAGATTTAAAGTAGTAGGCGCGCTGTAGCAATATATAACGTCCCCAAATCCACGCTCCGTAACTAATACGCTAGAAAGCTCGCCTAACGCGATTATGAGCCTAAATTAAAGAAGCTTATAAAGCTAGAAGAGGAGGTAATTATAAGGCATATACTAGACCTTAATTCGCGAGGGTTTGCGCCTACGCTAGGTGCTATATAAGATATAGCTAATAAACTGCTTACTAAGAGGGCTGCTAGGTAGGTAGGTAAGTAGTAGCCTAGGAACTTTGTTAATTGAACGGACAGCTTTATAATACAATTTAATCGACCGTATAATTAACAGCGAGCCCTTTATAAGGATCCTAAGGTTATAGAAGCCTAGTTTAAGCTTATAAAGCGTATAAGAGCTATATACGGGATTAGGGATAAGAATTTCTATAACTTTAATAAGACTAGTTTTATAATAGGCAGAATATTATCACAGCTAGTTATTATAGGCTTAGAAAGACGTAGTAGGCTAAAGGGGATTTAGCTAGGCAATCGCGAGTAGGTAACAGTAATTTACGGAATTAATGCTGCTGGGTAGGCAATCCCGCCCTTTATTATTTTTGCTAGTAAATACTACCTCTTTACCTAGTACTAGGAGCGTATACCACGCAACTAGTATTTTATAATAAGCGATAACGGTTAGACTACTAATAATCTTAGAGTTGCCTGGCTAAAGCACTTTATTACGTATATAAAGAATTGTAGAGTAGGCGCATAGCAGCTGCTTATCCTTAACGGCCATAAGAGCTATAACTCGCTTAAATTTTAGGCAATTTGTAAGGAAAACAAAATCTATACTCTCTATATGCCGCCACATTTATTACACTTTCTACAGCCGTTAGATATTGCCTACTTTTTACCATTAAAGCGCGCGTATGGAGCAGAGATTAGCGACCTAACCCGGAACCATATTAACCATATTACAAAGATAGAGTTCCTGCCTACCTACTACGTAGCGCACCAGCGATTAATTATAAAGGAGAATATCTACGCAGGCTTCTAGGCTGCTGGCCTTATTCTATATAATCCAGAGGTAGTGCTCTTAAGGCTTAATATAAAGCTTTATATACTACCACTGGCTATACTAGAGACTCCGTGGGAGTCTTATACACTAGGCAACGCACACAAGCTAGATGCTTAGTCAACGCTCGTACGTAATTAGATTTAGAGGCATTAAGATTCTTCTCCTATGTTAATTATTAGCGCGTTTAATCACCTTATAAAGGGCGCTAGAGGAATGGGCTATAAGCTAGTATTGCTACGTAATTAAGTCTCTGCTCTTAAAAGGGCAAATAAGGCTACTATAAAGCGTTAACAGCGTAAAAGGAAGCGCCTCCAGAAGGGAGGTACCTTAACTTTAGTAAAGGGAGAGGAGCTTATTACTTAAAAAGGGGTGGGGCAGCTGTAGGAGAGCGAAAGGCGTTAAGTTGGGGGGGAATTAAGTATAAGCCAGCGGGCTCTTTCGCGCTACACGCGCTGTAGGGAGTAAGGGCACAACCTATATACCTATAAAAAGGATACTATAGATACTGCTTAAATTAGAATAGCTACTATATTTATATTATTTTAATGCGTTGTTAATCTACGTAGCTAGAAAGGTATAAAAAGTTAATAGGGTGCGCGACTCGCTTATATACGCGACTCGCTTATAAAGTACATTATATTAGTTAAAAAGGATATAACCTAGACCCTGCTTAGTACCCTATATAGAACTTTATAGGTAGCCCTATAAGCTTTAGGAGTTTTATAGCTATTACCCTAATAAACTTAGACCGCTAAAGTACCTAGACAAGTAGATAGAATGCTAGTATAATAAAGATAATAAGCTACTAGAAGAATATAAGGATAAAAATACCCTAGAAATTTTTTAGTTACGTAAGGTCTTAAGATATTTAGGAACTTTAACTAGCAGTTAAAGTTATCTAATTAGTTAGATTCTCTTACTAAGACTTTTAGCGGCAAAGCCTAAGGGCAGGCTTTTTTAGAGGGGGGGGTAATGTTACGGCACTGGTAGAACTTAGCAGAACTATATACCGGCAAGTTGCCACAGATTGCCGTATATTGCGGTTACGTAACATAAAGATCTTATAAAACATTAAACGGCGCTACTTTTCTTCTCCTTTCCTTTCCTTAGCTTTAGATTCTTGTTTATAGACAATCTAATTATACAGGCTTGCGCGTCCCTTTTGCTATACTTATGCCTCGATTAACTAAGTCGCTAACATTAAGTGCCCTTCCTATTAAAAATAGTCCTATGTAGGCTATTTAGTTTATAGCTATTACTAACTTCGCTCCCTCTTATATAACCTTAAGATACATTTATATAAGGAATCCCTTAAGCTTTAACTTCTCCCCTAGGAATCGCTTAATAGATAGTAGCTTAATCTTAGCCGCTTTAATCCCATTAATTCTTTCTTTAAATATCCTATTATTATCTATTAATTAATTAACTATTATTTATAACTATTTAACCGTAACTAGCTGCAAGTTAGTATTTACTATACTAGTGTTGTTATCTAACCCTAAGGTAGTCGCTATTGCAAACACCGTTATAACTACTGCTTTTAGTAGTATATTATTTAACTTTATTAATACTCTAACTAGGTAGTAAATGTATAAAGTAGCCTTATAGGAAATACTATGGTAAACTTATTAATAAGCTAGGTATATAGGTAAATAGAAAGTTAATAACGTAATAATAACTAGTAGAGTAATTACCTAATAGATTAACTCTAATTATATTCTAAGATTTACTACAAAGAAGAGAACTATTTAGGTAAGGACTATGGTCCTTTAAATATATAATACTGCGCCTAAAAAATGTACTAAGTACGTTAGTACGTTAGTACGTCGGTATATCGCGTTCCTATATTCCCACATTTCTACGTTCCAAACTTATAACGTAACTTACTACATAACTCGGCTACCCCTTATCTTATAGTTTAACTAGTTCTAGTACCTCCCGTACTTCCACCACTAGTCCGTTTATATCTCTTCTTAGTAGTGTTATTACTACTAATATAAGGCCCGTAACAAGGAGCCTCTAGTAAGTATTAGTTAAGTAATATTAATGGCTAGTTTTTATTATCTAAAAATTACATTATATAATAATATTTAGGAACGTAAATATATACCCTATTCTATACTTATACTACTACTAAATATTCTAGATTTTATACTTAAAGCTACTTATAATAAGTATTCCTAAAAAATCTACCAGTTTAAGGCTCTATAATTAAATATTATTAACGTTTTATATAAAGGTCGCTAATTAAGCTCCTAGGATACGATTTTTAAAGTTTAATACTATACTAATATTAAAACCTTCTTGTAGTGGCTAAGCTACCCCTAATCTCCTTTCCTCCCTCCCCTTCCTTTTATTACTTAGCGCCGACCTATTACGTTATTGCCAAGCTATTAAGTTATCACTAAGCTATTGCGTTGTCGCTAAGCTATTGCGTTATTATACGTCCGAACTAGGTAGGAAATAACGTAGTTAATTAATTATATTAGACATTGCTATTTATAACGGAATCCCTTAAAAGGTATATATTAGATAAGACAGTAGGAGGTTTTGTTTATATCCCATCTATATTTCATCTACGTCCTAAGAGATATAGTTAGATAGATAAGGGGTAAAGGGTTTTACTAGCGTCTTAGAAGGATTATATAGGGAGCTAGTTCTCCTCTAGAGAAAAGCTAGCGATTAGTCTCTAAATAAAAGAGGTTAGAAAGCATTTATCCTTTATTTATAAAGATCGTTCTACCTTAACTTATCTTTTACTTACCTATAACTCTTATTCTATACTATTAATTAGATAATTATACGTTCCGGTTAAACTAGCCTCTTATAATTTTAATTACTCTTAATCCTTTACGGAAGGAACGTATGGCTATTAATTAATAATAACGGGCTATACCTCCTTACCCCCTAAAACGACGCCCCTACTATAAGAGGCTTAGAGAGTCTCCCTAGAGGAGCGCATTCCCTCTTCCTATAAAGAAGCTACGGCTAGTCTATCTAACCTTACAAGACCCTTAAAAATAATTACCGCTAGGGAGTTATTAAAGTAGTCGCTATGTAAGACCGTATAAAAAACAAAGGAATTAGAGATACGATTAAAATAAGTATATTAAAACTACTAAGAATAATTATAAGGATAATTAGGGGAAGTATAGACACCCTAGACACGAAGCGGACTTAATAGGGTAACGCTATACTACGCTATAACGTTAAAAAAACCTAAATTCTATATAAAGGAACCTAATAAGTATTATGGTAATAGTCTCCGGAACTATAATTATTTTATCCGTTAATATAAAACTAAGTTTTAGCTAGATCTAAAATGTTACTCTAACGAGTATAATTAGACACTAATTACTTTTACCTTCCTGCGTGGCACTGTTAAGAGTTTATAGACACGCTATAAGAAGAAACTTACTATACCCCTTAAATTTAGCGAACTTAAGTTCTAGTTAGTTAATTAGGTCTAAGACCTTACTAATTAAAGGATGGATTATAACTAGCGATACTATAATACTAAATAGCAAGAAGGCTAGAGTGTAGTCTAGTTTATAAACTACTTAGAAGAACTAGAAAATAATATACCCTACTTAAACCTATAGGATAATACTATATAACTTTACCAGCTACTTGCCAAGTTATAACTTAAGATTTAATAGGCTATATAGGAGAAGGGCGAAATTCCTACCTCTTAAGAAAAGCTTATCTCTAAAGCTACTTAGATTAAGAATGCTAAAAGAGATTATTTAGGTAAGTAAAAGAAACGAGACGCTAATAATAAAGAGCGTAGGACTAGACGTAGCTTTAATAATAGGGGTAGATTCCGACGTAACTACTCTATAAAAGAATAACGTAAGTAGGCTTTAAAGCCCTAAAGTAACGCTAGTTAGCCCTAGAATAATAATAGGCAAAAACCTAATCTAAATAAGTGGAACTAAGAGTTACGCGTTTATTATAACTGCGGTAAAAAGGGCTATATAAAGTACTTCTACTAGTAAAAGAAATAAGAGTTAGATTAATTGGGAAAAGAAAGAGCCTAGTAGATCTTTACTCCCTTATACTGGGCTAGTAAGAAAAGGAGGGAGTAAGCTGCCGTATAGTTATTCCTGTCTCTATTTAAGTTAATAATAAATAGGTAATATAAGACTGCCTTATAGATAGCGGCGTAACTATAGGGTTTATTTCTTAATTACTAGTAAAAGAATTAGATTTAGACCTTAGCGGCTTATAAGTACGCACTATTTAAAGCATCGGAGGCCACTAAATTCTATATTATAGGGAATAGGCTTTTTCTATAGCTAGCTAGAACCGCAATAGTCTATAGAATATATAGGAGATATACTTCTGTGCCGTAGAAATCAAAGGGTATAACCTTATTTTAGGATACCTATAGCTTTACTAAGTTAATCCGGACATTAATTAGCCTTTAGCCTCGTATTAATATTAAAAGTCTTAACCACGTATTATAGTTAAAGATTAAAAGACTTTCTTAAACTATATATAAGAAGAAGGGTAGGTATATACTATATATACCACTCTTAACACTAAGAACGGGGATATAGGATATTTATTTTTGGATATCCAGCTATACACAGTTAAGGAACTAGAGATTCTATAGGAATATATAGACTTAAAGGATATTTCTAGTAAAGAGGCTATATAAACCTTACCTAACCCTATACTGGTTAAAGTATAAGATAGACATAGGGGATAAATAACCTCCTTTTAGACTATTATATAACCTATTAAAAAATAAGCTAGCGGTACTACGTTAATATATAGTAGATAATCTTTAGAGAGAATGGATTCGGCCCTTTATAAGCTTAGTAGGGGCACCAATTATATTTATACCCAAGAAGGATAAGACCCTTTGCCTCTATATTAACTATTAAGCGCTAAATAAGATTACTATAAAGAATTGCTACCTATTACCCTTAATAGGGGAGCTTATTAATAAACTGTTAGGCGTAAAAATATTTACGAAATTAGATTTAAAGGATATATACTATTAAATCTAGATTAAAGCTGGCGATAAGTAGAAAACGGTGTTTTAAATATAGTACGGCCACTTTAAGTACCTAGTAAGACTATTTAGGCTTACTAATATACCGGCGATATTTCAGGCCTATATTAATAAGGCATTATTAGGCCTGTTAGACACAATATATATAGTCTACCTTAATAATATTATAGTTTACTCTAATAACTATAAAGCATATATATATTATATATAAATAGTACTAAAAAGACTATAGGAATACAAGCTCTATATAAACCTAAAAAAGTGCACGTTTTATACTACTAGCATTAATTTTCTAGGCTTTATTATTAGCGTTAATAGAGTGTTAATAGAGAAAAGTTAGGTAGACGCCATTAGGGAATAGCCCTACCCTATAATATTTAGAGAAGTATAGGTTTTTTTAGGCACGGCGAACTTCTACTAAACATTTATTGTTTACTATTTATAAGTAATACTCCTAATTACTAATCTACTAAAAGGATCTAAGAATAGCAAGAAGTTAGGACCCTTTATATTTAGGGAAGCTGCTAAGTAGGCTATAGACCGGTTAAAGGATTTATTTACGTTAGCGCCTATCCTAATATACTTCTACTAAGAGCTATATATATACCTTAAAACGGATATATCCAGCTTTGCCCTAGGGGCAATTATATCTTAATTAAAAGACGGAGAATAGCATCCTATAGCGTTTTGGTTAAGGAAAATAACCCCTATAAAATAGCATTATATAATACATAACTAGAAGCTACTTATAATAGTTATAGCAATAAAATACTAGCGATATTATTATATGGGAAGTAATTACCCTATTAAAGTCCTTACAGACCATAACAACCTAGAATACTTTATAACTATAAAGGTATTAAGCGGTTAATAAGCTAGATAGGTAGAGGCACTATTATAGTACGATTTTAAGATTATATACCGCCTAGGAAAGATAAATCCCACTAATAGGTTATTAAAATATCTAGATTTTAAGACAGGAAGGATCTAGAACAGCACAGGGGAAATAATCCCTAGATTGCAAAATTTGCTTAAAAAAAAAAGACTCTTTCCCTAGAATTATAGAATTTTATAGTAGGGTAGAGGTCCCGGCAATATAGCTATAAAGCGCTATAATTATAAAGCCGTAGGATATAGTTACGGACTAGGTTATAGGCTAGGTAGATATTATAAAGTTAGTATACCTTAGAATTAGCGAGAATTCTATAGGATATACTAGGGGTATTGCGGCACCTTTAACTTAATGGCGTATTAGCTATAAGTGTCTAGATCTAAAGGGGATAGGTAAGATACCTATCTGTAGCGTAGCATACTATATAATAGTAGGAGAATCTACTAGCACTAATAGTTTAAAATATTTTATGCTATACCTTATATTTATAATAGCGGTAGATAAAATAGAAGTAAGCAATCTATATAAAACCTTTTTAAATCTTCTTCTTTAAGTATAATAGAGGGACGCCTTTATTTCTAAGGAGAGGTGGAAAGATATAGTAGAGACCAACTTAGCTAAAGTTACTAAAAAGCTATAATAGCAAGACTAAAAGGGTTTATTGCGCTTTAAGGGTGCTATATATATCCTAAAGGACCAAGCGGTTTATGATAAAATTTTAAAGGTTTTCTATAATAACCCTTTTAGGGGTTACTATAGTGCTAATAAAACCCTTAAGGCCGTTTAAAGGAAATACTTTTAGAATAGAATATCTAAAGAGGTTAAGGAGTATATATTAAGATATAATACGTACTAAAGGGTATAAATATCTAGATATTGCCTATATAGTAAGTTATTAGTGCTTTCTATTCCGCAGGGACCTATATTAAAATTAATAATAGATTTTATAATAGGCTTACCCCTACTAAAATAAGAACGGGAGAGGTTACTAATACTATTCTAGTAATCGTTAATAGATATATAAAGTTCTTAGGGTACTTTACTATTATAATAATAATTACAGCAGCAGAACTAGCAGACCTATTTTTAAAACAGTAGCTTTTATTTAGCATACTAAGGGGAATTATATCTAACAGAGGTATTATATTTAATAGCGCATTCTAGTCTTTATTCTGTCTTTTATTAAAAATACGGCAAAGGATAAGCACCGCTTTTTACCTATAAATAGATAGGCTAATAAAGCGTCTAAATACGTTATTAGAATACTACCTCCGCTGCTATATTAATTATTAATAGGATAATTAGATATTATAGTTAACTTTAGCGTAATACGTATATAATACAAGTATTTATAGCAGTATAAAAATGACCCCTTATAAAGTATTGTTTAGGGTAAAAGTAAATAACCCTTAGAATGTTAAGGATATTATTCCTAAAAGGGAGGCACTAGTAGTATCTAAGAGAATTAATCAAATAAGAATTCGCAGAGAAGAACTTAAAAAGCACTTACTAGACGCTTAGGCTGTGTAAAAAAGGTACTATAACAAAAAATATATACTAAAAGAATTTAAGATAGGAGACAAAGTCTTACTATTTATAAAAAATATCTAAATAAAACGTATTAAGAAGAAGCTAGATTACTAGTAGCTCGGACCCTTTAAAATAGTTAGGAAAACTAAAGGAAATTAAGCCTATAAATTATTTTATATTTCCTTACTAGAGCTATATTAGAGAAAAGATAGTGCGGAACTACTACCCCCTAGTAAAATTAATAGGGAACTAGAATAGAATATAGAAGACATTCTAGACTAAAGATGGCGCTAAAAAAGCGCAAATTCTTAATCTATTGGGAAGGATATTCTTAGGTATATAATAGTTAGAAACCTAAAGAGTACCTTTAGCCGGGATATAATATAGCAATTAAAACCTTTCTAAGGACTAAAGGTAAAAATTTAGTAATAGTTCCGGATATACCATAGATAAAATAATAGGGAAGACCCTATAAATTAAAACTATAAGGTTAAGTATAGGCATTAAAAACGGAAACGTTTTGCTATTATAATAGGGATCCTAGAACCCTATAAGGGGAAGCCTATAAAATCTATAGGAGAACTACTAGGGATACTATCTAAAAAAGACGCTATTTAAGAATAAGTAGTAGTAATATAAAAAGAGGTCTTAGGGATTTAAAAGGACCCCTAGGAATAAAAGGGGAGTATTTAGTTTGGCACTAGAGATATATAGTAAAGTTAATAGTATAAAGAGGAGTAAAAAGACAGCCTATAAAGAATTAAAATTTTTAAGAAATTATAAAGCACCTATAGGAACACTACCTGTTTATTATATATAGGGATTATAGTAGTATACTGCCTTTATATAAATTGCTACCGAAGCTTAAAATAAAGGCATCCTTAAAGTATAAAGTTAATTCCTAATAATAGGGCATCCTAGAGGCACCTAAGAAGCACTATATAAAGCTATTTTATAAAAAGAAGGGAAGAACTAAATAATAACTTAAATACTAGCAGTAGTAATAGAAGCCTCCCCTTCTATCTTAATATTATTATTAATAGTATTATTGGGACTTCTATCCCTAAAAGTATTAGCACTTATACTAATATTCTTCTTAGTATAATAGGAGCTGGAAGGACTAGCACAGGTAGGAAACTAGTAAGGAAAACGTTTATCTTAACTTTTATTACTATCCTTAGTATCCCTAAACTTTAAATACTAGCGTCTATATATTGCTTAGCAGCATCTACCTCAGCAACGCACAATGCTAAGACCTCCTGCATATTCGCGAATATCAAACGCAGTCACTACGTGGCTAATTCGCTTTCAATATCGCTAAACTTATTAATATTTATTATACATTTATCATCCATTCGTTTAAGAATTATTTTATAACGCTATTACCGCTTATAACTAACTGGGAGATTTATATGCGTGCATAATCCCAATAAGCAAACCTACCTAGACGACCTACCTTAACTATACCATCGTCTATAACCGCTATACCCTCCTCCACTAGTTCTATAATGCCGTCTAAGGCTAATATACGCGCCGCTGCCGTAAAAGAGCGTAAAATTACTAAAAAGTAAAGGGAACAAGCCTAAGATAAAAGGGAGATTTAGAAGTATAAGGAAGAGCGTAAAGCCCGCCTAGTAGAGGAGGCTTACTAGTATAAATACCACCTAGCTCAAATGGCTTAATTATATTTAGGCTTAGCCGCTTCGGCCTTACAGGCCACTATAATAGCTACTATAGCTGATGTTCTTAGTAAGCCTCTCCCTTCTGGCGTAAAGTCACTCGAACTCCGCCTTCCTAGCGTTATAAAAAGGGATTACCTGGACATTTTTAAGGGTACCTTTAATCTAGTAAACCTCGCCCGTTTTTAAGTCCATACTACTTAAATTAAGATCGCCGATAAGATATGGATTAAGAATGGTACTCTAGTTATAAGGAAGGCAAAGGTAGATAGGAAGCTATTTGCAGATAAAGGCGTCTGGTTTAAAGGTTTTACTAACTACGTAGTTATTACTAGCACCCTCTGTATATGCCCGCTAGACCTTATCGCTAGTATACTTCTTTAGATAAACACAATTTGTACCTTATTAACCCAGTATATCTAGGGAGGTTATATACTTAACTTAGCACTCAACTATTATACCTTTATAATAACTAATGGCCAACTAGAGCCCGCTAATTGGCAAATACTAGCCTAGTATATAGCGCTATACCTTACAATGTCTAGTGCTATTGGCTTTGCCGCCTTAAAGAGACCTAGGTCGGATACCTTTTATACCTCTAATACCTACCATAGGTTTAATAGTAGAGGCTGTAATAATATAGCTTGTAAATACCCATATAAGTGCTTAAAGTATAGTAAAGATTACACTGCATTATCTAAAGCTTGCGCTTAGGAATAGTAAGGCGAACCTTATAAAGTAGGGTCTAGCCTAATAATAACACTAACTTTAATTATATGCCTAGGACCTAGGCCTAATACATTACTATTATTCTCTACCTTTATAAAGGCGAAGGCTCTCTACTACTCTCCATCGCCCCTAAGGATCTTAGCGTGGCACTCCCTTCTATCTAACTACCTAGGTAATCTACTAGCCACCTTAGTAGGCATCCTAACCTATAGCTGCGAGATAGGAGCTAAGTCTATCCCTACCCCAAGATCTTATAGGAACTATAACTCCTCTTAGGATAACGCCGACCTTATCTCTAAGAAGATAATATTAGACCTTAAAAAAGGATATATTAGAATTGCGATAGGGCCTATTATAGTCTTACCTCTTGGCCTAGTGCCAAAATCGGATAGAGGATACCGCTGAATTTATAATCTCTCCTTTCTACTAGCATTTTTAGTTAATGACGCAATCCTAGAAGAATATAGAGCACTAGTATATACTATAGTTACCGCTATTTAAGCCCACGTTATTTCTATAGGTTGTGGATATCTACTGCTTAAAAGAGATATTAAAGACGCGTTCCGTATAGTCCCCCTATTTTATAGGGTAAGAACATTAATAGGCTTCTCCTAGGAAGGTATTACCTACTAGGAATACTACCTATCCTTTAGTCTTCAAACTGCGCCGCTTATATTTAACCTCTTCGCGGAAGGCCTATACTGGATACTCTATTTACAACTACCTTACGAGGTAGAATACTACCTAGATAACTTTATCTTTATCCTTGCTAACCCGAATAACTTAGCGGCTATTACCTAGACTTATATCTCTATTACTAACTTCCTAGGTATCCCTTAAAATGGCTTTAAAAACATAGTAGGAACTGTTATTAAAGTTCTAGGATATACTATTAACACCGTATAAATGCAAACGCGATTATTACCATAGAAACAATCACGTACTATTAAGAAAGTCACTACCGCACTCTAATACGGCTTATTATTGTTCCTTTAAGCCTAGTAGCTTGTGGGCTACCTTATATAGTACGCCTATATAATTAGACTTGGTTAATCTTACTCTAAATCCCTCTAGATCTTTATTACTGCTTAGTTAGAGACTTTGGCAAATAAGTATAAACTTAGGTAATTTAGCACTAAGTTACAAAGTAACTTATATATCTGGCTTAACCTACTTACTATAAGTAATAGGGTATTGTTCTTTAATGACGTTAAGCGTACCCGTATTTATCTCTTTACTAATACCTCTACCTAGTTCGGGTTTAGCGGCTTTTACTTTTTTTAAGGAACTTAAATACGAGGATAACTAGCAGTAGTATATAGCCAACCTCCCTTAATCTTAGGCGTTTAGTATATTACCTAAGCCTAGTTAATAAGTAGACTATATTAATCCGAAAGAGATGTATACTATTACTTACGTATTTAATCTATGGTCTACCAACTAGCAGTATAGCGCGCTATCTATTTATACTAATAGTATAGTGGTTTACCAGGGCATCAAGAATACCGTTATCTATAGCGTAGTAAACAAATCGCTCCGCAAGATTATGCTAGCTGCTATAGCTCACGATATTATAATATCCGCGAAGTAGATCCTAGGTGATTTAAATAGCTTAGCTAATACACTATCTTAATTCTAGGCCGCGGCTATCTATTAGTTCTGCCTATACTAGGCCCTTAATTTATTACTACTAAAGCTAATAAGTTTTTAATAGGTGCCGTAAACCTAATAGACTACTTACAACCGCCTATAAACTTTAAAGATAATATTAACGCGCTATCTAACCTCTACGCGCTCCTTCTCTAGAACAGCCTTACGCCAGTAACCCGTAGAAACTATTCCTTAGCAGTTAACAGCTAGGAGTTATACTACGCACTTAAAGGAGTCTCCCCCTACCTAGCTAAGCCGTATAAACTAGGCGAATAGATTACCTGCCGCGCGTTTAGTACCTCCTAGCTATAAATAGGCAGGCTTAAGGCCGAAACCTTATAAGCCTACGTCTCCGCAATTCGCTCGCGCTACGTGGATTACGGCATCTTAATTACAGTATTTAAGGATCCTATAGTATACCGATTACTCACCGGAGTAGCCGCTATCTCTCCCTTAGCAAAAAAGGATAAGTAACCTATTACTAGGGATATTTTAGCCTAGGTAGTGATATACAGCCCATCGCTACTAGATATTAATACTAATACCGCATTTACCCTCGCATTTACTAGATTTCTATAGATAGGCGAAATTATGTATATTACGGCGGAGCTTAAGAACCGAACGACCTTCCTAGCAAAAAAGGCCACTCAATATAATATCACCTTTACGCCTAGTAGGATAACATTCCGCCTTAAATAGAGTAAAGCCGATAAGTAACACTAGGGCGTTAACGTCGCCATCGCGGCGGTAGGCGGCCTATTATGCCCAGTCACTGCTATAATAAAGCTGTTTAATAGGGACCCTTAACCCCTTAACTTTCCCTTATTCAGTCTTAATAGTAAACCCTTTACCTCTCTAGGGGTTCGCAAAATCCTTTTCTCCCGTTTAGTAGCTGCTAGGATTAACCTAAATAGTTACTTAAACTACTCCTTCCGCTAGGGCGCTGCCTAGTTCGCTAAAGATTTAGGGTGTTTATATTAACAAATTTAGTAGCTAGGTCGGTGGTTATTAGAAGCCTTTCGCCTATATATTAGGACTAAAACTACTAACCTCCATCGCCTTAACTCTTACTTTTAGCGTAGTGTACCGCTCTTAGCGTAAGGATTACTATATAGTAGGTTAAGATGTTAAGAGGGCCGCTAAGGCGCTAGTGGTAAGCAAGCTAATAGCGATTTTCTATACCGGGCATAGAAAATCCTAATTGGTTAGCTTATAACTTAGGGTTAGTAGAATTTGGCAGAATACGATAATATAGCAGAACTTGGCAGAATATAATAATATAGTAGAATTTGGCAGAATGCGACAATATAGCAGAATTTAGCAGAATGCAATAAGGTGGTAGAATTTGGCAGAATATAGCAGAATACGGTAATGTCTTATTGGGCGCAGGAGCTTCGCTTAGGGATATCTGGCCGCTTTAGGGCAAATCCTTAGCAGATTTAAGTGCTAGGAACTAGTAAAACTGCTAAGAACTAGCCCTAGAGCGACCTTATAGCCCTACGCCTCCCAATTATACAAAAATTAAATATCCCCTTACGTGACTGTGATAGATAGATACTAGCGTCTATATATTTTGCTTGGCAGCATCTACCTTAGCAACGCACAATGCTAAGACCTCCTGTAATATTCGCGAATATTAAACGCAGTCACTACGTAGCTAATTCGCTTTCCCCACCCCATCCTTATACTTAGTATGTATTATATATAGATAGCGCTTTAAGGTAATTCTTTAGTAGGTGCTAGGAACTAGTAAAACTACTAAGAGCCAACCTTAATGCGACTACTACAGTTAGATAGTCTTATAGCTATAGGCTTACGGTCGGGGACATCTAGCCGCTTTAGGGCAAATCCTTAGCAGATTTAAGTGCTAGGAACTAGTAAAACTGCTAAGAACTAGCCCTAGAGCGACCTTATAGCCCTACGCCTCCCAATTATACAAAAATTAAATATCCCCTCACGTGACTGCGATAGATAGATTAGTATTTAAATAGGGATCTAAAAGCCGTTAGCTAAGAAAGTTAGTATAGTTCCTAAATATATTACTAGAGAAACTTACCTAGCTAAAAAGGCCCACGTAAGAGTATAAATGTTATTATTTATAAGGGTAAGCTACTCGCATATACGCTCTTAAATACTATATATCCGAGATTATTACGTCTCTATAATAGTGGAAACCCTTATTAAATTAAAGAGCCTATAAGCAAGGGTAGATACCTTCTATCCTTATCTATTACTATTTTTAAATATAGGCGGAAATCCTAAATGGCGTAATAGAGCTTATAAGTCTTATATATATAAATGGCGGGGATCTAATATAATTAGTAAAATTTAGAATAAAATAGAATGGAAAATACTAAAATATAAGTCTTTCTTCTACTACGGCAATAGGAATACTTAGATTTGTTTTTATTAGAGTAAGGCATCTTATAGGCGTAAGATAGGTCTAGCGTAAGCGCGTAAATATAATAACGGTAGCACTTTAAAGAGATTACTATAGGAGCAATAGAGGTGGTCTAGGGTAGCACTAAAACAATATTGCCGCTAGTTAGGGAACGCGCAGTATAACTATAAGACATTATAAGAGAATATTATAAGAAGTTAGTATTATTAACGGAGATAAAATAGGGATCCTATTATTTATAAATGTATTATAAGAAGAGAATAAAGCAGTTATAAAAGAATAGCTAGAGATATAGAAGCTAAAAGCTAAGATATAGTAAAAATAGTCTGCTAAGAGATAAGACAAATAGTGTTGTTAATAAAAAGACGCGTAAGAGACAACAGCTTATAAACTAGAAGAAATTAAAATTAAGATGTTATTATTAGAACCTATTTTAGGTAAATAGGAATAGTAGCTTATAGACGCGTTGTATAGGATAACCTCTAAATTAACTTATAACAAACTCTTATAATAAGAAAGGTAAATCCCATCTAATTTTTATTATTATTATTTTAGTTCTATTATAAAGGCATTATAAAAAGCTATAGTAGAAGAAGAGCGGAGGAACTAAAGATAAAGTAAAGTTCTACGCTAATAAAGAACTAGCTATAAGCCGTATTATAAAGTACCTTTCCACTAAGAATCTTCCCTAGTAGTTTTAGCCGGAACTCTATAAAAGCTTAGTAGAGGTAAAGTCTTAAAGGACTAAGACCCTTAAAGGGGAGGCAATTATAACGGAATCCCCTAGAAGGTATATATTAGATAAGACAGTAGGAGGTTTTATCTATATCCTATCTATATTCCATCTACGTCCTAAAAGACATAGTTAGATAGATAAGGGGTAAAGGGTTTTACTAGCGTTTTAGAAAAATCATATAGGGAGCTAGTTCTCCTTTAGAGAAGAGCTAGTAATTAGTCTCTAAATAGAAGAGGTTAGAAAGCATTTATCCTTTATTTATAAAGATCGTTCTACCCTAACTTATCTTCTACTTACCTATAACTCTTATTCTATACTATTAATTAGATAATTATACGTTCTACGTTAGGAAAAAATTTACCAGCATTTATTTTTACTTTTTAGCCATTTTAGCATTTCCTAGCATTTCCTAGCATTTCCAGCATTTCCTAGCATTTAGCAGCTAAATGCTAGTACTTAGTTATAAATGCTACATTTAGCGGCTAAATACGGCATTTATAATTAAGTCTTAGCATTTAGCTACTAAGCGCTAATTATAAGATTACTAAGCATATATAAAAGTATAAATTTTATAAATTTTATATTTTATATATACTTTATTAATATTAGTAAGCATGCATAAAAGTATAATTTTATAATTTTAGTAATTTTAATAATTTTTATATTTTATATTTTATATATTATTAATAAATATTAAAGTTACTACCCCTATAAAAATCTCGCTAAGGCTCTAGCATTATGAAAAAATTTACTAGTATCTTAAGTTAGGTTTATGCTAATCTAGCAATTTCGGCATTTAGCCGCATTTAGTTGCATTTTGCGGCTAAACGCTGCCTTAATAATAATAGTGCTGCAAGCTGCAGCTTGTTACAGTATAAGCCGCTTATTATAGTATAAGCCGACTATTACAGTATAAGCTGACTATTAAGGTATAAGGTAAAAGTATATGATTAATGTCGCGTAAAGATCTATATAGGAGGTAAGGTAGTATATATACGCGTTGCTTAGGGGTTAAGTTTATACTTATATATACGCGTACGCTTATAAGCCAAATTATAATAACGCGTGTTAGTCCCGTAATATAGCTTAATACTCTCTTAGAAATAATAATACTGGAAATATTTTAACTAAGTTTACTATATACGCTACGCTACTACTTATAAGTTACTAGAAGACACATCCCTTAGCCCGTATATATACCACTATATAATTATAATAGGTTTCGCTATATAGTAACTATATATAGTATTTAGAACTATCTATAGTTATATTATACTCTTATAATCGTTACTAGCATTAGATAGTCTTAGTGTCTTCCTTCTTACCTTAGCCTACTTTTAAGCTTAAATTGGCCTTCTCCTTATACACCAACTTCTGCAGTAACGATATAAATTTAGTTAACTTTAATATCCTTTACTTAATACTCGACTTCTAATTAGCTATAATAATACTATAGCAAATAGGCTCGGTCTATCCTCGTTAATCTATTTAAGTAAACAGTTACTTTACCTCTAAGAGCTTATAGCTTGGCTTAACCATAATAGTATAATTTACGCGCTATAGGTTAATGGCTAGCCTAATTAATGTAAAGGTGCAAAGTAGGATCTACTTAGAGTTATTAGTATTAAAGGTTTACCTAGCCTCAGCCTTTTTAATATTAGATATACTNGCTNTATAGNNNAGNACCTTNTCTTNNCNNTATTCTTTATATAGCCTATTAAACTAATAAGCTAGTATAAGAGGTAAGTAAGTAGTAATAATAATCTTACACGCTAAACCATTTGTCCATTTTCGTCATAAACGTAATTATAGATTTTTTTAGCTTTAAAGAACTTTGTATTTTATTAAAAATAGCGGTTAAGTATATTGGTGAACTTCTTACTAAGTAGGTTAGTAGTCCACTTAGCGATAATTAGGTCCTTAAGTATGCAACTTTAAGTTTTTAGGCGTTTATTATTAGACTTATTAGACTTATTAGACTCGATTATAATAGGGGTATACTAGTCCCAGTATTGGACAACCTAAGCTACGCTTACTGCCGTTTTCGCGTTAGTATATAACTTAGCTTAGGTAAGTTTTAGTATCTTAGGTTTAGTATTTAGATCGCTACTATCTTCCTCCTATATAGCCAGAAGTTCCTTATATTGGCGCCTTTACTCTATCCTTACTTAGTCCTCTATAGCTATAATTATAGCCGCCTTAGTGTTATTAGGGTTGGCCTATAACGTAACTAATTTAAAATAGCTGTTCTTTAGGATAAGCTTTTACTAGTTAAACTAGAGTGTTAACTCCCCTTTATATATCTAAAACGTTAGAATAACTATACGGAAAAATATAGCTAGTTCGCCGAATTTCTTATTTGCTATTACTTTAGATAGGTTAGTCTTTATATCCTTATAGAGACGGTTAAATTCCTTCTTCTTTAGCTAGATGTTTTCTTCTTTAAGCTTAAGCAGTACTTTAAACTCCGTTCCCTTTAGCTTATCTACTTCTTCCTACTTAGGCCTCTTTAATCCTGCTATAATAAACCGTATTAGTTGCATTAGGTTCCCGTTATTAAGCGTGCCAGATATACCCTATATAGTAGGGCTGCGATTATACGCGATATAGTACTCCTTAACTACATCCTTAATAAACGATATTAAGACTCTACCGGTTACGTCTAGGTGGCATTTATCCTAGAGGATACGCCTAACCTATATTACACTCTTTAATTTCTAATACGATTTAGGGGTTTTACCCTTTAGGTGTTTCTATATACTAGTTTATATAGTAATAAACCCGCGTATTAGTTATGTGGTAATACAATTTCGTATAGTAATTAGAAGGAATTAGGTTAAGTATCTTAGCGCTAATAGTTCTGTCGCATTAGGGGTAAGGTAATAATTATTCTTAAACCTAGCTTTACCCTATAGGTATAATAGGAGAGTCTTGCCAACCAGATATATATTAGTATTTTTCTCCTATTATTCCTTATTGGTCCATTTAAGAGCCTTATAGATTTACGGCTATTTATCCTTTTTTAGTTTACTAAATATCTTAACTTTATTATAGCTAGGGGCGAGAATTATAATCTAAGGCGGGTTAGGGCGCTTTATAATCGCGCCGTCTTATAATATTGCACTTGTGTTCTTTAGGAATCCTAGCAGGCCCAAGGTTAGCGTAAGGACGACTAAGTAGCCTTACTATAGATCTGTAGGGTATAGTTTCTTAAAGTTGTCTTCGCAGTAGTATATAATCGGCTGCTTTACTACTTATAGGTATTTTATATCCGGCGGATGTATCTTAGGTAGGTAGCGGGCTACGTCCCTAGCGGCTTAGGCCTCTTAAATATCTATTATATTCTAATAATAAAAGTAGTTTATTAGCTATTAAGTAATTATTTATATAGTCTTNCCNNCGCNAGGTTNNTNTANANANATACCGCCTNCTTTAATTNTCCTCTCTTNCTTAAATNCCTAAGCTATATATACTACTTAGTATAGGCTAAATTTAAAGCCTAATACGAGGCCCTAATTAGGGAGTTCGATTAGGGTGGTCTTAGAGAGTACTTTTAATAAAATAAGTAGGAAATACTCTAGAGTAAGTAAAAGATCCGCCTCCATTATATACGCTAGTACGCTATTTAGGTTATCCTTCCTAGCCTTCTAAAGCTGGGCTAAAAAAGATTACTAGTTAAGCTTTTCCTCTACATCTATGTTTTAGTCGTTATTATTAACTAAATCCTTATCTTAGTCGTTATTATTAACTAAATCCTTGTCTTAGTCCTTATTATTAACTAAATCCTTATCTTTATCTCTACTCTCCGTGTTTTTAAAGTTAGTGTAATATAAGAACTAATTATTATATCTACTAGTACGTTACGGCAATTTACTATCCTCTATGGTAATATCTTAAGGGGTATTAATAGTTAGCGATGCGGTAGTAGGGTCGTCTATTACATTATTAGGCTAGTATATACCTTTAGGTTCAGTAATAGGTTATGGCGATTTACCGTTATCTACGGTAATTTCTCTAGTACCGCTGTTACTCTCTAATGTAGGCTTATAGGTAAATAGGTTACGTCTTCTCTTTACTAATTGCCTTCTATGTATAACCGGCTTATTATTACTGTTTTCTATAAGGGTATCTACCGCTAATTTTGCTTAAGGGCATTTCCTACTTCTATTTAGGCTGGCCTTATAACTATTTAACTTCCTAGGCGCGGCCGGCTTGCTTTTATTATCTTCCGCCAAAGTACTTATTACTAATTTTAGTTAAGGCCACTTATTATATCTACCTAATTTAGTCTTACTATTATCCGATTTCTTATATCTAATAGGCTTACCCTTACTACCTTCCTTAGAGCTATATACTGCTAATCCTAATTAACTTTACTTCTTACTTTCTCCTAATTTACTCTTATCGCTAACCTTATACGGCGTTAGGACTTACTAGCTATTTTTTACGCTACGTCTATTACGTCTAGGTGCCTTAGATTTAATAGCTAGCGGTATATTATTAGTAGTAGCGACTTAGGAGTTTAAGCTAGGAGGTGAAAGTAATGCTATAAGTATAGCCTCCTTTATACTATTTCTTGCTATTTCGCTAAGAGCTATAATAAGTATGCCCTCTAACTATATTGCGAGGTTTTTATATCTCTATAGCAATATATAGATATTCTTTTTGGGCGGACCGTTAATATTAAGCTCTATATAGGCTTATAGTTCCTCTTATAGCTTGCCTAGAGCTATATATAGGTTTCCGCTTATTAGATATAAGACTTAAACTACCCTAACTATTAACCTACCTATTAAGCCTATGAATTAAATTTTAATCTTAATATCTCCTATATTAATTATGTTACTTACTACTAGGGTTACTAGCTAAGGCGAAGGGATACTATATAGTAGGGTTATAGTAATGTCTATAGGCTGTATTATATATAGTAGCTAAGGTAGCATTATCTTGTCTTATGCTTTGGTTTTTAGGGGTAATATATATTTACGCAGAGCGCGCCCACTCTTAAAGGTACTTAGTACCCTCCTTACGTGATTAGAATAAGTACTTTCTATAATTTTTAGGATTACCTGTAGTTTCTAATCTAGTAGAGTATTAGTAAATTATAGGAGTTACTTATAAAACTCCTTAATATACCCTTTTTTTAATATTATAGAGTTACCGCAATATATTACGTGCTTAGGTTTAACTTTAATCGCAATATCTTTAACCGTCTCTTTTAGTTTATTATAGTTTTTAATACTTATTTTAAAGCCTTAGGCAATATCCGCATCTTTAGTTAGCTTTAGGTTCGCCTTATACTACGCGTCTAGCTTTACCTATATTTATATTATTATTAAGTCGCTTATTTAATTAGGTATATATAATATTATAGCATATATTAAGTAGAAGGTAACTATTAAAGTAAAAGGGCTTTATACGGTAGCTGGCTAGTAGTATACTAGTATAACTCTAGTATTAGATATAGTTAGAGGTTAGTTATAGGAGAGATAAAAGGTAGGATAAGTAAAGTTAATTAAGAAGAGGTAAAGAGGTAAATCTTATAATTGCCCGCACGTGCCCGCATAGAGGTAAAATTAGCTATAGTTTACTACTATTAGTTAGGGTAAATATAGCTAGACTTAGTACTATATAGTTAAATAAGGGTATAATTATATAACTTATAGGGACCACCCTACCTAGCCTATTTAGGGCTAGGTGGCGGTTTAGTACTGCTAAACTCTTATAGTTTTTAATATAAGCAATTTATTAAGTGCCTATAAAGGGGTAACTAGTTATTATAATATAGTAGAATATAGGAGGTTATAGGCGTTACTATATTTCTTATTATTATATAGAGTTAGTATATATACGCGCCGCTAGAGTTAAAGGGCTGGCCTATATCTATACGTATAGGCTCTATTGCTATAAAGTGTTTACTATATAATAGGTAGTATTTCTAGTAAATTGTAATATATTGCACTTATTATAGGCGTTACTATATTTCTTATTATTATATAAAGTCGGTAGATATACACGCCACTAGAGTTATAGGGCTAGCCTATGTTTATATATGCGGACTCCATTACTATAAAGTACTTAGTATATAATAGGTAGTACTTCTAGTAGACGGCGACGTATTATACTTACTTTATAATTGCTAGTATTATTATTATACTATATAGCACTTAAGGGCCTACTAGATAAGTCTATTTAGAATAATAATTATCTAGTACGCAGGATCTATATCTATGCATAAATATCTAGTGCTTATTTAAACGTATATCTACTATAAAAGGTAGTAAAAGGTTTTATATTTTATATTATAAGTTTATATAATTAATAGTATTTTGCGGCATTTTATAGCATTTTAGGGTATTTTAGGATAGTAAATATGTTATATATACTAGCATCTAGCCGCTTAGTAATATTAACTTATCTTACTATTTATTTATTTAGTGTTATATAAAAGGTTAGTATTCTACTATAGTATTTATTACGTTAGAGTCTCTTAAATTTAATATCTTTATTTTAGATTTATTTAGAACTATATACAGTCTTATAATATCCTATTTTCTACCCTATACTCTAGTAAAAGATTATTTAGTTAATAATGCCTTTTCTCTTACTAATTAAGGGAGGAAAAGACTTATACTTTCTAGCAGTGGTAGGCTGTGCTTATTAGTGATATTTTTAACGGATTATAGTATTTAAGTTTCCGTTTACCTATAACGTAATTAGCCTGCCTATAATAAAGTACTTTTACTTTACTACTTACTTCTCTTTTCCCTTACCCTTTTATATGTCTATATACTCGCATTATAAACTATAAGAGCTTAATAGTGCTAGACTATCGCCTAGCCTATATTAAGAGATAGGCTAGGTAGGGTAGTCCCTATAACTTATACTATACCGCGTCTTCCTTTATAGGTTAGTCTTATTACTATAGATTTACCCTTATACGCGTTTAACCTATAAAGTATATAACCGTATACTTTACCGCCAAGGCCTTACTTATATAATTTTATTAGGGCGCGCCTTATTTCCTTACCTTTACTAGTTAACCTAACTCTACTAACTACCTACCCTTACTCCTACCTTACTAGCATCTACCTCTATAACTAGTGCCTCCGTAGATCTATCTAAGCTATAGAGCCTTATAACGTAGTAAGTTAGCTACCTTATCTTTAGCCTTAGCTATATAATAGAGAATCTATATCTACTAATATGTTTATATAAACTACCGCTTAATACAACCTACTACTAAAATAGACTTACCTACTAATTATTTTATAACTTGCGACGTTAACTATATCCGTAACTATAAAAAGTTCGCTAAGGGCGTTATAGTTTTTAAAATTACCTTAACTAAAGCGACTATAAGCTCTAGTGTCTTGTAAGGTAATAGTAAGGGCCCTACGCTTAACGAGCCTCTTTTTCTAGAGCTTAGCAGTCTATACCTCTCGGCTAATAACGCTCTAAAATGCTATCTTTATCTATTTACCGGCCATATACGCGCCGATTGTCCTCTTAAGAAAGCTTTTTAACTTTATCGCGGCTATAGTAAGGCTAGTTATTTTAAAGCTAACTGCCTTAACCCTATATATAATAATTATAGGGAAGCTAGTTATCTTAAGAGTAATTATCCTAGTATAACGTGTAACTAATATAGTGCTATAGGCTATAGAAAGTGAGACTGTCCCTAGCTATTAGGTAAGAAAAAGTAAACTTGCCTAAACTATAGCTCCCTAGACCATTAAACTATCTTTTATAGTTAGGTATATAAGAACTACGGAGTTATAGGGTATAATATTAATAATTGCATAAGTAGACCTACTTTAATTTAGGTAATAGACGCCGTAACCGCTTTAGGTAAGGTAGATGCACTAGGTACTACTACCTCTCTATTACCTAAACCTCTTAATACAGCCAGCTTCTATCTAGTAGTAGATAGCCTAGTAGATAATCTAGACACCTATATAAAGGACAGCAATTCCGTAATAGCCGAACCTTTAAATATACTTTAGCTTCTAAATAATAACTACTTTATAGTTTAGTTTGTTATGCAAATTATTAAAGAGTATATTATAGCATATAGTATTATATTCTAGGCGTCTTACAAGACCGGTAGAATACCTACTTATTATTTATATAAGACGGCGTCTATCCGATTTACAAATACCAATATCGCCGGTAATATTAAGGTTAATACTACTAATACTGCTTCTCTAGTTACTTAACAACTATTACGTCTAACTACGCTTAAGTATCTTACTTATATTCTCCCACAAGATACTATAACCCTATAACTTTACTATATTAGGTTCATTATCGCCTCTAATAAACTTACACTAGGTACGCGCACGTTACTTAGTAAGTACTTCTTTATTAACAGGGACTTCGGCCCGTTTATACCACAAATCTATAAAGCTTAAAATATGCTGTTAAATAATCCTATAGTCGTTGTCTACTTCTTTACACTAGGCACTAAATAGCTTAATAGTTATATCGCGAGCCTAAACGCGAGCCTATAACAGCAGAGCGTTAATAATCCTTTAGGTCGCTAGTAGAAGAACTATAATATAAATATCCAACTTAGTATATAGCTCTTAGTGGAGGACCGACCATTATATAAAATCCCCGTAAGGTATTAGTTCAATAGCGTTCTTAAGTATTTTATAGTCCAGTTCTATACCATAGTCGCGAGCCTTAAAGCCGTTAATCAGAACCCCTAGGTACCTACTATTATTTATCTTATTACCTTCTTAGGTAGCGCAAACTAAGTCTACTACGCTACTATCTAAATAGTTAATAGTCTTGCCCTTTATACTAACTCTATTATTAATATCTTATTCCTAGGTAAAGACGCAGATAGCTAGGCCAGCTAGGAAGAAGTTATTATTAATACTACTCCCTTTAGCTCCGGCTATAACTACTATACTTTTATTTTTTAACTATAGGTGGGTTATAAGTTTATACTAAACCCTATATTTGCTCTAGAGTATATCCTAAGCAGTAACAACTTTATAATAGTTGGTAACCTAAGTAAGGCCCTAATTATAGTATAGGGTATTAAATATCTCGTAACTAAGCGTGTCCCTAAGGTTAGAATCTCCTAAAAGATTAATACTCTATACCACCTATAGTAAGGAGGCGACAGTTTCTATATTAAGCGCTAAATTACGCTATCTAATAACTTTATAGATCTCCCGTATATTAATTACTTTAACTATAATATCGCTAAGTATAGGAAGAACTTAGTTAATAATGCCCTTAAGGCCGTTTTACTGCTACTTAATAAAGAGCAAATAGATGCCTGTACTACGCTTAAATATATAATAGGCGGTATTTTGCTAATATAAGGCCCTAGTAGTGTTAGGAAATTAACCTTCCTAACTATCTTAGTACGATACTAGTATTAACTTAGGTCGCCTTAGTAGGATCCTACTAGAATCTAGGTCCTATTGCCGCTTAATTACTAACTAAATATGCTAGCTAAGATAATTAATAATACGCTTATAGAGGACTATAAGGTACTAATTACGTAAGGCCGTCCCGCTAAATTTCCTATTATCCTTCGCCACTATATACGCTTAACGGAAACTAAGGTCTATAAGTAGGATGCCGTTATACAGCAAACAGCGGTAGGTATTAATACTTATCCTAAGTATTTTAAGGAATAGAATAACTATACTATAATTAACAAGGACGCGTCTATGCTAAATATAGCATTCTTACTCTACCGTACGTTTAAGGCTAGTAATGCTATTAGCTTTAATAAGCGGTTATAGGTTATAGATTTATCTAAAGGTTAGTAATTATTACGCCTTATAGGTATCCTAAATAGTAATAGAAACCTATATCCTATTACAGACCCTAATACAACTAAATACGCTAAATTCCGCTAATACTTATACTAATTTACGCTTAGTGACAATATAACGCAAAATAATAAGATAGGATTAATACTCGCGGCTAACGTAGTTATTATAGACCTAGCTAAGAAGGCTAATATTATTCTTATAACACCTAATATAGTCTTATAGACTTATATATATTCTATTAGCGCTATACGCGTAGTTTTCTATAATAAGGCCAAGAAGGTATCTAAGCTGGGCAGTCTTACTAGGTTTACCTAAAGTAGACTATATTTAATCTAAGGAGGTTTATAAATCTAGGCTAGCGACCCTATACCTTAGGTTCTCCTTAATAATATATACTAACTAAAACTAATCCTTAGTCCTAATTTCGATAATCCGTTCCACTATTAAAAATCCATCTCCCTCTATACGCATCTCCTTACGGCTAGTATAGATATAGTATAGTTCTTACTATAATATTAATTTATTAAAGACATTATATATCTCATAAATGCCGTCCTACTACACGGCTAGCTTTAGATAAGCCTAATAGTTAAGGACCAAGAGCAGTTAAAGCTAGCGGCGAGCTTTTTTAAGGATATGTTGCGCTGTGACTACCCTATTACCTTCCTTGCCGTTAATAGTACTATATAGGTAAATAAGCTTAGCTAATTAACGTATAACCTAGTCTACACTTAACGCGTATTCTAGGTGGCCATAGCGCTAATAAACTTTAAATTTAAGCCATTAAAGGTTAGCCTTACCGTTCTATATACAGCCTAACTTACCATCTACTCCGCAGCACTGCATACGCTTAAAGAATAGTGCTACGCCCAGCAAGATAGCAGTAAGTGGCAAAAATTTGCGTTAGTAGTTAGCGAGATTAAGGTCTTTACCGTTAATAGCATCCAAGGCGGCTAGGTAGAGTTATTAGTATATAATATAATAGTTGCTAGTCTACTAAAATTTATCTAGGATATAGCGAGGAACCTTTTTATAATTACTAGACTATAAGCAGGCCTTATTATTATCGGTAGTCCTTAGGTAGTCTATAATTATTATACTAGCAACAAAACCTTTATAAATACCGCGTACTATAAAATTAAGAAGTAGTATAAGAATAATAAGGTATTTATTAACCTTAAGAATCCTAAGTAAAAAGAGTACTTCTAGCAACTTATTACCCTATTTAACGTTAATAAAACTATATAGCGTATCTACCGCCAATATACAGCCGATTATACGCCCATTTTATATAGTATAGACGTTAACTTTAATATTACTATCCCTAACTTCGCGGGTAAAGTAAATATTAGTAGTACTAGTAATTATACTAAAGCGTAAAATAAGGCCGATAGAAAGGGCGCTAATAATAACGGCTAGGATAGTGCTAGTAATAATAGCAAGAATAATAATAATAGAGAGGATATTAGTGGCGTCGGAATATAAGAAGGGTAGTAAAAACGGATATTATAGACTTTATTAGTAGCGAGACCCTTAAATAGGGACACTAGATAGAAGTTAAGAGCGGCGGTAGCTATAGGCCTTTAGCATTTATAATTTTACTATAGTACTAGGTAAAATACGGTATATTATAATATTATATATTACAGCTAAATAAGATAAACTTTTAATAATTATAATCTCTAAAATAGATAAGTATATTACGGTAAAGATAGCCTAATTTATAAAGCTTAGTAATCCTAGTTTCTATCCCTTATAGGCTAGCGGTTAATTAATACTAATCCATAATCCAGATTTTAAGGGGTTATTTAGTTATAATCTATCGCTTTTAAATCTAAACTAAAAGTCTAGTAGAAAGAACGCGTTCCTTCCTAATTTAATACGCGTTTATAGATCTATAGGTTATATAGACGTATATAATCTAAAGCCTTTAGATTTAATTTAGAGTTTAAATAAGGAGCTTTAAGCTCCTAATTTAAATTAATACTAAGACCTTAGTTTAGATTCTATATATAGTAAAGTTACCAACTTTTTAGTAACTTTTAGCGTGTTTTTTAAAACATTAAAAATTTATGGCTAAAGTTAAGTTAAACTAGAATTTAACCGAACGGTCGCCTTAGAATTAGATTAGAGCTTTAAATTAACTCTATTTTAAAGCCCTTATTCTAATCTAAACTTATAACTAAACATTCCCTAAGTACTTAATTAGTTAGATTATAGTCTAGATATCTTACTAGCAATCGCAACTATTATTAATTACTCTCCATATAGTATAGGCCGCCTCTATTTTCGCTAAACTATAATAACCTTAAATAGGATCTAATCCTTTTCTTACTATAGCTGCCGCTAAGGCAACGTGACCTAATACCCTCTCCTGCTTATATTAGGTATACTATTCCTAGTATTAGTACGCCGTTACTATATTTTAAGAAACTTGTCGCTAATACCATAGGCCCTTAAAATAATACCTATCCTATTATACTAGCTACTAGCTAGTAAAACATAGGATAAATATAATGTCTATATAGTTGTCCCTAATAAAAGAGCCTATAGTAAAGGCAATTCGCCGTACTATATCTAGATAACCTAAGATTATATATATAGGTAATAATCTTAGGGCTTCCTAGTGTAATAGGAGGTCTCGCTATAAGGCAAACTTAACTAAAGTCACTATCTTTACGTAGATTAGATTAACTATAATTAATTAATACCTTCTAGCCCGCCTAGTAAAACGTATCGCGCTAAAAATAGGGCTAGATAAATATTAGTAATATATTATAATTATAACGGATATCTATATACTATCTTTATAGATAGTCGTAAATATAACCTAGTCTACCCTATAATAAACTGCCCTTAATAGAGCAGCCCTTAAGGCCCCATTATTTCGGATAGGCATAATCTCTATATAGGCGGCCTATATCCACTCCTTATTATAATCTACCCCGGCCTCTAAAAACATCTTAACTAGTAGCTAATATTTAACTATGCGTAGGTCTTAAGGCGCATTAAACAGCAACACTAGACTTAAGGCCACGTCTATACTTAGGACTAAGTTTATACTATCTAGTTTCCGCCTATAAAGTAGTATAACAAGTCGTTTAAGATTATAGCTGTAGTTCTATATATAGTTAAGCTAAAATAAACTCTATAAGTTTATAGTAGCCGTATACCCCCTTTCCGCATCTATTATATAGTTAATGCCAGGCCGTTTTAGCACCTTTATCTTCTTATATATATTTAACTATACGCGGGCTAGTATGTTCTATATAGCCTTATATACTTATAGCGCTAGTACCTTCTCACATTCTATTACCTAATAGATAACTTTTTAAATCGCCTACTTACGTAGTAAATTATTTAGTTATCCGCGAAATAAAACATATAAGATGCCGTCCTTAATAATAACCTACTTAAAAGTCCGCTTAATAGTATTAAGTCTCTCTACAGTAATGCCTAAGCCAGTAATAAGCTGTATATCTTTTTACGGGTCTATAGCGCTTATAGAGTTATACTACGCCGTATTTACAGTATACCGCTATTATATATCGCGTCCTATTATAAAAAACAGTCTAGTATCCTAAGTAGGAAATAGTGGTATTTAAAATCCTATGCTTAGTATAATAAAAAGGCACCGCGACATTAGTAATAAGTAGAGTCTCCTAGCCTAACGTAACGCGATCTAGCGTAAATTAGCGTAAAACGTAACGGGTTACACTATCTAGCGCGTTAGTATCCACGGATATTGCCGTACTCTTATTATACTCCTCCTATCTTAACTAGCTTATAACATAGTATAAGCTATAAATACTACTTTAAATATACGGTTCTATATAGATATTATTTTCAGCTTCTTTCTAACTAAACTATAGCAAATTATAGCTTAATGCGGCAATTTATAAATAAGCTCTATTTAGCGGTAATAGAGAAAGTATAGGACTAAAGTAAAAAGCATGGGCGGTCTAACCTATTATAAATAATATTATCTAAAATAATAGAAATAAAAGAAGGGTAGATATAAGGGCGTTAATATTAAAGAAATAAATAATAATATACCCTTACGCTATTAAAGCTTAGAGAAGTATTAGACAGCCTATTATAGGGCTAAGCTAAAGTAATATAATAAGTGGCCACTTATATAATATATAGACGATAATGCACTATTATACTATTAAACCTTAAAAGGGCATTATATAACTAATTATAAGGCTAAATTAGAGCAAGGTAATAAGTGGCCACCTATATAAGCTCTAGGTAATAATATTATTAATAAGCCGAATAACGGGGCTATAGATATACACTATAATAATAATTCCGTAACATTTAATAGGGTATATAACCTAGCGATAGTTAAGACTAATTAGTAAACTTTAACTAGAATATTTATAGACGTCTTTTAGACTAAAATATTTAAAGAGGCTACTAGCCGCGCTATAGGAAAGCCTCTAAGACGGAACTAAGGAAATCCATAAACTATGGACAATACTACGGCAGTATACAATATTATGCCGCGTATTAAGCGTACTAGCAGTACACTAAATAAGATACCTCCCCTATTTTATTTATTTAGCAGTAAGGCAGAATATATATAGGGTTTATAGTAGGTAAGCTACGGGACTTCTAACCGCGCTATTAATAAATAGTTTAATAATATTAGGCTTTAGGGAGTATTTACCAACCATTTTTCTTACTAGAGTGCTAATAATATTAAAGTAAAACTACTTTTAAAATAGATATAATCTAAGAGTAATTAACCATAGTAAATTAAAATAATTATAACCGTAGGGGACTAGTAGCTGCTAGTACGTTACTAAAATGCTCTAAAGATTATATCCTTTCTTATTAGTTATAGCCCTTCTAAAGAGATATAACTTTCTCACTAATAAGGTAGTACTTATTAGTAGAAATAAGAATATATAATAAGCTTAACACGGTAGACTGGTAGTAGGAGATGTAAAAGTAGCTACCGCTTAGCGTAACCGTAGTGCTAATTATATTAGCTAGTAATAAGACCTAACTAATATAATACGCCGGCGGTAAGAAAGTATAGTCGCTCTATATTTTAATTGGAAATATTAAACTATATATTTAACAATCCGTAAATTAACTAGCCCTATTACTACTTATATACCTCCTGGTCTATATACCTAGTAACTAAATAATATAACTAGCGGTATAATATAAGACCCTTATAGCTATCCTTAAACGTATACTTTAGCGATAACTCTACTGCTAGTATAGTTATGCTAATAATGCCTATAGCGTTAGAAAAAGCTAGTAAAGAAGGAGTATATCTCCTATACACAGATGGCTAGAATTAACACTACTTTTTACTTCTAGCTATATTTATAGCTAATTATAAAGAACAGGTCACGCTTATAGGTATTAAAAGTAGCTATAAATATTTAACTTATTATATATATACAAATAAACGGTATAATTTAATAACTGCTATCTAGTAACCGTAGCTATTCCGTATATACTAATTAACAAAAAACCAAATATAAATATAGTAGGAAGGTTGCGATACTAATAAAAAGAATAACTTAGATTATATTTAGCCGTTCTATAACTTTATATAGGGCTATAATCTATCTAATATCTATAAGATAATGGCGCCTAATTTCCTACACTAGGTGCTTAAAGGCCTTACTAGTAAATATCTTATGCACTAGATTAAGGGGCTTATATAAAGCGAAATATAGGCTAGAAAATATTAGGGCCTTAATATCCCGCGTATAGATAGTTGCGGCTAGGAGATATTAAATATTAATACACTTATTACCACTCGCTTTATATAGGTGAAACGATTTACTAATATAATAGTATGGGATAGCTAGGTAAATATCGGCTAATAAATAGAAAAGATATATAAATCTCTGTTACAATAATTGGTCCCCATTATAGTACCCTTACTAAAATAAAATAAAGGCGCTATGCTATTTATCCGGGCGTTTGTGGACTTTACTATACTATTTTAATATATATTACACAATGAATTAACCATCCAGTACCTAGTAGTAGCTATTTATAGAATGGATAAGATAAAGGATATATTCCTTCTGTTTTAACTAAGTAAGGTAAAACTACTACACTTTAATATTTCTAAGCTATATGCTATTACCTACTATCTAGAGAGTATTTAGCAACTAGGAGTAATTAAAGGTATAGATATAAAGTATTTGGAGTAAGTATATAAGCTATAGAAGGTATTCTACCGTAGGACTAATAAATAGAACAACTATAAAGAGCAGATGCTATAATATAACACTATATATCTTAACACTATACTTTAAAACGAACTTAAGCTATAGACATTAACTAATATAATTAATATAGTAGACCTAATAAGCGCAATATAGATAATATAACTAGGTCCTATAGTTATTATATACGTATATCGCTTATATATATGGAACTTTAACGACTATATAACTTAGATACTTTAAGACTAAAGAATTAATATATCTATCTGGCGTATAGTTAAGGAGGTATAGCGCTAGATAAAGATTACCGACCTTATATCTAAACTAGCCCCCTTTATAAGGGAATACCGTAAGTAGATTAACGGAATCTAGTAAATAAACTAGGACGTTAACTAACTAGAGGCCGATAATAATTGGGTATTAAAGATACCCTTAAGTATCCATTACAGCGTTATATACTATATTTACTTTAGGAAGAATGCCACTAACACTAATAAGCTTAATAAGGTATTTGCTTAATATACCCCGTTATAGGCTAATACTAAAGCCCCCTACTATAATGCTATAATAGTATAAGAATATAAGTAGGCAAACGACAGCCTCTATAGCAATAAAGTGGGGAGGCTTTATCTGCTATTTATAATCCATGATACTAGGTAATTAGATAGTAAGGGTAAATACCTAAAATACGCTAGTGCATTAGTAGAGACCCTTTAAGTTTATAACGGTAGTAAAATTAATATAAGAACTAGAATACTTAGAGTATAGAGTATAAAGCTATCTAATAGTAGGATAAAACGCACGCTAGATGCCCTCTAGATATATAATATTAACTATATTATAAGGCCTATCTTACTTATACCGACGAATATTAATATTATAGACTGTTTCTTTATAAATAACTATAGTAATTGGGATATATATAATACTATATATAATAAAGACTTTAAGCAAATAAATAGGGCACAGGTTAATATATATGTAAGAAAATAGGCTTATACTAGGCGGTAAATAAATATAACTTAACTAAAATAGCGGTAAGTTATAACTAGCGGCGCCGGATTATAATAAAGGGGTAAATTGCCGCGACTATAATAAACTAGAACATAACACCACTACACATTACCCTCTATGCGCTAGCTACCCTTTATATCCTATACACCATACTATTTACCTTAAGAGTAGGTAAATATCGCAAAGAACTAGGCTTCTATGCGGTATAGAAAAAATATTATATAAAGTAGGACCCTACGCTATAGTAAGGCAATCTAATTACCCTATTATAAAGCCTAATAGATAGTTAGGCCGCCCTTCTAACTTATTATTATAAGTTTATTAAAGCTCCTTTCTATATACTTAGTAAGAAATACCTAATTTATATTATAAAAGTTAACTAGGTTATTGTTTAAAG
The DNA here is from genome assembly GCF_001692895.1 of Cenococcum geophilum 1.58. NCBI lineage: Eukaryota > Fungi > Ascomycota > Dothideomycetes > Gloniales > Gloniaceae > Cenococcum > Cenococcum geophilum. Next base: position 1,137,254 of record NW_027137563.1, on the reverse strand, counting down.
TATATTAAGTATAAGACTCCAGACTATCTAGCGTCTTTTAGGGAAGTAAGGTGCGTATAAAAGTTAAATAGTTTTACTAAACTAATATACTTATCCTCTACCTATCCCGTAGAAAAGTAAATAAAGATGCTATAAGTTAAGTAGTAGCTTTTAAGATAATCCGGATTTTAAAGGGGATAATATTAGGCTCTATACCGTAACTGTCTCTATTAAAAGGCAAGACTATTATTAATATGCTATAGTATAACCTATTATTATTAATTTTAATAACGTTATCCTAACGGATAGTTCCGTTCTTATTAGATAAAAGCCTATAAACCTTAAGCAACCCTAAAATATCTAAAACCCATACCTAAAAGAAACGCATATATTACTTAAATAAATAACCGCTATAGAATAACTTTAGACAATATATAAAGCAGCTACTTAGCCTAGTTAATACAAAGATATACGGTATTACTTAGACACGTCTTATTATATAAGTAATAATAGGCTCTATGCCTAAAGAGCTCTATTTCTCTCCCTAGCCGGAAATAAATATAAGTGGTTTAAATATACTAATAAAGTAGATATAGAAAGAGGTAATTACTATTATAGACTGTTACGGAAACCTAATAAATAGAGTATTAAGTATGCCACTAGGGCTAGCGGCATATAAGGTTTACGGTCCTTAAATTTAGTAGTACTATACTAACTAATTTTCTAGCTATATAACTAGCTTAGCGTATTTTAGTATTATATAATAAATATAGTACGCGATATTATTACCAGGAGCTATTACTGCCTTAAACTAGATACTAAGGCTATAGTAAAGAAAGTAGTAGAACTACTTAAGGATAACCGCTTTACGCTTAGTGGCCTAGTTAGTACTCTACCTTTTATTATACCTAACTAACTAAGGCTAGGATAGAGAGACAAGATTTAAGGCACTAATTATTATACATTATATTAAGCGCGTGTTCTTTAATTCTGGGCTAAGGTTACTTACCCTTAATAAGAATAATACTAACCTCTTCTTGCCTATTATAGCTAATATAATATAGCTTATATATATAGCAATTTAATATACTCTTAAGGACTATAAAAGCAGAATATAAGTTATTTATAAGTTTAAAGCTAACGCTATAATTATAGGTAAATCTATAGAAAGCCTCTTACTATACTTACTAAAGCGTATTATAAATAGTTAGGAGCAACTATAAAATACCTAGAAGAGCTACTAACCTAAGCGTAATAAAAGGCTATGTAAGCTACTTCTATAATAAGTTAATAAGATATAAAACGTAACTAGAGATAAGATACTATAGATTTAATAGGTAATTAGTAATCCGTTTAAGGATACTATAAAAGATTTAAAGGAATTAAATCCTAAGTATAATAATAGGTTTACTTAATAACCGTATACTATAAGTGTAAATATATAATATTATATTAATTATATCGCAACGTTATATCGCGATACTTACTATATACTATAGTACTTTACTACCGTTTCCTATATTATAATATTATACTATTTTAATTATTATATATAGGCTAATAAAGATAATATAATAGGATAACGGTAGCCTAGTATATTCGTTATAAAGAATAAACCCTAAAACTATATATAAGGTCTCCTTTTTATAGTATACTAATAAAATAATTTTAATGCTATAACGTGGTTTATAAGCGAGCGGCGAATATAAGTAAGCGGCGCACCTTAAAACTCACCAAAAATTGGAAAAATCGCACTTTAATATCTCGATAACTACTAAATAATAAATTTTAATAATTTAGATTTGGGCTTTTATATATACTTTATAGCTTCTATTAAAATTATATAGTAAAGAGCTTTATAGTTTTTAAGATATAGTAGGATATAGTAATTTAGCCTTATTTTAGCCCCCAAATTTTAATATTTTAAAAACTATTAAACTATTTACTCTATAATCTTAATAGAAGCTATAGAGTATATATAAAAGCCTAAATCTAAATTATTAGAATTTATTATTAAGTGGTTATCGAGATATTAAAGTGCGATTTTTCCAATTTTTGGTGAGTTTCAAGGTGCGCTGCTCGCTTGTATTCGCCGCTCGCTTATAAACCACGTTATAACTATAACATTAATATTATCTAAGCGCGCCTTAAATAAATTTAAGGTAATAATAAACAGAAAATAGGAATTAATTACTATATCTTGCAGTATACTTTTACCGGTAAGTCTAAGGTTATAGATATTATAAATAGTGCTATACTAAAGGATATAAAGGCCCGCCTATAGAGTAAAGATAAACTAGTAATACTAGAATTTACTAATAAAGAGGATAAGAGTAAAGAAGGTAGTAGAATAGATAGGGAAAATAACGGCGATAAAGAGGATAAGAGTAAAGAAGGTAGTAAAATAGATAGGGAAAATAATAGCGAGAATAAAGATAATTAGGGGTTTAATAGTACGGTACTACTATCGCGGCGGGACTTATATAAATATTAAACTTAAAATAGTAGGTTAATTAAAGGGTGTTATACTATACTACTATTAGATTAAAATATGTTCTTTATATAATATATGCTAGGCGCATAAAATAAGTAAAAAATACTAACTACGTAGAATAAGTAAAGGGTACTAATTATATAGAATAAGTAAAGGGTACTAACTACGCAGACTAAGTAAAGTATACTAATTACGCGGAATAGGTAAATACTACTAACTATATAAACTAAGTAAATACTATTAAGTACATGGAAAGAGTAATACTTATTTATTACTTAAAGTAAGTAAGATATATAAAATATATAAAGGGGGTATTATATATTAATTATATATTAAGTATAGAGAGAGCTTAATAGAATAAAGGCACTATTTACCTAGGTAGCTATAAATACGCAATTAGCTGTACCGCGTTATTAGATACGGCAGTATACTTATACCGCGTTATTAGATGCGGCAGTATACTATACCACGTTATTAGATGCGGCAGAATGCTATACCACGTTATTAGATACGGCAGAATACTACACCACGTTATTAGATATGGCAGAATGCTACACTACGTTGTTAGATGCGGCAGAATACTACACTACGTTATTAGATACGGCAGAATGCTACACCGCGTTATTAGATGCGGCAGTATACTTGCACCGCGTTGCTAGATGCGGCAGTATGCTACACTGCGTTATTGGATACGGCAGTATGCTACATCGCGTTGTTAGATGCGGCAGTATGCCGCACCTAAGTTGATACCATACGCTACACGTTATAGTGCGCGGATTGCGCATTTGGCCGCCAAATGCCGCCAAATGCTGCGAAAATGCTGGTAAAATTTTTCCTGACGTAGTTAAATTAGCCTCTTATACTATTATAGTCGCACCGCCTTCGCCTATTAGGGGAGGGGTCTTAGTATATAGTTATATCTCTTCTTATACGTATATTTAATCAAGTTAGGGCAGTAGACTTTAATTCTAACTATATAGCGATTTAGTTATTAGGCGTTAAAAATATTTAGTATATAAAGCTTTAAATTATAATTATAATCTACTATATTAGATTATACGTAGAGGGCTCTATATTAAAGCTCTATAGTCTAAATATATACTAGATCTATAACTAATATAATTTTTAAGCCTAGCTTAAGTAGGGCGCCTTAGTTACTATAGTAGATCCTTACCTAGTGGTAACTAAGGTGCCTTAATCTTATTACTACTTTTAAATTAAGTAAAAGCTCTATATAGGGGGGTCTTAGGGGGTCTCCCCCTAGAAAACCTTATCTCTATATATATTTAAATAAAGTCTATATAATAAAGCTCTAAATTAAAGCTTTGGATTAATTTATCAGCTTATTACTTATAAACTTAGGTTAAAATTTTCGTTAGGAGGCATTAACAATCCATATATTATTAGACCTGCGGAGAATAGGCTAAATAGCCCTCTTAGATAATAGACCTATTAGCTAATGGTCTTTAGATAGTCTTAGCAAAATCCCCTAATATATATTACAGCACTAATAGAAAACGGTAGATTATAGTAGACAATTTTAGACAGTTTTATATAGTTATAGTTATGTAACTAAAGGATTATATATAGCTTTAAGCGGCGCTCCCCTTCTTCTTCTTTCTTTTCTTTAGCTTTAGATTCTTGTTTATAGACAATCCAATTATATAGGCTTGCGCGTCCCTTTTGCCGTATCTATACCTTAATTAATTAAGTCGCTAACATTATCTAAAGCTTACTTTACTCTTTCTTCCTAAAAAGGAACTTAAATATATCTATAAGACTATAAATAGGACAAGAATACAATAGGACCCTAAGGACATTACTAGGACCATAAGGATAGAACCTAAAAGAAAAGAATAGAATCCTAAGGAAAGGACCTATAAGATATATATAGACTAGAACCCCTAAAGAAATTACCTAGAATTACCTAATACCCCTACTACTATATTACAAAATATAGCAGTAGGTAAAGCAGCTATAGGACCCTTAAATACTTTAGACGAAGAAATAATTAATATTTTAACCCCCTAGGCGGAGCTTACGGCTACTAATACTAAAATTAAACAACTATAAGAACTACTTAAAGCTAGAGATACCCCTATATCTAATAATAAGTCATTATTAGATAACTAAAGACTTACTATAGTCCTTTAGGCCCTATTTTAGCGCCTTTATAGATCTACTAAGGCCTATATAGTACTAAAGCGGTTAATAAAGGTTATAGATCCCTCGCTACTTATAAACGGAACTAACCCTATATTTAATAATTAGAAGCTTTAATTATAGGATAAACTTAAAGTTAATATAGACTACTTCCCTAACGCCTAAGCCAAAATGGCCTATGTCTTCGGCCGTACTAGCGGAGACGCTTAGACGTATTTACGTCCGCGATATACTAAAGACTTAATAGACCCCTTTATTTCTAAAAAAGAAATATTTAAATATTTATCTTTTATTTATAAAGACCATTTTAAAGTATAAAACGCCTACCTTAGCTATAAAAGCCTAAACATAAAAACAACGGAGACCTTTTTAGCCTTTTAAACCCGCTTTTTATACCTAGCCAGATAGGCCTAGATCCCCTAAGAAGACCTATTACTAGACCTCTTTAATAAGCTTACCCTAGACCTATAGCTGGCTATATTACTAGCTTATATTATAGTATAGACGTTAAAGAAACTTATAGACTATTGCTTAGCTATTAACTAAGGCCTCCGTTAAATTAAGGCACGCACTAATTAGCTAAAAACTAGAACCCTTATAAACTAGGCTATAAGTACTATAAGTACAGCCTATAGTGCCCTGGTATAATTGGCAACTCCTATAGTTAACCTAGTAGCTAGCTATATAGCTACCCCTACTACGGGCCTAGTATACACCTAGCCTATATATAGTAACCCCTATATATAGGCCCTTAGTAATTAAGGAGCTTACTTCTTATACGGTTAAATAGGCTACCCTATAAGAAACTGCCTAATAAAGGCAAAAATAAATAAGGTCTTATTAATTTAGGAGGATAATACAGAGCTAGAAAAAAAGAAACCCTAGAGGAAGACTCCTCTTTAGGGTTAAAAGGGATTAATATATTATATATTAATCTAGGTTAGCTAGTTAGTAGAAGAAGCTATACTATCCCTTATACTTTATTCCATAATAAATATTAAGTTTTAACCTCTGCTTTAGCTAACTTAGGAGTAAATACCTTTACCTTAATTAATATAAAGTGCGCTATAAAACTAGCTAACTTTTTAAATTTATTCTTTAAAGAACTACCTAAACTAATCCCTATTTGCGGTTATAATGGACGGATAGGGTTACCTATTATAACTATCTTATAGATCTACCTCCGCGTTAATAGACGAAGGTAGTATAATATCCCCTTCCTTATTATAGACCTTAGAAGCTATAATATAATCTTAGGGAGAAAATAGCTAGCCTATTTAGGCTTATAGCTTAACGTATAGAATAGGCAGCTTATCTAGCCTAAAACTATACCCCTAACGCCTTCCTTTATAAAAGAGATTAGAATTATAATAGAAAACCTTATACGGCTGTAGATAAACACCGTTTACTAGGCTAATATAACGCGTAAGGACTAGGCTTTTAAGAAGGATATATAGCTTAATCCGCAACAGATCCGTATACTACGCCGCCCCTAGACTGCCTATATTACACTACCTGCACTAAAGACTTAGGAAGTCGGTAGTAGCCTAGCTAAGTCCCTAATAGAGAACTTAGGCCCTACGCAGCCATAAAGGAAGGCTAGGGATATTAGATAATATACTAAACTAATAAACTAAAAGGACAACTTATGGAAAATAGAATGTAAGCTAAGGAAGACTAGAAACCTTATACCGCAAAATACGGCCTAATAAATATCTATAAAGAAACCTATAGACCTCCTACTAGTTAATATCTACTATATTAACGCTATAGGATTCTACTAGAACCTAGTTTAGCCCAATACTATTACCATTATAACTAGCTTATACGAAATTAATTAAATAATTAAAGAGAAAGAAGCCCTAGCCTAAGAAAAAGGCAAGCTTATAGATAAGGAGTTAGTAGAATAGAAACTGCCCTATTAATACTAGAAATTTAAAGATACTTTCTCTAAAGCAGTATCTAATATACTTCCGCTTTACCGACTATATAACTATAAGATTAAAATTAAGCCGGATAGGGTAGTTACCCTTAGCTATAGCCCCCTCTAATAATAATTTACTGCCGAATTATAGGCTATAAAGTAGTATTTTATTAATAACCTAGATAAGGGCTTTATTAAGCCTAGTTAAGCCCCTTTTAATTTATCTATTTTTTTTACCAAAAAGCTAAATAGAGGACTTCGTTTCTGTATTAACTACTATAAGCTTAATAACTTAACCCTTAAAAACCGCTACCTACTACCTTTACTTAATAAGACTTTAGCCTAAATAAGTAGAGCTAAAATCTTTACGAAGCTTAATATCCGCTAGGCTTTTTACTAAATTAAAATAAACCCTAAATTAGAAAATCTTATTATATTTTAAACCTATTACGGAACATATAAATATAAAGTACTACCTTTTAGACTAACTAACGAACTGGCTATATACTAACGATATATAAATAATATACTATTTAACTACCTTAATAACTTCTATATAGTATACCTAGATAATATTATAATCTACTCTAAAAATAAACTGGAATATAAAGAATATATCTATAAAGTCCTATAACAGCTTTAGGAAGCTAGCCTCTAAGCTAATATTAAGAAGTTAGAATTTAGTGTTAAGCATATAAAATACCTAGGGTTTATTATTAGTATAAACGGGATTAAGGTAGACCTAAAAAAGACGGCTGTAATTAACTAATAGGTACCCCTAAAAACCGTAAAGGGGGTATAGTTATTTTTAGAGTTCTATAACTTCTACCGACGCTTTATTAAAAACTATAGCAAAATTACCTAGCTACTAAGCCTACCTACCTATAAGGACCGGCCTTTTTACTTTAATACCGTATATAGGTAGGCCTTTAATAAGCTTAAGAAACGACTAGCCTCTACTCCCTTACTCGCCCACTTTAACCTAGAATGGCCCTTAATGCTAGAAACTAATGCCTTAGATAGTATTATAGCTAGCGTTTACTCCCAAAAGTAGATAAACAGAGAATAGTACCCTATTGCTTACTATTTAAAGACTATAGTAGATGCTAAGCTAAACTACCCAATTTATAATAAAGAAATGCTAGCTATTATCTCTAGCTTTTAGCACTAGCGAGCCTAACTAGAAGGCACCCCTAAGTCTATCTAGGTAGTTTCTAATTATAAGGCCTTAGAATATTTTATAATAATAAAGGCCCTTATAGCCTAATAGGCGCACTAGGCGGATACCCTATTTTAGTTTAACTTCCTAATTATATATAAGCTAGGCGCTACTAACCGTACGGATGCTCTTATAAGGCGTAAATAGGATATAAATAACTAGATAGCTATAAAGATCTTATTATAGACCTAAGCGCTACTATAACTAGAGCACCTTAACTCTTAAATATAGGTAGAACTAAATACAGACTCTTTAAATACTAAGATATGCCCTATTAACTTTATAGAACTAGACCTTATTAATAAACTACTATAGGTAAACCGTACAGCCCCTTCTCTATAGAAGTACCATAAAAAGGCAAAGAATGTTTCTAGCCTATAGTCCCTTAAAAGTAGACTACTTAAGCACTATAAACGGCTAGTGGTAATAGAGGAACAGAACTTATAGACTTGGCTTATTGCCAAAGTATATACCTAGGTCTCTACGGCCTACCCTAAAAAAAATAAAACCTATAAGATTATTAGCGACCGCTACTACTGGCCCGGAATAATTATAAATATTAACTGCTATATACAGAACTATAATAACTACTATAGGTTTATAATTCTACGAAATAAGACCCTAGGACTATTAAAACCCCTCTTAATACCCAACCGCCCCTAATAATATATCTTTATAGACTTTTATAAGCTACCTCTAGACCGTAACGGATATAATATAGTTATAATCCTAGTTAACCGCTTTAGCAAGCGCCTATTTTTAATTCCCTATTATAAGAATATTAATACTAAAGAGGCGGCCTAATTATATATTTACTACATTTACCGAATTTATGGACTACTAGATACTATTATATCCAACTATAGGCTATAGTTTATATTAGCCTTTTAGAATAAGTTTACCTAGATCTTAGGCATTAAGCTAAAGCTTTCTATAGTATATTACCCCTAGATAGATAGTTAAACGAAGATTATAAATTAATACTTAGACTAGAGACTTTAGCCTTTTATTAACTACTTCTAGAATAACTAGGCTAAACTATTACCCTTAATAGACTACGCCTAAGCAACCCTACCCTATAACTCTACCGGATTTGCCCCTATTTAACTAGAAATAGGTTACTTACCCTATATAAGCTTTAACTAGGAAAGACTAAAAGGGCCCTAGACCGTACGCGAAAAACTATCTTATAAGGAAGCCTAGCAGTACGCTAAGCGCTTAGAAGAAGCCTAGAAAGTAGCCTATATAAACCTAAAAAAGGCCTAAAAATTAATAAAATAGTAGGTAAATAAGTATAGGCGCGAGCCTAACTTTACTATAGGTAATATAGTCTAGGTTATAATAAAGAACTAAAAGATAGAACGGCCTAGCTATAAGCTAGACTATAAAATAGAAGAACCGTATAAGATTCTTAATAAAGTAGGCAACTTATATAAAGTTAAGCTCCTAAACTTAATTAAAGTTTACCTTATTTTCTTACTAGATAAGCTATAAAAAGCTATAAATAACCTACTACCTAGATAAAAGAATAAACCTCCCCTACTAATTTAAGTTAATAGCGATAATAAATAGGAAATTAAAGAAATACTGGCTTATAAACTTATAAAGGGAACGTTAAAGTATTATATTAGTTGGAAAGGATATAACCTAGACCCTACTTAGTACCCTATATAGAACTTTATAGGTAGTCCCTATAAGCTTTAGGAGTTTTATAGCTATTACCCTAATAAACCCAGACCGCTAAAGTACCTAAATAAGTAGATAGAATGCTAGTATAACAAAGATAATAAGCTACTAGAAAAATATAAGGACAAGAATACCCTAGAAATTTCTTAGTTATATAAGGTCTTAAAATATCTAGGAACTTTAACCAGCGGTTAAAGTTATCTAATTAGTTAGATTCTCTTACTAAGACTTTTAACGACAAAGCCTAAGGGCAGGCTTTTTTAGAGGGTGGGGTAATATTATAGCACTGATGGAAAACGGTGGATTGTAGCGGACAATTTTAGATAGTTTTATATAGTTGTAGTTACGTAACTAGAGGATCGTATATAGCTTCGAGCGGCGCTCCCCTTCTTCTCCTTTCCTTTCTTTAGCTTTAGATTCTCGTTTATAGACAATCCAATCGTACAGGCTTGCGCGTCCCTTTTGCCGTGCCTATGCCTCGATTGACTAAGCCGCTAACAATATACTTATACTTATAATACACCCCCTAATATTAAATAAATAAATTTTCTATTAGTATAGATTTATAGAGCTTGTAAAGCGCTTTAAAATAGTACCACTTTTATCTAAATATCCTAAGGATAAGTGATATTATATAGATATAAAACTTATAAGAGCTCTGCAGAATAAGGCCTAGGGAAAGCCTCGTATAGAGCTTGGTGCAGAGCCTTAGTAAATATCTTTAGCTTTCCTACTAATTAGATATCTCCTTTCTACCTCTTTATTTATGATTTTCTTTATATAAAATACTATAAAATAAAATAAAAATAGTAGAAAGGAGAGGAGACCCAGCAGTCTAAATTTAGTAACTTTTATCTATTCCTTATCCTCTAGTTCCACAATCTAATTCCCACCCTCTAGTGCTCCTACTGCCGCCGCTATAGGCTAAGAATTTTTATTATACGCCAAATATTAAGCCCTATAATCCCGCTACTTATAATTTCTATAGCACCCACTACAGAACCCTGTTGTTAAATTTTTGCGGATATCTAGATATTATCCGGATATTATCCGATATCCGGGTTATCCTCGGATAGGATTATTATCCGCCCAACCGGATAGATCGCGCGCACAGGCCACAACTCTACAAAATTGCGAAAATTGAAGTCGTGCCTCACCAAAACTCACACCATAGGCCCTCAGACGGCAGGGCAGACTTAATGCTATCAGACAGCTGATTGGTTAAAAGAAAGTGATGTTTCCTAGGCAGAGACTAGTGACACTTTAGTATTAGTGAGTGCGCCTTACGCTCTGCTCTTGCCATCTGAGTCGCTTACTGAGATAACGGCCCTTCGTAACTGTTCTCTAATCTCCTTCGCCTCCTCCAGACTAATCGGGAAGTCATCCACACCATCCACAACCTGGGCCATCAACTTGGGCGGCAGTTTGCCAAGTCGCTCGTTGCCCTGTACTATTGCGTCCGCCCACCACTGCTTTTGCTGCGGTGGTACATTTGCAGTCGACAGGATTCGCATATTTGGGTCGACAAGGAATAGAGCGAGGATCTTGCAATGTCCAGGTTTGCTTTCGTCGATAAGTTCGAAGGGCGCAACGCGGCACTGGAGGACGTTTTGGAAGGTTATCAGTCTTCCCTCGCGCGTGAGGATGCGGCCAATCTCCTGGGGACATGGTCTGCCTAGCCCGACATCAAAAATATCCTCAACATCGACGTAGCCTTCCTATAATAGCACGAGACGTAAGAAGTAAGATTGGAAGGGAAAGATGCAAGGCTTTGTACCTTTTTATAAGCATCATCCCCCATAATATCCTCGTCAAAGACCATTTGGCGAAACTCAAGCATAGAGTTGGTGATGTTGTCTTGGTCATAATAGTAAAGCGCCGATGCGCAGATACGCTCATTCAGCTGGTCTTCAGTGTGCCATACCCCGCCATCGTAGGTAGGCTTCTCTGGTGTTAGATGTATGTTCGTTAGTTTGACGAAAATTTGGATGCCAGAGGCTTGGAAGTCTTGAGAGAGACTGATGGGAGTTCTGTGGGGCTTTGCGGCAATGGGAGTGTAGGGCCGTGGTTCGGGTTGGAAAACGATGCGAGTTCTGCGCCGTTCGTCTTCGCTGTCCTCACTATTCATGCCCTCATCGGAGTTTTCGCCGTCAATGTCTTCATCCCCTTCTTCCTCTTCCTTGTCCTCGTCATGTTCTTTCATCGGAGAGGTTCTTGCTTTCGTAGAGGGATTCGCCATGTCGGCAGCCGCCTTGTCTTGCTTCTCTGCGTGTGTGAACTCACAATCCTGGACGTTGATTCGTAATCTGCTGAAGCAATCATACCAGGATAATGTTTCGTTCCATAGTGGTACAACTCTCTGGATAATCTTCTCTAGTACAGAATAGAGCTTTGCATGCGTGACTGGATGCAAGTTGTTGATATAGCTGGTAATTCTGACAGCATCACCCTCTATAAATTTAACATCACATGGCAGCCACTGGTACCGGGTTGACCAGTAAGAATGATGCCAAGGACGGCTCTGAGGTTCTTCTTCCGCGGGGACTCCGATAATATCTCCTTTGCCACAGCTTTCAATGCAATTCTCCAATCCCACTGTGCCAGTTGGCAAAACTCTCGTACGGCCGTAGATAAGTGGGAATAGTGATGGATGGACGAGATCAAGAACCTTCTTATCCGACCATTGGAGCCAGTCTCTGTGGTGTTCAGATATGTTCTCAAGAGGTCTAACGGCGTCTTTAAGAGCTTGGACTAATTCGGAGGGAATGGTAGTGTCGGTCTTGATGACAGCAGCGTCTGTGTCGAAAACGGGGATTGTGTTGGTTGTCTCGAACCTCTTGGCTTTGTCACGGAGCTCTGCGATGCACTATATGTTTTGTTAGGATGTAATGGTAACGGGTGCCACATTCCAAATGAATTGTGTTAATAGAATGGAGCTACTAGGACTTATACTCAAGAGCAAAACCTCTGAGATTGGAAGCCAACCAAAACGGATGTCGAAGTATAAATTATACAAAGAAAATTGAACTAACTTCGAGACTCGCTATTGAGATATTGAGGGATTGGGGGTGTTGTTGGGGTAGCTAGACTTTCATAGCAAAACTCACATAATCAAACATCTGCTCCGAAAAGTATCCAGTATCCGGAAAAAGAGCCTCGTTCCGCCACCTATTAACAATCTCTTCATCAAACACCTTCCAATCCCACTCCGGCTTATCTGTGGTGGTGTTAATGAAGTAAGTCATCAAGCGTTCCCTCACTGTCACCGGGTTGGCTTCCCTGTCCATGATAACATTAGGAAAACGATTACGTGGATGCACCCGCTTCTCCGAATCCCACTTTGAGAATTCATCGCCCATAGTGTTGACAGGTAGACCGAAGCCAGGGAGCTTGATGCGGCCTGTTCGTTCTAACACCATGATGAAGATGTTGAGATGATGTAGGAAATCTGGCTGTGAAGGAGCAAGATGAGACTTTATACTAAAATCAAATCGAATTCATAGTTGAGAGACACTATTAGGCTACAAGCTGTTAGTGACTAATTATCCGTCGTTTTGCGGTTCCCTCATTAACCTTTCTGATTTGTGTGGTAGCTTTTAGTGGTAAGTCCAATACGTACTAGCAGTCACGGAAGAGATATACATCCGGTTGAAAGCGCATGTTGATCACGCTAATCAAAACGCGTAGATTTACACCTAAAAAAAGGTAAAAATACATTGAAATGGCTGTGCGTATTACTTTAAAAGGTATAAACTCTGCCGTTTGACCAAGATCAACACGCGCTTTCAACCGGATGCACCAGGGTGGTGTAGAATGTTAGCGCGACGCCGAAATAACCACACGCTAGTGCCGCCTTGTCCCATGTTCATGCCCGGTAGCTCCGTTGCGACTCTTGTTTACCCTGGTTGCCTAATCTAGGCACCAATATCATTACATAGCAATAATGTTGACGAAAAGTGGCTTTTACACAAGGGTGTTGCCAGAATAATGTTTGGAGAAGTACTCTCTGTCGCGCGTTCACGTGCCTCGGTCATTATCGCTAAAACAGCCCCCTGCGTGAGCAAATCACCCGTCAGCCGCATCGCGTTCTATTCTGCCTACCATGCCACACCCCTCATTGCCTAAAACCGTCTCCGCTGTGGCAGAGGGTACAACTCAATGGTCTCCGCCGTCGACGCGATCACCTACGTAGGTGTTCCCCTAGCAGTGCTAGGGGTTCTTCCTACAATATACACGGTTCTCAAGAGTGGTTTGACCCTACGGGAAATCCAGCGAACCCTCCACAAGAATGGTGTCACGGCGATTACTCGAAGCACTCTCCTCTCCGGCATTGTCGAAATCGAGATACCTCGGCGCAGCATTACACCCCTCGACCGCTCCGACCCTCCCTATTTCGAGCTTTCGAAGTCGCCTTCGAGCCTGAAAGGCGGTAGTTGGACGATATTCAACTGGAAAGAGATGGTAATCGGAGTCAAAGCGTACAGGCTACAATATCATGACGAGTTGAGTCAACCGCAGGCGGAAATAGATTTTGAACATCTCGTTGCGTTCCTGCTTGATAGAGGAGCAGTGCCGAGTCAAGCTGGATTCAGCGATCTGAGAAATTCCGGACTTTGGACGCCTGCTGGAACAAAGCTGCTACTCGCACCAACTACAGCGGATGCTGTACTCATTGTTGCAACTTCAGATGACTCTGATGGCATACTATCATTGTCGCTGAATTGGAAGAAAGAATGGGATCGGAGGAATTGCAATTCCTTACCGCCTTACTGGACACGGATAAGACCTCCGCAAAAAGGGGATAACGTTTTGCTAGCTTTGGAGGACAAGGAGACTCAAGCGAGTAAAGAAGAAAAAGAGGGTATTCTTGAGGATGACAGTGAACGGGATAGCGAAACCAATTCGTTATACTCGAACCATGGCTCTACTGTTCGACTACGAATTGGGTCCTCCGGTATAGATGAAGCCTACCGGGAAGATGAGCCAAAACACAAACTTGCGCTTCCACATCTCCACGATAAACGCGATGGCAGCGACTGTTGCAACTCGAGCTTTTGGTTCTCATGCGCTGCAACTGCTCTTGGCGCACCTCAAGGCGGTCTATGGAGTTTCGCTATCCCAGACGATATCCTGGCAGTCGCGCGACGAGAAACTGTTCCCTGCGGCGTGATGGTTCTTATGGGAGTCGTGGCTGACGATGAAGTCCCAGCTTGGCGAACACCACACGACAGCCAGGCCGATCAATTCGAACGGCACGTTAAATTTACGGAGCAGGCTCGGAGAATCCAGGAAGAGATGCGGCTGCCGCCTGACCAGCGGGAAGCTGCGCGCAGGAAACGCGTCCAGCAGGAGGCTATTGATTTCCACAACGAGCATAGGAGGCGGCGGTTATTAGAAGAGAGACGCAAGGAGCAAGAGATGACAGAAGCTATGACTTCCCGGAAACTTGGTATTGCGGTCGTCGCTGAAGCTAATCGCAAGTGGCTTATTGGCAAAGGGTATGTCAAGGAGACTACGACTATCGCTGCTCTCGTGGAACAGATTTTGTTTGGCATGGTTCAAAGTGAGGGCTTTGCCAAAGCGATATCTATGATTTTGGATCAGTGGAAGACTTGGACGCAGAGTGGCGGCATGGCAAAGACGCATTTCCAGGCTGTGAAAGAGTCGCAAGTGCTTTTCGCTCTTGCGTCCTGTGTGCTTTTCGTAATTAAAAACACTGCCACAGAGCCTACGGGGAGTGTGGTATCAGACTTACAGGAGTGTCTCCGTATATGGAGGAGGGTCCGGCTGGGATGAGGATATATCATTAGTTACACGACGACGTGAATTAATTGTAGTATTAGAGATATCCATGCGAGACATCGTAGAGCTTGCTCGATTATGGTCAACTGTTTATTTACCTCACCCCCAATTCCCGCACTGCTGCCCGAACGGAGTATTTTAAGGTTCTCGTAAAAGGATGTGCTTCCTTTGAGGTAGTTTTCAGATGAATAGCGTCCGTTTTGGTAAATTTATATGTAATCACGTGACCGAAAGTAGGATTTCAAGTTCAATTTAATAAAAAGATATATCAATATACCTAGCGACAGATAATGTTGTGGTATAGTGCATATAAGCATATTACCTCAAAGGTTTCACTTCGTTCTCAAATCTCGTTTTAGGACGTTCTGCAACAACTCCGGGGATATGGCGGTAGCTCCGCAAACCGAACAGGAACACGTTAATCTTTCCCCCGAAAGCAACTGAAGTGACGATGGACTGTAGATAGCACGTTGCTATGGACTTTGTAAGCTAAATTATAGCGTCTAAATTATCTCTCAAATACTCACAAAAATTTCTCCTAGTGGGCGCGATTGATCGCCGGTGTCGGGACTCAGAAAAAACAGTCGACAGCGAACAACCCGCCGCAGCGCCTGGCACGCTTCAAGCGGGTTTACAGCCAAATTCTTGTCCGTCCGCCCAGATACACAACTCCATTAAAAGAGACGTAAGGCTAACCATGAAATAGCAAACATGGCATAAAACATCCTCTTTGGCATCCGATGCTCAAGCCGTCGAGAGCATTCGAGCTTCCTTCCAACGACTCACCTCTATACTTAACGATGAATCTCGTTCGCCAGCGCCTCATCTCTGCCTGTCATTTTCTGCCTCCTCTCAGATTTACATTGCAGTCTCTAAGATAGCTTCAACGGCATACAATGAGGGGATCGTTAAAGACGCTGTTGCTGTTTTCGGAGCACTTATCGACAGCGAAGAGGAAGACTTTCTTGAGAGCGACCAGTTTGCGCAAGCGCTCATGACCTTCATCGGACGAATAGTCGGATCTGGTAGTATGGTAGTCGGGGAAGATACGGAAGCGGAGATTGTAGAGCTTTTATTTGGGATATCAGCGAAAATCAGGTTACAACCGGAAATACTGCCAGTGTGGTTCACCTCTCATGCAAAGGATACCGATGGACAGTCAATAAATCAGAAAGTCAATTTTGCTGGCGTCACGCAGAAGGAAGATTTTCCTTTGTGCTATCAGCTGATTGACCATGTCCACCATGAAGGCCGAATTGGAGATTTTGCTCGGACTGGCCTGCTCTATATTTTTGAATCGGCATCTAAATCACAGGATCTAGAACAGTGGATAGTTGGTAGCGATCTTCCCACCCTTATGGCAAGCGGACTCGGAGCCTTGTACAGTCAACTTAGCAGGTTTGCATTCATCGACCTTAATTTTTTCGCCAGTCCTAATCTACACTAGGAAATTATCAATTCTCCACCCTGGAAAAGACTTACCTATTATTTTGACCCTTTCTGATTATGGAGAAATGCACAATTCCTCACAAGCTGAGAGCCTATTTTCTCCAGACTTTCAAATACATATGGATACCTTTCTCTCCTACTTGACATTTTGGCAAGATGTCCTTGAGCATTGCAGATCTATCGACGTTAGACAAACCCTGATCGACCATTTTCAAGTCTTATTTCTTCAGCAGCTACTGTAAGAATGAACCACATTATTGTCAAAATACACTAACGCATTTCAGGTATCCCTCGTTGTTAGAGTCTTCAGATGTTGATGGTGGCTCTTCTGTAGCAGTTCTAACTTATCTCCGACGCATACTTGATTCGCTAGATCACCCAGAGTTGGTGCACATGATCCTACACTATCTACTTGCTCTTCCTGATCCGGCGGAGACGAGGTCAAGAACTCAACGCTCCCCTGTAGCTGCTAAACGCCGAATGTCCTTGATGCTGCTCACTCAACCCGAGGATGACGACGATAGGCTGAACCCCTCTCTTTTTAATCTAGTCGATCTCATTCTCACTAGCACTGAATCAAAGAACCCGCAAACCGTTATCGCAGCTTTAAAATTAACCACTGTCATCCTCAGTAAAAACCATAATTATGCCGTTGGGACCTTGTTAAAAGCCGTTGATATTCATATCAAAGAGCCACAACGGACTGTCGGTGCTCTAAATGCTGAAATGGAAGCATATCTTTCTCTTGCGATGTCTTTGGCAGGGGAGATAGGTGTGGATGAAGCGTATGATAGTCATGTAAAGGATACGCTCGCTCTATTGGAAAACCATCCTTGCTCATTACGCCTGTTGACTCTACCCAATACAGGAACGTCGAACACTGACTACCTTGCCGTCGACGGTCCACGAGATGTTGATCTCCACCATTTAATTCCTGAAGATCCTCTCTTAAAGTCATTGCTAGAATTACTCCTACGGTTCCTCACAAACGACGTTGAGACAAATCTTGGGTTAACCGAGGCTTTTGTGACTCTTGGTGCTTGCGCACAATTACGCCTAGAAGGCTGGCTCGCTGTTGAACCTTCAAAGTACCAATTTACGCCTGTCTCTGATCAAGGCGGCGGCATTGAGACTGAGGACGACTACCTTGTCAATATGGCCAGAGCAAGTCGTCAGCCATCTTGGGCCATTCAACACACGCCTTCTCTGCTTGCTTGCCTCCAATCTTTGCAATCGCAACTCGATCAACTGCGAACCAACGTTCCGGATTTTGACCAGCATGTCGCAAATCGGAAGCAAGCATTCCGTGTGCATGAAGACATTAGTGAAGCAATGAGATCAACACCAACACAGCCGCAATCTACCCGTCGGTCGGTAGAACTACCTCCAGGTACTTGGACTCCGCAGATCCCCAAACACGTTCTCGATAGTTCCAATACCCCTTCACGTTCGCAGTCTCCACGAGGCCGGAAAGAAGGCTTAGATCTGAGGCATACACCTACTGCATCTCCAGCACCTTCATCGAAACTTGGCGGTCAAACTCTGGTTAGCTCTCCGGCCCCTTCGCGCACACTCTCTCCTATCCCAAGGGTTCAGCAGCGCCAAACAACCCTCATGGCGGATGTTTTTAGCAACCTAGCGGAGATTGCGGATGCAGAGGCTTTGAAGAAAAGAATCAAATTCCGAAGACTCCAAGGTGGACGTGAGATTAAGTTAGTGCACAGCAAAACATTTGAACCCACCAAAGAACGATCTGATGCAATCGCGTCGGTGAATGGTGAGACTGAAGATGAGGATGACATCAGAGAGGCTAGTTTAAGTCACATCATTACGAATGTGGTCATTTTACAAGAGTTTGTTTTGGAACTTGTTGCCCTGTTGCAAGTGAGGGCGAGTTTATTTAACGAAGTCAAGTTTACTTGATCAGGAATTGTTTTGTAAGTTGTCTTGGTGTAAGGTCAAACATTGTCGATGTGGATTTGGAGTCAGGATTATATACCCAATTAAGTCTTTTCTTTATCTATATTATTCCAAATTATTTGCCATGGCTCATCACGTCTTTTGGTTTCCAACAGCAACCATATCCAGGTATTCTCAACCTAGAGCTTGAGCGGGCGTTAGGAAGTCAATCGCCAATCAGCATCCTTTTCATTGCGAATTCCCCTGGTTGCATACTACTCATAGGCGTCCTTCTATGGCTGCAGCAACTCTTTGAAATGTATTGATGGGACACAAGCACCGATACCAGAATTATCAATAAATATTTTCATCCAGAGTAAAACTACAGGAATTAACGTACGTATACGCGAAACCGAGCTGCCGGACACGTCATAACAACGCAACAGTACCGAAACCAAAGGAAAACAACACTCCTCTTACGCCCGGTCCGTCTAATTAGGAGTCAGGAATTTATTGCCTCCCTTCAAGAGATCGTCTGCTGACAATAACACCATCCAGTATTAATGCAAACACGAACAAGGTCATAAACTTAACAGAAATCCAAGTAGTTGAAACTCCACATTGCAAGAAACACAAGCATAGCCACCCCTACTAACAGCACGCTACGGGCACTCCGCGTGGCCAAATTATCACTAATCACACTTAATGGGAAGCTCTTGCAGGCTTTCACCTCGTCGCCATTAACAGCCTAATTTTGTCAATCCTGTGGTAATCTGGCTTTACCGGGACCCTACCTCAACAGACCACAAGTCGGATTCAGCCATCTTCTCATGACAGTGGTTTGTGACATCCTCTGCGGAAAATTCTGGGCTTCAAGTTAAGCATTGTGCTGAATAATATTCATCTGATCATAGAAGAGTGGATATATACCATTGAAGCAAAGGTCAGATGTGTACGGCCTTGCGAGTATCAAAAAATCGGTGAAGGTTGGTACTTGATTATTTAATTCTGCGCTCATGTCTGAGACTAGGTAATCCTCATTATTGAAGGACAGTTGAGCTAAATCCATGTTAAGAGTTGGTAGAAGGATCAAATAGCAGTGACGCTATCGAGGGATAACGCTTGCAGGGATGAGTTAAGAGGATTCAGTATGCTCAGGTGCTAAATCACTCCATTTCAAGGTGGTAAGTACTTATTTATATCGCCCCAACCTAGATGGTATGGACGTACTGTCCTTTAAGCCAATTACCGGCCGCCTGGACCGCTCTGAGCTGTACAACCGTACAATCCTCCATCGTGTTGACTCCTAGAAAGCTGAGTGGGGTCAGTTCTCATTGCCTCCATCATGGGGTATGGTAGGGCTTTCACGATGGTTACTAACGTGTGCCTGGTTTCAGGCGTGTTTCTAATTCGACATGCGCAGAATTGAGCCTAATCATGGCAGTAAGGGCACATATGCCAAACTATGTGATTGACAGACCGGTAGCCGTGCTCATCGGTCTTGGCGCGGTTCGGCTGTTCGGCCCAGGTAGGAAAGACGCCTCCCCGGTTTCTAGGAGAGGAATGGATTGGTCCAACCACGAACCAACCAAAAGCTTCACCAAGCTCTTCTAAGAATGCGGAGGCGCCCGGAATAGCCGCCCTTGTGGTTCATGGTTGGGGCCCAGAGCCATGTACACACTGACCAGTCACATTTTGAGATGGGCCAGTTCCTAGAACCGATGAAATTTACTCCTAAGGGTTGGAACTGGGAAAAGTGAGGCGGGGGTGAGGCTTTTACGACGGTGTTGTATAGAAATTCTAAAAATTAATCGATTCAATCACATATTGAGTCTACGAGAGTAGTGGAGTTGAACACAAGTAACATAGCCATTATCGTATCCTGCCTATATTATGAAAATATCATGCTTCCGATGCAGTCGAGCGCAGACCTCCGCTAAATTTGCCTCGTTCTCAGCATTCACTATCCCATGCCGAACAAAATGTGCTATCCAGGTCATGGCACGGAAATTAAACTCTCCACGGGCCAGAGCTTCAGCCACCTCCTCAAGGCTCATCAACCGGAACCTCTCAACTTCACCATTAGACGGCGTTGGAACAATTTCGGGTGTTAATTCCATCTCGTATACATACTGGACATGGTGTTGGCAACCTGGCTTGCCATCATTGGTCCGAGACATTTGGTACGAGATTGTCCCACATGCTTTTGCATACCACCGCGTGTAAGCTTCCGGGATGGAGGCTTCTTCTAAGGCCCTTTGAACAAGCTTCTCCAGCGGCTTCTGCCCGGAAGCAAGATTTGTAGCAACGGTATTATCGAGCATCCCAGGATACGGCGTCTTCGTCATTGCTCTTCTTGGAACCCAGTACTTCAAGCCTTCTTCAGTCCTAACGTACGCGGTTAGGTGAACACCAGACGTGATAATACCAAATATATCGACGCCGCAAAGATCCATATCTAATACGTGTTCTCCAGTAGATGAGACAACTGCAATGAGCTCCCTCCCCCACTTCCGCAAACATTGGACTCTGCCATCCGTATGCCCCTGGCGAAGGGTAGCCTGCATGGCATTGGTTCGTTCATTGAGACTAGATATTCCGGAGAGAACTAAAAGACGTTTCTCATGGTCGATATGCCAATATGGAAGCCAATTCATGGCCTCCACGAACGACTTGTGTGTGTAACCTAGGGGTGCCTTGTATCCCTCAACGATAAAATAGTAGTAGTCATCGACGAATGCTCGATATTCTTCTGGGCCATGTTGATAATATGGCCATCTGGATGAATAGTTGATGGTTCAATGAAGCCCTCACGCGTTTGAGTGGAGAAATACTCACGTATCAATCTGTTTAATCAGGTCTAAGCTGTTGAATTCTTTGCCAGGAATCATGATACTGTCTGTCCCGTTGCTAAAACTCGGCCCAAGACCAAAGGAGTGCTGATCTATCCCCATACTATTGGTAGGATTTTTCTTGTGGCTAGTAGACGAAGCAAACTTGCCAAAAGAGGTAAAGAAAAGCAGGCCACATAAACATTTGAAGATGTTGGTAATAGCCAAAAACGTTGCTTGCATGTAGGCCAAAGTAGCGAATCAAATTCCTCATCTTGGTGGATTTCGAAACAGAAGAGGGAGTTAGCAGCTTTTGTATGCATGTAATAGTTTAAAGGCAGAGTAGCGTCTATGTAAATGTCGTGAGATAGAAAATCAGGCATCGGGGATGCATAGGGCTGAGCTAAACTATGATTGGTTCATTACCATCGGTGAAGTCCACACCGGTTTTCTATTAGAGGATTCTAATTGGTAGAGTGCATCTACGGTTTGAGCCGCAAATATTACACGCTGAAACGCTCATCGGTTTCATCATGGACGCCCGACGAAGGCTTCATCGGTTTAGCTGTGCATCAATGACACTCTCATCGGTTTTCACGGAACGTCGTAAGTGGTCATCTGCGATATTCGCGTTATCATCGCACCAAAGGATCTGCAACACATCAGCGCCTAACTCTTGCACGACATATCTTCGGGGCAACAGAGCAGATACACGTCAAATCCGCACTCTGCTCTCCGAAATATCTGGACCTGAAATTCAGATACGACTGTCTCGACAACAGTGTCCGTATGCATTCGGCGAATTTAAACTTGCTCCATGATTGAAATGCACGTGGTATGGTAGCGGCGCCAAGCTATTCCTACAACCCCCTTCCCACCGCTATTCACACAATCAACAACTAGTGTACTCTAGCGCCGTGTTGCGTGTTTGGAGTTGGGGGAGCGGGCCACTTAGATCGAATCTTCTGGTTAGGACAATCTGAGCTTTGCTCAAAGCGCAGCTCTATGGACTCGCAACCACCTCCCGGGGAGCAGGCCTTCTCCGAAAATCAGCTCGAAGTTCTGCGACAGGCCGCTAGTATCTTGGGCATCTCCATTAACGAGCTTGCAGCTGCATCGAAAGAATTTGCCACCAATCCGGCAGCTCCTGGGCCATCTGAACAGCAGAACATTACTTCAGTAGTCGGAAGCAAGCATGATAGCATTCTACCACCTTACGACAGCTATGACCCGGACTTAGGAATTCCCTTTGTCGGCATATCCCTGCCTGTACCTTCTTTTCTCCTCCAGCACCGGTCGAATCTCCCTCCGTTAAACCCAGGTGTGCTTCCGGAGGAAGCATATACTGTGGATCATACAACGACTGAAGAAGAGTTTCGTAATTCTGCGCCTAAAGAAGATCATACAAGCATCAGTTGGACATCGCACGACAGCGATACCGCACTCGACTCCACCTCCGATTCCATTTGGAATACATCCTTGATATCGTCTCGTCCGTTGCTCTTGCATCAGTCATCTTCAGATGATTCTGATAATAATGGGTGGACTGAAATTACACCTCCGTGGTCCGGCGAGTCTACAGAGATTGATGCGTTAACTGAAAGCTCGGAGAACAGTGACACTAGTGATACTGCCATTATGAGTCTTGCTGGTTCCCCGTATGTACAACAGCAGCCAAACGTCGTCTCGAAATTACCAGAGGTCTCCCCGTTGAGGAATTCAATCCCTCTACAATATCTGGCACCGAAGCCTGACGGTCTTAGCACTGGCTGTGTACGTCAACCCGATACAGAATGCGTGGCTAGCGTGTCTTCACCTGGAACGGCTTTGTCACAAGTGAAGACCAAGAGAAAGCCGTTCAAAGATGACAGGATACGAAAAGAGACAAGCTTGACACGCCAACTCAATGCCTGTCTAAGGTGTAGAATGCAGCGAAATAGGGTACTCATTAATGGCTAGCTTCGCATCCAGATCATACAGCTGATGATTCGCAGTGTAAACTAGACCTTACCAATCCCAAAGGACCTTGTATATCATGCCAGGGAATCATGACCCGTATTACTCGACTCCCATGTCTTCGATACAAGATTACGGATAGTGTGCTTTTTAGAACTGGGCTTGATTACATGCCTTTTTACAAGAGACACCCCATGATCGGACCAACCTATGGAGACTTTCATATCGCTAAGGACTGGGTGGGGGCTAAAACTAGATTTCTAGATGTTACTCAAGACCGAAGCTCTATAGTTTTGAGGTTAGAAGTTCGAGAATTCCATCCGCCGTACGAAAAAAATTCTTTAGATCTCAAAGGACGATCGATGTATTGTATTCCTTGGGCGATTGCAGACCCAGATGTTGCTGTCGAAACTATCAACGCGTATATAGATCAAAGCGTTGGATCTTATCTCGACGCAATGCTGGATGATACGGATAGCTTGGTCTGGGATGTTTTCCATGTTGCATTTCGGCTGTCAGTGTTTCCGATGCCTGTTAGTAACCCCTTACATCTATGCGTTAAGCTCTTTCACAATCTAACCGTTTCGTAAGAACAAGTTGCTTCGTAACGTCCTACGCTTGTGGGTTGTCTGTCGCTTCATCGAATCACGCTGGAGATGCTGTGGTGACGATACGCTGAATGCCGAAAGCCTGAAGAATCCGTTTTACGACTGGATATCACCTCCTCCGTACATAGACTACCAATTAGCTTCAGTTATCATACAACGAATACTAGGGCCTTTGAGGCATGATACATTGCACGGTTTGCAAGGCTTAGTTCTCTCGAACAAACCAAGCAATTGGTATCCCATATTTTTAACCTCATTCATACTACTGCACAATTACGAGCTCCAAGTGCTCTTTCAGAGGCAGTTTGCCTCTAGGCGACAAGCTCAGGTGAGACAGAATTATTTTTTGAAACCTCGATTTTCGGTATTGATGCCTCTCAGGTGCGTTACCTTGACATGCCGCTCGTTCGCGCAACACATTCTGGAGCCAAAACAATTCTAGCCCACTTCCACTACTGCTGTAAAGGTCAGCAGCCATTCCATCCAGACTTTGACTGGGCAATACCTCAGATACGGAAAATGGCTCAATTAGATAGCGAGCAGATCATGTTCATGGAGAAAATCAAGGAGCGGGTTAATCAAAATGGTGATTATCAAGTAACATAACCGCCAGCGAATGCGCACTAACAGTCAACAGTGTCGCTTTTGCAAGCCGTTAGCCTTACTGATCAGTATGAGGATACCTACTGGTTTACTAGTCAGCTCTTCGACATAGACTGGTCTCCGCGCGACACCTACGAGCATTCACCGGCCGTTTAGAATACACCTCTGATGTTCCATCAATTCCCGGCTAAATCTATGGTGCATCTTGTCACGGAGGCTCTTAATATCCCCTTAAGGAATAACGTCTGGTTCTGCAAGCTGCTTCTTTCGATAGTTGCCTTGTCTTGACCGGAGCGGGGTAGATCTGCATGTGTTGGGGCATACCAGTACTTCTGTTGGCTGCATACCGGCCAATGATGAATGATTATAAGCCTCTACGCTGTAAGAACCTCGTTGTCTGATTAACGGATTCACCTCTCCCTCTTGGTCAGACCCCTACCAACTCATGGGATCATGTGTTTCCAACGACCGAGGAACTCGACCGCACTGTAAGCGCTAGATCTTTTTATCCAGGAACTTGGAATCCGCCCATGGCGCCCTCTGTGCTCTTGCCACCGAGCATGTGATGACTATCATAGTTAATTATCAAGGACCAATTGTCTCCTATATACTTATCTGCGGCCAGGTGACAGATCTCATTCTGTCTGTGCATCAGGTAAATTGAGGATGCTACTGGTGTCGTTGCGGGCGGACGCCTCTCATGTCTTGGTGATTCGCCTCCGACCACCGCATTTGGTTAGAGCGTTTGTTCTACATAGCTCAAAATGCTGCTTGAAGCATTGCTGGCTGATTCGACTGGGGTTGAGCAGTCGAACTCCTAAGAGAGTAGTGTGGCTATCCACAGCTGCTTGCTAGCAGGAAAGTTGTTTCGTCGTTAGGGCTCCGCTTCGAGTGAGCAATGATCTTTCAGTCTTCGGGCAACCATTATCAGAAGCATCCTTTTTGAGCCTAATGCTACATACTGGATAGAGCCGCGGTAGATCCACTATAACATCCAAAGCCTTTCAGCCATTCCCATCAAATATTACCACAGGCCGCTCTCACCTAGGCATATCCAAGTCGTCTTGCAACCACATCACGGTCGAATTCCACTGCTTTCTCTCTTGCAATGGCACCAGGAACATTGGCCGAGGCCCTAGGCTTAGCTCCCTGTAGTCCCTGCAGATCGAGCCTGTCGAATATCTCAGAACAAGTACAATACTGGCCGTCGGTCTTAACGGGTGACCTGACTTGGGATGCGTCTAGCTTTCACACGCACGTAGACTATACGCACGAGTTAACTGCACAGCACAAATTTGAAATTCGCACTGCTTTGGCATATTTCAAGAGTGAGCTATCGTATTCTTAGATGAATTTTGGTTTCCGTTTCTAAGAAGAGTCAGGTCTTGGTCGGGATGGGAATGAAGTCAACCGCCATAACTTTCCGCTACCAACACTAGGTAAAATGCTCCTTCACTACGCAGAAGATCTACACCATGGCAAAGGATTTGTGAATATTCGAGGGCTGGATCCCAACCATTATTCATCGGAGGACAACATCCTATTATTCTTGGGGATTTCAAGCTACATTGGGGAAAAGAGGGCAAAGCAAGATGATGACGGAAGCATGCTTAGTATGTCTTTAATCTTTCTAGTTTACTTCCCCCTATTCATGACATTTTGAAGTGCATATATCCGACGCAAAAAATTCCCGCGAATCGCAACAAAATCGGCCCACAAGGTTTTCGACCCGAGCTTCAGTATCGCTACCCCCCTCTTAACTCTTCTTCAAAAACTAATCTAGATCAAAGACATTCCACACAGACGCATTCTGCGACATACTTGCTCTTCAAACAAGAAATTGCGCCGCAAAAGGAGGTAATCACATCATTGCAGCTTCATGGACAATTTACAACAAGATAGCAGCTACAAGACCAGATCTGCTGGAGGTCTTGGCCCGTCCCAACTGGCCGTTCGATAGGTTAGTTTTCTGGCATACGCGAGTTGGTTCTAAATTGGCTATCTAACCTAAAACGCACAATAGTCGCGGCAGATTGTTTGATTGCAATACACGGCCGCTACTGTTCTATCATGGTGGACGCATCATTTTAAATTTTGCTCGGGAGCCTCTCATAGGTCTTAATAATGTCAAAAGAACAGAGGGCTTCCCGGTGCTTTCCGGAGAACAACGCGAAGCACTCGACCTGATTGAATCTCTTGCACGCGAAAGCCAGTTGATTCTGGACATACAACCCGGCGACCTGACGTTCATTAACAATCACGCTTTGTTACACTCAAGAGAGGCTTTCGAAGACGACCCTAGAGCTACTCGTTATCTTGTCCGCATGTGGTTGAAGAACGAGGAATTGGCATGGAAGTTGCCTTATCAACTCCAGATGGGGAATCAACGGATTTATGAGAGTAATGAATTGGAGGAAAAGTGGAATGTTGTTGCACTACCAAAACTGCGTTTTAAGCTCAGCGAGAGGTTGTGCTCTTGAAATTTTCTGTTCTTTATATACACGATCAAATCTTACGGCCTACTTATTAAATTGATAACATGCTTAACAATGCACGCTTCTTTTTACATCTCAGCTTGTTGACTCTTGTTCTACTATTCCTAACTTCTTTCATAACAGCACCCTTTTTCGAGGGTTGAGCTCTTGTTTCAAACAACGTCACTCGTGCCAGGCTTTTGCGTTCCAATTTCGGAAGATGCTCGGGCTGTGTAGAAAGGACATGGGCACATGGACGTGTCCGAAGCAGTGTAACCATTACGTTGCCTTCACCTGGATGCATCGAAAGGGCGACGCCTTCATCATAGCTTTTGGATAATCTGCAGGCGATCACCACAATGACCAAGGGTGACTCGCACGGCTCGGCAGAGGCAATATGCGGGGGATGGGCTCGTTATTCCGATATGCGAATCAGCACTGACGGTTCAGTCTCGACTCTGGGAAGGCAACGTGGACTAGAAGAAGGCAACTTGCATTGTAACACTCATAGTCGTATTCCGGCTTCACCGATCACTGGTCTAGTCAGTTTATAAAAGTAAATCATATGATTATTGGTTAACGTCTTACCTGTGTGACTCGTCAATAAACCGCTCCGGCTCTCTTCGTGTTTTACACCGATGGATGATCATATGACGGACGGCATCCTAAACGTTGCGGCTCTTTTTTCAGTGCTTCACCGGTTTGGAGGTCCACGAGGCCGTGCCAGGAATAATCATCCTGCAACTCTGCGTGACTGGTGGCTCTTACGCGCAGACCGTGGCGGTCTCTGGGTAGAATCCCCCTTTCTTCAGACGCGAAAGCGATATTGGTTTTGGATCATTGACTGCTTGTATTGCTTTTAGCTCAATCGGGCGGATTGTTAATTCATTTCTGGGCGATTTCAGTCATCATGGAGCCTTCAACAGCCATGTTCGACGCAGTGCTGAACCCCACAGCTGCGTACAGTTCTTCTCTTTTGAGATGGGATGAGGATCTCCCCGTAGCTCCATCGAGCTGGGAGAGTTCCTGCCTGAATCCTAAGAACCGCATAGAAAGCCTTAGTCCTCAAAAACATCCAAAATGGCGTCTTGACGGGGTTGACGTCGACGGGACTCGGTTCTTTGCTGTACCTACTTTTGCACTTGGACACCCACCGCTACGGATTGATGTGTGCATTCCCGGTCAAGATGAGTATTCATTTCAACTTCGCCAATTGTTGCAGTCGGGTTCAACAATGCTGCTGAGGAGTGAACAAGCCACGCGGGTTGGCATTTCCCAACATGTGCTGCGAGCGTTAGAATTCTGGTCTGGACAGTTCCCCAGCTTCCAATCGGAGTACAACAACATGCCGTTTGGCTGTCGTATAGACATCAACGCAGTCCGCGGTGATGTCCGACAAATGGATATCCATTTTTACCCAACATACGAGGTAGAACAACAATGGTATTCGGTAAAGACGTTGCGAGGAATCTGGAACATCCCCCCTGAAAACTGGCCCGAGGTTGTCGACCTCACGGATTTGCAGATGCAGTTCCAACTCCACGAAGCTATCACTCTGGTTCGAATACCGACTCGGCATCCTTCAAAGAATTTCGTCTTCAAATCTCTAGTGAGAGATGTGAAGTATCTATATCACGAACTTAAGATGCTTCTGTCCATGGAGCCCCACCCAAACATCATCTCGCGACCGCTATATATCGTAACGAAGCGCTGTCGCTTTGGCGGCAAAGAAGGCGTGTGCGGGTTCATCCTTCCGTACTACCCCCTAGGCACGCTTCGCGACACGCTCTCTCACTCTCGATGCGGTATCCTACCCTCTATTTCTCTGCGGGACCAGTTTCGCTGGGCTCGTCAAGTTACCCATGCCTTGATACACATCAACAATTCAACTCCCGGGTTTTACCCTGACCTCAAACCCGACAACGTCCTCCTGAGTACCCATGACGGTATTCGCCACGCAACGCTAATCGACCTTGAGCAGCGCGGCGGTTGGTTCTCTTGGTCTCCTCCCGAAGTCGCCTACATCGAATACGAAGAGTACATTGCGACGCGCGTCGAATGCAAACCAGTCAAGGCAAAGTGCACCGCACTGCTGCGTTCTCTCATACCTGATTGGAAGCCTCTGACACAAACCGACAAATACTGCAACTCAGAACGGGGCTTCAGCTCAGCCTGGCTTTCCCTCACACAGGCCGAGATGGAGGCGGCGCAGGTCTTCATGCTAGGAAAGTTGCTCTGGTGTATCTTTGAGTCAATGGGTTCGATTAATTGTGGGATTGGTATTGAGATTTTCCGGGAGCTGGATTGGGACCATCGATTTCCGGAGTTTCGATCAACACCTATGGAATTGAGGGAATGTATCAGATCCTGTACAGCTGGAGCACCGGAGTGGAAGGGTAAGCATCGAAATATAATGAGGTCTGGCACTAAACTATTCTCTGTTGAAAGACTAGGCAAAGAGTTTCCAGAAGGAAGTGCGGCAGAAACAAAGGAGGCAGCGAGGAGATGGTGGCGGGAAGAGGTCGGCAGTGCAAAGAAATTCCTGGAGAGTAGGGTACGGAGTAAAGAAAGTGGGATACAGGATGATGCGATTGGAGCCGACGTCCTTCTCTTAGCAAGGCAACGCCCAGGTCTAGTAGAGGTTTCGGAGCTTATAGGGAAAGCAGAGGCGTCTTTATTGCAAGGATGAGATGAATCAGGCGCAAGGAAGACATGATCGATCATTGATATTGGCGTAACAGATTAGTGAACACCGTTCACTTATAAAAATGGCACGTACGGCCATCATCTTATTTCATCATCGTCTATACAGAACTTCTCGCCAAACCTTCTTGCTGTACGTTTCCTAAAACCCTACAGCTACTTGAGCAAATACGAAATAACCTAGTACTTACAATACTTTACCACCAAGCCCTAATTGGTCATTTACTATTAGCCAACGCCTTATCATCAAGTTCTACGAGCTGTAACAGTTGACAAGACGTGGCGTAGCGTTGTAGAGGGCTTCGTGCAGAGCATTTTGCAGAGACCTAATGGAGAGCCTTCTCAATAGAACCTGCAGTAGAGTTTCCAGGGGAGACGTACAGAGTTGGGAAGATTCTGCGGAGATTAAATGTGGTTTCTTTAAAACTCTGCAAAGCTCTACGTGAATACAAATTTGAAAATACTCGATCTTACCGTCTCTACACCTGCTGAGGTTTTGTCTGTTATTCTCTCAAAGTTTTTGCCATGATCAAGGCCCAATGCTTTGCTACCATGGTCATGTGCTCTCTAAGCTTCTTTACTTTTATAACCTCCCCTTTACTCAGGCCACGCCTCCCAGCTCTGGGATCTCCAAACGTCTTCATTTCTACAACCTCAAACCCCTCACCTCTATTGGAATCTCTAAGCGCTTGTGCTTACACTTCTACAACTTCTTAGCATTATCGCCTTTACATCAATCAGCATCGTCGTCACTTCTATTAAAACTGCAGCCTCGAATGCTCTAGGCTTGCTATCTCTGCATCATCTAGTATCAACCGCTATAGGTTTTTAGCAGTACCACCTCTGTTGAAATCCTAGGTTCAGCATTCCATGTCTGCTCTCCGGCGTCACCTATCGATCGGAGGATCAAGAATGAGAAGTCTGCCTATTTAAGGTGGCTCTAGGAGCCCTTATATATATATATGAGGTAGCGAAAAGGTGATGACGACGCTGACGACGACGACTAACAATCGCCACTCGGTCAATATTGCCACTCGGTCGACATCACCACTCTTGCAGCCTTGCAACAGTGCTACCTCTGCTAAGACTCTAACCCCTCATCGTTCTACCTTTGCGTCATCCAGTATTATCAGTGGTAACCTCTATAACCTTACATTAGTGCTACCTCCGCAGAATTTTGTACCGCCTATAGTTGTAAGTAGCAACTACCTTACTCTACTGAGGCATCTCTAATTAGTTTGGATGGAGCTTGTCAGGCAAAGTTAATCAGCTATGAAGGCTTCCACACGCAGGCACCCGCCTTAAACAGCGGTAATCTTGTTTTAGAGCCGCGCAAATCCGCTTACCCCGGGAATGTAACCTGGCAAGCGGGGGGGGGGGGGGTCTGGACGGCTGCCTTCAGAAGTATCTAGCTGAAAGCAATGTGCATGGCCGGAAGCCTGCATGGTACATGCGTCATACAATCGCAATTCCGGCCAGGCAGTTCTCATGTTTCTATGCATCTGTCCCAGCCAAATATTGCGACGGGTACTTTTCACCGCACATGCAACCTTACCAAAAGGTGGCGCCGCAACTTAAAACTTACGCAAACTCAACTTTATATCAAGAACTACCGTTTTTCCAACTCCCAAGACCTAATTCCGCCTACTCAGCAAGCTAGAGGTAGATTCATTCTCCTTGTTACCCCCTTTATTCTACGGCAGAAGCCTTGGCAAAAGGGGTCCTAGCTTATAAGTAAGGCAGGGGTAGAATACCAAAACTATAAAATATAGACTTTTCATAGGTTTTTCTTCTATAGAAAGTAAAAGCGTAATAAAATAGGGGGTATAGGTACTTTTCTACATCTCCTTTAGTTAGATTTTCCTTAGTAAGAAGAGGATTACCCTTAGAGCTTTTCTGCTAATAAATAATTTTTTTTTATAGTTTTTTCTACTTCTAATAAGAAAAGAAAAGAACTATACTAGTCTTTTTTCAGCTAGTTTTTCTACTACCTCTTAGACTAATCTCTATAGAAATCTTCTAGTAAGATTAATAAGGAAAAAGAGCATAAAAGGATAGTGAAAACTAGTAAGACCTTTTGCCTAGTTTTTACTTTAAAAACTAGGAGATAAAAGACCTAAGGAGATTATTATCTACTATAAAAACTAGAAAAATCCCTTATAGGATATGAAATTCTAAGGCCTAATAAGCTTAAAACCCCTTTTATAGGAATAAGTAGTAATAAGTCTATAATAGATTTACTATAAGAAAGAGAACTATCTAGATAGAGATTATAGGTCTTTAAATATTTTTAATACTTTTATAAACCCTCCTTATATATATACTATATAACTCGCTTACTATCTCTTATTATATAGTTCTACTAGGTCTATTATAGCCCGTACCGTAACTAACTTAATAGCGTTCTCTATCCACATTATTAGTCGTTATACTATTTTTATTAAGGGGTCCGTAATACCTTAATTATATTAGTTCGCTTTCTTATTATATATAAAGGACTTAAGATTATATATCTTATAAAAGGAGCTTAGGTTTTAATCTTATCTTACCTTAATTTAATTCTTCTCTACCTTTAACTTATTCTCCTACCTTATTATAAAACTACCCCGTAATACCCTATACGCGTTTACCCACTTTTACCACAAAGATATTAGTTCCGCTTACCGCCTTAATTGGACTAATAGCAATTTTCTATTCTAGGTATCCCTTAACCCGCCAACGTCCACAAAGTAAGTAGTCCGTGCGGAACAGGCTTAATAGATTTAATCAATATAAACCATCAACTATGCCTTCTAATCGTACTTCCAATGACATAGGCCTTGTTCAGCCGACTCAATATAATGTTTAATTAAATTATGCTTTAAAAAAGGCCTCTCCCGATTTCGAAACTCTCCACATCAGCTGTATATTCCTGAGCACAGCGATTTTAATGCATTGATTTGATTGGTAAATTCTTATCGATAACGTGTGGACGAATTTTGGCGAGTTAAGGGATAATAAAGCCTTATAGGAAATACCACGGTGGACTTATTAATAGGCTAGGTATATAAATATAAAATAGTTAATAACGTAAATATAACTAGTAGAGTAGGTTACCTAATAGATTAACTTTAATTATATTCTAAGATTTACTATAAAGAAGAGGACTATCTAAGGTAGGGATTATAGTCCTTTAAGTATTTAATACTATGCCTAAGAAATATACTAAGTATGTTAGTATATTAGTATATCGGCACGTTACATTTCTATATTCCTATATTTTTATATTCTAACCCTATAACGTAACTAGCTATATAACTTAGCTACTCCTTATTCTATAGCTTAATTAGTTTTAGCGCCTCCTATACTATCTTAACTAACCTATTTATATCTCTTCTTAGTAGTTGTACTACTACTAATATAAGGTCTATAATACTATCCCCCTCCTTTCTATCTTTATCCTTAAAGATATTTCCTATTTTTAAGTTATCTATTAGAGGTATAGTATTCGTATCTTTAATTTAATAACCTTTATTATTCCTAATACCTTTCATTAAATCCTTTATATTTAACTATTATAACTAGCTAGTAACTATTATTTTTTTATTTAGTAAAGTTATACCATCCTATTCTTATTATATAAAAAAAAGCTAGTATATATTATAATTATAGCTCTATTTAGTTACTAACCTTTTTTATATACTAAGTATACGCGAGTAAATATACAATCGTCCTATAATATTTAATCCATTTTTAAGGCTAAGTATATACGTCTTACTATTCTTTATAATTATTTAGTACCTTATTTAATTTATCTTAGGGTCTTATATATTAATAGCAGCTAAAAAACTAAAGAGTAAACTATCCCTAGCTCTTACTAAGGTTTAGCGTCGCTCTAATAAGGCGTCTTAAGCCCTATAAGCGCAACTAACTACTTATACTTGGCTAAACCGTCTTATAAAGGGTTATAAAAAGGTATAGTTCTATTAGCGACTTAGTTAATCGAGGTATAAGTACGGTAAGAGGAACGCGCAAGCCCATATAATTAGATTGTCTATAAACAAGGATCTAAAGCTAGAGAGAGGAAAGGAGAAAAAAAGCAGCGCGAGTTAAAGTAGGATTCTTTTATACGGTCCCTTAGGTTATATAACCATAAAGTTTTACTAAGTTCTGCTACCTAAGTTTGACCGTTTTCTGCTAGTGCCATAATATTACCCCCCCTTTAGTAAAGCCTGCCCTTAGACTTTATATATTTATATTACACCTATAGGGCGTTATTATCCTTATATTCTTCTGTCTTCGCTATACTAGCACTTTATCTACTTATTTAGGTACTTTAGGGGTTCTAGTTTATTAGGGTAATAGCTATAGAGTTTTTAAAGCTTATAGGGACTACTAATAAAGTTTTATATAGGGTATTAGGTAGAATTTGGGTTATAGCCTTTCCAACTAATATAGTATTTTAGCGTTTTTCTTACTAGTTTACAGACTAGTATTTCTTTAATTTCCTATTTATCGTCGCTATTAACTTAAATTGGTAGGAGAGGTTCGTTTTTTATCTAGGTAATAGGTTATTTATAGCTTTCTATAGCTTATCTAGCAAAAAAAGGGTAAACCTTAATTAAATCTGGGAGCTTTACTTTATATAAGTTACCTATTTTTTTAAGAACCCTATATAGTCCTGCTATATTATAGGTTAGAAGTAGTGGCTATAGAATGTATATATTTAAGGAGTCTATAAGACATTACGCGATTAATTATAAGGGTTAAGGGCGTAAGGAGGTAATATACCTACGCGTAGCTAATATAAGCTATACGCGAGGTGTATATAAGGGCACGGGACTCTCCTATAGAGGCCCCTACGGTAGGGTTCTATAATATTATCCCCCCTCCTATAAAGGCGGAGCTCTAGCGACGCTATGGTTACTATATATATATAAAAAGGATACTTAAGGTATAAAGAAAAAAAAAGGGAATATTACTAAGGGCTTGCAATAACGTTTTTTTTTATATTTTTTTATATCCGTTGTATTATACTACGTACAATACTGCGCATGCAGCCTCTAGGCTATGACGCTATAGTCCTATATATATAAATCCCTTAGGGCAGCTTAACATGTACTAGTAACTATGTCCTAGTAGTTTATAAGCCCCTAAACTAGGAGTTTATAATTCCTTAGTAAAATACTAAGTTATAAGCAACTACTAGGGAATAAGAAAGCGATAGAAAACTATAAGAAATAAGAAGTCCTAACGCCTACCCCTGTCCTTTTGTAATTTATTTCTGTCCTTTTACTTACTAATATCTCTTTACTAAGAGCCTAGTAGGAGTTATCTCCTTCTATAGATCCTGCTGTTATTAGCCACTTTCTAGTGGCTATCCCTGTCCTACTTAGGAATAGAAAAAGCGCCTCTCTTCCTTTTTATATACAAAATAGCTTTTTTAGAGAGAGAGAAGAGCCTAGTTTCTTTTACATTTCTCTTCTTTCTTCTCTATATAGGTTGTAGTCTAGTAGTAGGTGCCTAGGGGTTTGTAGTGCTCTACATTCCCTAAAGCATCTACTATCTTCGTCCTCCCCCCCTATTACTTTAGAGAAGGATTTAAAATAGCCTTTTAGGATATTTATCCTTAGGGGCTTTAAGAGAAAAGGAATGACTTCCTTTACAGATCTTAGTATAGTGTTTTCCTTTATTCTTATTCTGTTGCCAGTTATTTTTCCACTATTTTAGTATCTTTTCTCTTACTGCTCTCCCTATATAGGCTAGGGAGGTATAAGAAGATTATAGTTTTCTTCTAAAAAGGCCCTTTTTAGCTAGCTTATCTGCTATTTCGTTCCTATAGATTCCTAAATAGCTAGAAATCTAGTAGAAGTTAATAGAGATCCCCTTACTAGCTAGATAGGAACAGCTTTACATAATTTTAAAGACTAGTTCTTACCCCCCTATAAAAGAATTAAGCTATAATCTCTTAATAGCCGCTTGGCTATCTATAAAGATATAGACTTATTTCTCTTCTAGTCTTTATTGTTTTAGGTGTTTTAGGGCCCTATAGACTGCATAGATCTCTGCGTTTATAATTTCTATATAGGGTTTTAGATTCCAGTTTGTTATATATTTAATCCTATTTCTCTCCCCTATTTTATATACGGCAGCTGCATTTAATTTATTGTCTTTAGAGCTATCTGTATAGTATATATCTACTAGGTCCCACTCTAGGGATTCTTATAGATTTTTTACTAGTCTTAGATGTTTTTATACAGCTTCTTCCTTACTACCTTTCGAGATAGAAAAGGATGCATAAATAGAAGGAGACTACGGTTTTTACCATTCTAAAGAGATTCTCTCTATTTTCTAATTTTGAATTAGCTGCTAAACTCTAGAGGCTAGAGATAGTAGCTGTGTCTTTAGCTGTAAGAGATACTTTATAGTAGAGTTTCTAGGGCTAGAATTAGAGCTAGAACTAGCTGCTAATTCGTCCCTATCTTTGTTAATCTCTTCTATATAGACCTTCTTAATTACGTGTTTTTCCTTAAATTTTAGGATTCTTAATGCGTAGTTATTACAAAGCTTTTTAAATCTAATTCTAGGAGGAGGAATAGAGGCTTCAATCTCTATAGCTTAGCTAGGAAATCCTCTAAAAGCTCCTAGAACTAGTCTTAGGGCCTTATTTTATAGAGATTGGTACCTATCTAGTAGGTAGTCTCTAGATTTGCTTTTCCACCAGCATTATACTCCATAATCTACTATAGTAGTAACGCAAGCTATATAGAGCTGTCGTAGGGCTTATAGAGATAAACCTCTTTATATATTACCTAGCCTTCTAATTAAATAGAAAGCTGCCTTTGCTTTAGAGATTTGTATTTCTATATATTATTTAAAAGTAAGCTTAGAGTCTAGGAATACCCCTAACCACCTAACTAGGGGTTTAGGGGATATTTCTACGTCTCCTAGCTTTAACCCTTCTTCTATAGTAATACGTTTATTGTAGAAGTATATAAGCTCTATTTTGCTAACGTTAAAACTAATAGCATCTTCTTTAGCTTTAGATATTAGCTCTAGCGCTATTCTCTCTAGCTTTTTACAATTAGATTTAGCAGAATTTAAAGTAACTGTAATTGCAAAATTGTCTATATAGCTAAGAGAATAGGCTCCTTCTGTCTATATGCTGCAGATATTACGTATATATAGTATAAATAAAATGGGGGATATAGGCGATCCCTATAGTATCCCTATTTCTAGTTTTACTTTTTCTTATATTTACCCATTAAAGGAAAGCTGTAGCTTTCTATTGCTAAGGAAAGTGGCTACCTATTGTGTAAACGCTATAGGTAGTCCTAGTTCCTTATAGATAGATAAAAGCTGGTTTTTAGAGACATAGTTAAAAGCCCCTTTTACGTTTAGGAATAACGTAGTAGCTATCCTTTATCTAGCTTTTTTCCTACTATTTTTAGGTTGGATATTATTTAGAAATAGTAAGACTGCGTCTATTACGGACCGCTGTCTTCTTCCTCCTAATTAAAAGTCTTAAAGTAAGCTAGTAGTACTAGCTAGATATCCTAATCTAGTAGTAAAGATCTTTTCTAGAGTCTTTCCTAGGCAGTTTAGTAAGGAGATAGGTCTATAGGCCTTTAGTAAAGAATAGTCCTCCTTATTTACTTTAGGGAGAATAACTCCTTAAGCTTCTCTCTAGACCTTTAGCTAATAGCCTAGGATAAATAAAATCCTATAGATTCTATATAGAAGATCTTCTATAATAGGGTAGGCCTTTTATAGAATTATAAAAGATATCTCACCTGGTCCTAGAGCCTTTTTATTAAAGCTAGAGAAAATTGCTTGTTTAACTTCTATTTTCTCTAGTTCTAGCCATTCCCATTTATTGTCTATTATGTAGTCCTTCCACTCTATAGGGCTAGTAGAAGGGGGGGGGGGTTTTAGGAATAGAGTAGTTATAAAAGCTTTATACTAGTCCTCGAAGCTTTCTACTAGTCTAGTAGTCCCATCCTTACTATACTATAGACTAGGGATTATTCTTAATTTTCTCTCCTTTATATATTTTAGGGTAGTAAAGACCTCCTTTCCTTATACTTTTTTTAGGAAGCTATTCTAGTAGCTAGTCTTAGCTTCTCTTATTGCGTAGAAGTATTAATTTTTAGCTTCTTTATAGGCTTCTAGTCTAGAACTTCTAGTAGGTTATTCCTCTTAAAGTCTTCCTAGTTTTGCCATTTTTTGTCTTTTTTTTAGAAGCTCCTTATTCCACCATAGTTTAGAGAATTTACAGGTTTTAGATCTAGGGATAGCTTTCTCTACTATTAGCTTTATACAGCTAGTAAGATCTATTACTAGATTGTCTACTAGTGTACTTAAGCTTCTATCCCTAGGTCTATAAGAATCTTCTAGAGAGGCTAGGGGACCTTTTTCTCCTATCTCTATATAGGGGTTTTCTCCTACTAGTTCCTCTAGTACTAAAAGTTTTACTTCTAGTTCTAGCTCTAGAACTTTCTCTTTTAAAGAAGTAGAGAAAATCTCCTAGTTTGCCTTTTTTATAGAGAAAGGAGTTTCTTAAAGAGGGTTTAGGTATCTTTACGTCTCTCTAGTAAATAGAGAGAATACTATAGTCTTATAATTAGATCCTGTATCTTTTATTATAGTCCAATTATCCCAGGTGTTTTCTTGAAAGTTTCCTAAATAGAAGGCTAGGTCTATAATAGACTTTTCCCTTATATTAGATCTATAAAAGGTCCCTTCCTATTCGCCTAAATTTAGTAGTTAGTAGTTATA
The DNA here is from genome assembly GCF_001692895.1 of Cenococcum geophilum 1.58. Classification (NCBI taxonomy): domain Eukaryota; kingdom Fungi; phylum Ascomycota; class Dothideomycetes; order Gloniales; family Gloniaceae; genus Cenococcum; species Cenococcum geophilum. The sequence continues at coordinate 1,098,707 of NW_027137563.1, read as the reverse complement.
TTTATCTAGCCAGTCTACTAGTTCTTTAGCCTCTCTAGTTAGATTCCTCGCTAGCATATTTCACCGTGTGTGGTGTAGGTTATAGTCTCCTATTAGTATAAAAGGGAGGTCTATTTCTAGTTCTAGAATGGTTCTGGAGATAGTACTTATACTATTTCTTTGGGTTCTAGAGTTCTCGTCTAGTTGTCTCTCGTTATAGATATTAAGTAGTAAGAATCTTTTAAATTGGCCATAGATTTCTAGTGCTATAGTATCTATATCTTTACAGATATCCTCCCTATTTCTATATTATAGAACACTAGAACTAGTTTTCCTTATATAGATAGCTACTCTAGGACGAATAGCTAGATTACTAGGAAGAATAAGATTAAATGCAGGATATAGAATAGAGAAATAGGATCCTTTTTGCCTATCTTTCCAGGTACTAGGTTCCTGTACTAGAATAATATCTATTTTTCTCCTAAATCCTATTTCTAGTAGGGTTTGCTATACTTTTTATCTTTTCCCTACATTATATTGTATAAAGGAGATTTCCCCTCTAGCTTTAGAAGCTAGGGAGATTTCTTCTTCTTCCTATATAGAACCTTCTAAGTGTATACTTATTGGTATATTAACTTAGCTGCTTTAAAAGACTGGCAGTCTTTACTAGTAGCAAAGTGTTTTTCTTTACAATTAATGCAAAGAGGGGTAGTATGCTCGCAAGGCTTACCTATCGTATTATAACTCGAGCAGAAGTGGTCTTTAGATATATATACTGCTACACAAAACCGACAGCCCCTAGTAGAGCATCTATCTCCTATATGGCCAAATTTTTGGCAGCTTATACACTATATAATAGGAGAGACTTCTAGGTATTTAACTCCCTTAGTAGCTACCCCTGCAATTAGGATTTCCTTCTACTTAAGGATTTCCTATCTTTTCTCCTTATTTTCTGTAGCAAATACTATAGAGCCGAACCTAGTCTGTGGATTATATCTCTTTGCCCTAAAAGAGATCTATTTAGGTAGTCCCTATATCCTAATAGGGTTAAAGGTCTCTATTTCTTCTTTTAGAAGTTTAGAGCCTCCTTCTCCTAGAAAAGGGGGAATAGGGACGCTATAAGCTACTATTTAAGCCTAGGGCTCTAGTTTTTGTTCTCTTTTAAAAGAGAAGCAGCTAGACCAGACTTCTTTATATTTAACTAGAAAATCTGCATTATATTCCTCCGTTATTATAAGGAGAATATTCTGCTTTTCTTTAGTTCTAGCTATAGAAGCTATAACTAGCTTCTCTATTTATAATTTAGACATAAATCGTTAATTAATTATATTTTGTATAGAGAAGATATCTAGAGGCTGGTCCTTTTGGTCTGTAACTAAGACTAGTCCTCTTTCTTATAGATGCTTCTTTTTCCCTCTAGTAGAGGTAGGGCTTGTAGAACTGGTAGTACTACTAGCTGCCTTACTAGTAGAGGGAATTAAGGAGGAGGTAGGGGGTAAAGAAGAAGAAGAGATGGTAGAAGAAAGAGAAGACGACGACGAAGAAGAGTAAGTGGAAGAAGAGAGGCCCTTCTTTAACTTTTCTGTATAGGTTTTGGGGGCTACCTCCTTACAAAGGGCTCTTACTTCTTCTACTAGTCCTTTAAGGATATCTGTCTCCTATTTTTCCTTTTCTGTTTCCTTTATAGAAGGATTTTCTCCTACTATAATTCTTTATACGTCGTCCCTAATATATTTAACTTGCTCCTTACTTTCTCCTTCTAGCCTTAAATAAGCCTGGGTTAGGCTTTCTAGGGCCTTTTATAGGAATTGTTTTAAAGAAGGAGGGGGGAAGTATAAACTAGCTATAGAGGACCTCATTTTTACTAGGTTTCTTTTTAGGTTTTAGCTATCTTTTTTAAAAGACAATAAGGGGCAGTTTTTTTTTCTTTAGTTTTTTGTATAAGCTAGAGACGGCTTATCTACTTCTTTTATATCTTTATCTTTTCTAAATAGACATAGAGAAGATAGAGAAGAATAAGTAGAAGAGGTAGATAAGAATTCGTTATCGCTTATCTCTATAGGGGGCTTTATTTTAGGCTTAGTAGCCTTTACCTTTAGCATTTTATATCTTATAGCTTATAGCTTATAGGGGGGGTTCCTAGTTTTTTTAGTAGATAATAACCTCCTTAGGTCTCTTATCTCCTAGCATAGAGGTAAAAAACTAGGTAAAAAGCCTTTCTAATTTTGACTATCCTTCTATATCCTTTTTCCTTACTAACCCTACTAGAGAGCTTCTGGGGAAATTAGACTAAAAAGTAGTAGAAAAACCAGGTAAAAAGACTATAATAGTTATTTTCTTCTCTGTTAGAAGTAGAAAAAACTACTAGAAAAAAGGACTTGTTAGGCTTTTACTAGCAGAAAAGCCCAAAAAGGCAATCCTTCTCTTACTAAGGAAAATCTGACTAAAGGAGATATAGAAAAATACCTACACCCCCTATTTTATTAGGCTTTTACTTTCTATAGAAGAAAAACCTATAAAAAGTCTATATTTTAGTATTTTAGTGTTTCTACCCCTACCTTACTTATAAGCTAGGGTCACCTCTTAAGAGAATTTTCTCTTAGGTAAAAGGGGGTAAAAGGGGAATAAATCCACCTCTAGCTTGCTAGGCAGTAGGAATTAGGCCTTAAAAGTTGGAAAATCGATTGTTTTTAATAGGAAGATGGGTATAGGTGAGTTTAAAAGTGCGGCGCTACCTTTTAGTAAGGTTATATGTGCGGTAAAGGTTTTAGTATTTGCAATAACGTTATATAATAAGGCTTAGTACCTAAGAATTGTTACGGATGCTTTAAGTACGATGTTACGACTACTTGGAGAAGAGATGGAAGAAGCTAGTTGGTTAATCTAGGCACGGTCTAGAATAGAGCCGATAGAACTATGTGACGAGGAATGGTAACTAAGGTTATATGATGTGCTACGTATTAAACGAGAGGAATAAGAGGAACTTACGTACCTTATGTATAAGACGTATATTACGTATAAGAAGGATTTTATAGGAGTATAGTTGTGTATTTAAGGACCCTTAGTCCCTACCTAGATAGTTCCTTCCTTATAGTGATTTTTAGAATATAATTAGAGTTAATCTATTAGGCAACCACTCCACCAGTTATTATTACGTTATTAACTTTTATACTTACATTTCCTATACACCTAGCCTATTAACGAGCCTATTATAGTTCTTGCTATAAGGTTCCGTTATATAATTACTACCCAGTTATAGTATTAATATAAGAAGTTAAATAATATGCTACTAAAAGCAGCCACTATGACGCCATTAATGGCAGCAACTACTTTAAGGACAGGAGGTAATACTAGTATAGTAGATACTAACTTATAGCAACCTGTGACGGTTAGACAGCTATAGGAGGTAGTTAACTAGCTAATAGCTAATAATATAGTGTTGGAAGAAAGACTTAATAGGATAGGAGCAGCAAAGATTAAGCTATTATTAATTAAGAGATTTATAGGAGAGAGGTTAAAGCTTAAAGGATTCCTTATATAGATGTACTTTAAGGTCTTATAGGAGGAAGTAAAGTTACCTATACCCGTGGATCGGATAGCCTATGTGGGACTATTCTTATTAGGAAAAGCACTTAAGTAGTTTAAATCTTACCTTATGGAGATATAGGTAAATGGAATAATGACTACTAACTAAGACGTGCGATTTATGTTCTTAAGTTAGGAAGGATTTGTAGAATAACTTATACAGATATTTAGAGACCCAGAAGGGATAACTATAGTAGAAAAAAAACTCCAGAACCTTATATAATAAACTTTAGCAATTAAGTATATAATATAGTTCTAAACACTAGTAATATAAGTAGAGTAGAATAATAGGGCGCTTATAGCATAGTATAAATAGGGACTTAAGGCTAAAGTCTAGAATGTAATTATTCTAATGGAAGATACGGAAACTCTAAGAGAACTAATAGATTAGGCGATTAAGATTAATAATTAGATTTACTAAAGGGAATAGGCTAAGAAAGGCTAAGATAGAGTTCTATAATTATATAAGGCGTAGAGTACGTAATAATAAAAGCTAAGTTAGAAACTATGGTATAGCGTAGAGCTAATAGACCTAAGTAGTACTAAAGAAGCCTATAAGAGATGGAGCAAACTATAGAAACCTAGAGGATAAGGATTAAGTAATTAAAGGTCTAAAAAGTAGAGGCCGAATTAGGGATTTTAATAGCAGAAGATATTTAGGCGGACTCTATAGTAAGAAAAATAGTTTAAAAAAGGAGCTTATATAAATTATGGAAAATAGGGTTATTATATTAGAGACTATAAAAATAAATAGAGTCACTATATAGTAAAGGGTATAAGACTAGTAGACAATATATATATATAAAGGGATGATAATATACTACGAGGAACAAAAGAATATTTAATTAGAAGTTTTGCGTTTTATTATAATAATATATACCAAATTTATAAGAATGCTAAGTATAGCGTAAGCTATTAGCTATAGGAGCTAGCACCTATAGGATATAGAGGAATTAATAAACTAGTTTACAGATCGGATATTAAGGACGATAAATTTAATATAGGCGAAATATTTTGTAATAATAAGGTAATAAGGGCCGCTTACTAGGAGCGAGTAGACCTCGGAGATGTTATACTAAAGGTAAAGGATAATTCCACTATAGAATAGGGAATATTAGTAGGGATTAAAACCCCACTAGATATAATGTCTATCGCTTTGCAAGATATAAGAGAAGTAAGATAGTAAACTACTTTGGCACTTAATAAAGGCAAAAGGCTAAAGGCTTAAGATTCTTAAGATAAGATAAGAGATAACTAAGATTCTTAAGATAAGATAAGGTAAGCTTAAGGACCTATAATGGATAGAAACTAATAGAGCAGAGTAGTAGCTTAGTTTAAAGATATATAAATAAGCTTAGGATAAGAATTCCTAATAGTATAAGATTTTTAAGACGAGATAAGTGAGATCTAGAACTCTTAAGATAAGACGAGGACACTAGCTAAGCCTAGTTAGACTAAGGCAGGAGCTAAGCTTAAGTTAGAAGTAAGTTTAGGATTAAAGAATCTAAGGGGTTAAGAATTTAAAGTATAAATTAGGACACCTATAAATAAGAGGCAAGGAGCTTCTTTATAAATTAGAGAATCTGTAGTACAAATAGCAATTAGACTAGGAGACAGATATATAAACCTAGAAGACTTACTAAAAGAGTATAGTATTTAGCCTAAAGATTAAAAAGTTAATACTAAAATTAAGAAGTAAGACGACTTTAAGGATTAGAGCGTAAGGCGCAAACCAAAAGAAACTATAAAAGAGTTTAGGCAAAAAATCATCGTATAGCAAGAATAGAAACTAGATAAGAGATCTAGTATATTAGGACGTATAAAGGATAGAGTACTAGTATAAAAAATTACTAATAGGCTAAGAGTAGGTATACTAAGAGCTAAGTGGCTTACTAAACTGGAATAAAAAGAGGATTTAGGAATTCTAACTAGGTTTAAGGAACGATATATAAAGGGCTATTACAATATAGTAATAAGAAGATATTTCCTTACGGACAGACTATATATACTTTAGCAGCTATACCAAAAGTGGTATAGGTAAAGGCACAATAATAAGTAGGAAGATTTCTATATATAGTTAGATAAAAAAGTTATCTAAAACCACCTAATTATAGAGAAGGCTATAACGTATATTAAAGGAGCCTTAATTATAACGTCAAAGGATCTAGAGGAATATTTAGAGGACTAGAGAAGTAAGAGGCGTATCTTAATACCTGCGAATAAAGTTATAACGTTTAGATCAGCATAATAAAGGTTTAAACTTAGGGATAAAGACGAGCTAAGAGTTAACCTAAAGCACCTAGTATATTACATAATATCATGGATTATATGCGTAGACGATATATACGAAATATATAAGAATTTAAAAAAAAAGAATTGGAAATACCTTATAAGGATATACTAGATAACGGATAAGTAATAGTATAGAAATGCCAAATATATATATAGATGGCATCTAATAGAGATCTAAGAGAAAGGAAGTTTAGTACTTTAACCAGGAAAATTCCTTACGGAAGAATACTTAGACGGATAATAGTAGTGGGAATACCTAAAGAATATGTATCTATAGTATATTAAAGATAAAAAGCAAATAAAGTATTGGCTAAAGAGTAAGCTAAGTATACTAGGATTAAGTAGCTAATAGTTAGGAAAAGTAGAGGCCTATAGAACTAGAGGGAGCTAGTAGTAGAGCCTTAGACCCTTAAAGGAATTTAAGGACAATACCTAAATTTATAAGTTAATTAGTAAGATTAGCAGTTTAAAGCGCTAATAGATAGTAGAGTAATATAAAACTATATCTTACTAGTAGTAGTTAAGAGAATGGGACTACCTTATAGATAAAAGGAGTAACCTTACCTATTAATTACGATTTTAGGAGATCTAATAACCTATAGAGGAGGAATTATTAATCTTAAAATAGGACCTATTTAGATAACTATTAAAGGAAGATAAATTAAGATATCTTTTAATATCCTACTATTAGGACGGGATAAGGTAGTATTAGGTATACCTTAGTTATAGAAATACAATCTAAGGATTAATTAGATTATAGGTTAGGTCAATATTAGAAATACTTAACGCCGTAAGATATAACAATAAGCTAAGTTAGTATAGTACTAAGTAGGAGCAACCTACGAAGAAATAGAAAAAGGACTAAGTTATATACTAAAGAGATACTATAAGTATGGTAAGAAACTATAGTCACTAGAAAGTAAAAAGCTGTTAGAATATATAGTATAGGACTATAAGATAGAATTAGAGCTAGGAATAAGTCTAAGGTTCTTTTTAATCTATAAGCTTACTAAAGAAGAAGGTAGAGCGTTAAAAGAGTTTATCTAGGAAAATCTATAAAAGGGATATATTAGACTATTGTAGTTATCAGCGGGTTATCCAGTACTATTTATACTAAAGAAGAATAGTAAACTAAGGCTATGTATTAACTATAGATAGTTAAATAGCATTACCAGGAAGGATAGGTATCCTTTACCCTTAATTAGCGAAATCTAAGATAGGATAGGTAATGCGTAAATCTTCATGAAGATAGATCTAAGATAGGCGTACTATTAAATTAGGATTAAGGAAGGTGATNAATAAAAGGCAGCCTTTAGGTTAAAGGAAGGACTATACAAACTATTAGTTATATAATTTGGGCTTATAAATGTACTAGCAACGTTCTAGAAGCGTATTAATAATATATTAGGAGAACACTTAGATAAATTTATTATAGCATATTTTAACGATATTATTATCTACTTAATAACTAAGAAAGAATACGGGGAATACGTTAAATAGGTTTTAAAGAGACTATAAGAAGAATAGATGCTAGTAGCAATTAAGAAATGCAAATTCTTTACTAGGAAAACCGATTTTGTTAGATTTATTATTAAATTAAGCCAACTTAGTATAGATCTAAAAAAGATTAAGGCTATAGTGAATTAGTAGAAATTAGAGAATATTATACAGTTAAGATTGTTTTTAAGGTTTTGCAATTACTATAAAAGGTTTATAGCGTAGTAGTTAAAAGATATTAAGCCATTTACGCGGTTAATAAAGAAAGAAGAACTATAGGTATAGAGAAAGGAGTAAAGAGAACTCTTTAAGAAAGTTAAAGAGTTGTTCACCTAGGAGCCAGTTCTTAAGATCTACCAACTAGAACTAGAGACGGTTGTAGAAATAGATGCATTAGACTATATACTAGGGGTATACTTTATATAAAGGCATTAAGATAGATGGCATCTAGTAGCATACTATAGTCGAAAGATAACACTACTAGAGTTAAACTATAATATCTACAATAAGGAGTTGTTAGGTATAGTTACAGCATTAAAGAAATAGAGAGCATTCTTATAAGGTATAGAAAAACCATTTATAGTTAAAATGGATTATAAGAACCTAATAGGATTCCTAACGATAAAGGAACTTAACTAAAGATAGGTTAGATAGGCAGAGATGCTTGCGGAATACTATTTCAAGATTTAGTATACTAAAGGTATAGACAATATGCGGGCAAATACCCTAAGCTATAAAACTAAACTATAAAATAAGGGAAAGCTATTAGGGGCTTTATTACGGAAAGATATAGACGGATTAATTAGGTATAATTATCTAAAAATTATAGCAACTTAAGAAGATAATAAACTAAAAAAAGTCTATAAGACACTAGAAAGCTTTTAGGTATAAAGAATTCTAGAAGTATAGCTAAAAGATTTATAGACGGATATATACGAAAATTAAGAAGTAAAGTATATCCTAAGAAGCATAGTAGAGTAGTTTATAGAAGACTTTTATAAGGGACTAACCTAAGGACATAATAGAGCTATGGGCTTAGTGTTGAGACTCTAGGAGAAGTATATTATTAATAGAATTTAGAAGATAGCTAGAAAGGTTATAAAGGAATATCTAGATTACTAAAGGAATAAACTAATGAGGCATAAGCTATATAAAGGGCTATAACCTATTAAAATACCAGAGAGATTATGGGAGGTTATATTATAGGACTTTATTATTAAGTTGCTAAAATTAAAAGATCCTATTACTGGATAGGATTATAACGTGATCTTAGTAATAGTAGATAAGCTTATAAAGTGGGGATACTTTATAGCATATATAGAAGAAATCTTAGTGGAAGATATTACTAGAATTTATATTAAAGAAGTGTTTGTAAGATATAGAATACTAAGTAAGATTATATTGGATAGAGATCTAAGATTTGTAGCAGTATTTTAGAAAGTATTCTTAGCGGAGTAAGGAGTTTAAGCAGCAACTTTTACCGTATATTATCCGCAGACAGACGGTTAAACGGAAAGGTTAAATTAGACACTAGAGTAGTACCTAAGGTATTATATTAATTATATACAGAATAATTAGGTATCGCTATTACTAATTATATAGTTTGCATATAATGCAACACCTTAAGAAGGAATAGGCATATTACTATTTAAGGCAAATTATGGGTACGAGCCGAGAATATCGTTATTACTATGGTAAGTAAAGAAAACGAGTAGTATAGCTAAAGAGAGAATAAAGATATTGATAAATCTTTATATAGACCTTATGGAATTAGTAAAGAAAGTATAAAAGAGAATAAAAAGGTACTATAATGCTAAAAGATCTAAGGGACTAGATCTTAAGGAGGGAGATAAAGTGTAGCTACTATATAAAAATTTCAAGAGTTAACGACTAAGTAAGAAATTAGACTATGTTAGACTAGGACCTTTTAAAATTATATAGAGAATTTCACTAGTTATATTTAAGTTAAACCTACTAGCTAAAATAAAGATCTACCCTATATAGTATATTGTAATGCTAGAGCCAGTATATAGGAATGTTAAGCTATCGGTTTATAAAGTAGACACGTATAAAGGATAAGATGAAGATGAATAGTAAGTTTTAAAGATTATTAATTATAAGGACATTAATAACGAAATATAGTACGAGGTTAAGTAAATAGGCTATACTAAGACTATCTAGGAGCTACTAGAGAATTTAAAGAACGCTATAGGAAAGGTATAGGAGTATTAGAAGAAATTAGGTTAGGCAGCATTAATAAAGAAGGATCGCTAAAGAATAAGTCACCTAAGGGGGACCTAAGAAGAGTAGTTGCTGAACTACTTAGATCTGTTTCCTTCTCTATTAGAGGAGAATCCGTTCTTTTATTACCTAGTTCCTATAAGCCTTATTTTATAAGTTTCCACTTCTTAAAATAAACCTTCTTATGAACCTTCTTAAGACAAAGTAGATGAGTAGATGCCGTGATTTGAGTATTTAGGGCCTTCTGTTCCGTATTATAAGAATGTTCTAACTTAGTAAGGGCTTATAATAGTTTACTATCTAGCCGCGTAGTAGTAGATTAAATATAAAACCCTAAGACAAATTAATTAGGGAACTAGACGACTATTAAGAGTAATAGGTCGCGTATATTTAGTATTAGAAGTAGAGCGAACGTTATAGGATAAATAAATATTCGCTTTAGTACACTCTAAATAAGAGGACGGTTATTACGAAGATGGGTTTACTAACGTAATATAAACTAACCCCTTTTTCGAATAACGAGAATACAGAGACGGCATAATTTCACTAAGAGATAATATTATAGTAATAATGCGAGCACGACATTGGGCGTGTAAAGAAGAAATTACTTTAGGTATAATAAGCAATGATATTAACCAAATTAATTAAATAGATATTACACCTCTAGTAAACGACTTAGAGATGTTTTGAATCTTTAAGGATAAAGATAAAGAGGAGGGAGATGGTGTTATAGACGCTTTAAGTACGATATTATAACTACTTAAAGAAGAGACGGAAGAAGCTAGTTAGTTAATCTAGGCACGGTTTGGAATAGAGCCAATAGAACTATATGATGAGAAATAGTAACTGAGGTTATATAATATGCTACGTATTAAATAAGAGGAATGAGAGGAACTTATGTACCTTATATATAAGACGTATATTACGTATAAGAAGGATTTTATAAGAGTACGGTTGTGTATTTAAGGACCCTTAGTTCCTACCTAGATAGTTCCTTCTTTGTAGTAATTCTTAGAATATAATTGGAGTTAATCTATTAGGCAACTACTCCACCAGTTGTTATTACGTTATTGACTTTTATACTTGCATTTCCTATACACCTAGCCCATTAACGAGCCTATTGTAGTTCTTGCTACAAGGTTCCGTTATAAGAATCTAACTAATTAGATAACTTTAACCGCTGGTTAAAGTTTCTAGACATTTTAATAATTTCCAGTTATATAATTGCACTTTACTATTATGTAACGGCAATCTACGGCAATCTAACGGTAATTTAACGGCAATTTACCCTTACGTAGCAATATATAACGGTTTAACTCTCTAAGGACTCCTATATATTACGGCACTGGTAGAACTTAGTAGAACTTCGTGGTTACGTAACTAAAGGACCGCATAAAAGAACCCTACTTTAACCGGCGCTGCTCTTCTTCTCCTTTCCTTTCTCTAGCTTTAGATTCTTGTTTATAGACAATCCAATTGTATAGGCTTACGCGTCCCTTATATTGTACTCGTGCCTTAATTAACTAAGTCGCTAATATTATCTAAAGCTTATCTACCCTTTCTTCCTAAGAAGGAACTTAAATATATTTAAAGACTAAAATAAGAATAAAGACTAAAATAAGAACTAGAACTAAAGAATATAAAAAAAACACAAACCCTAAGAATAGGACAAGCATAGACCAGAACCCTAAGGAATTTACCTAAAATTATCTAACACTCCTATTACTATGCTAAGAAATACAGCAGCTAGTAAAGCAGCTGCAGGACCTTTAAATACCTTAGATAATAAAATAGTTAATATCTTAAACCCCTAGGCAGAGCTAGTAGTAGCTAATACTAAGATTAAATAACTGTAAGAGCTGCTTAAAGCTAGAGATACCCCTACTTCTATATTTAGTAATAAATTATTAAATACCTAGAGACTTGCTATGGTCCTTAAGGCCGTATCCTAGCGCCTTAGCGGACCCACTAAGCCCTATATAGTACTATCGCGGTCTATAAAGGTCGCGGATCCCCTATTGCTTATAGATGGAACAAACCCTATATTTAATAACTGGAAGCTCTAATTATAGGATAAGCTTAAAGTTAATACTAACTACTTTCCTACCCCTTAGGCCTAAATAGCCTATATCTTTAGCCGTACTAATAGGGACACCTAAATGTACCTACGCCCGTAATATACCAAGGACTTAATAAACCCTTTTACCTCTAAAGAAGAAATAATTAACTACTTATTTTCTATCTATAAGGACCCCTTTAAGGTATAAAACGCCCACCTTAATTATAAAGGCCTAAATATAAAAACAATAGAGACCTTTTTAACCTTTTTGACTCGCTTTTTATACCTAGCTAGCTAAGCCTAAATTCCCTAGAAAGATTTAATACTAGACCTATTTAATAAGCTTACCCTAGACCTATAGCGGGCCGTACTACTAGTTTTTACTACTGTATAGACGCTAAAGGAACTTATAGATTAGTACTTAGCTATTAACTAAGGCCTTTATTAAATTAAGGCACGCGCTAAACGGTATAAAGCTAAAAACCCTCTAAATTAGATTATAAGTAACGTAAGAACGGCCCGTAGTGCCCTAGTATAATTAATAACTCCCACAGCACTAGCTATATAGCCTACCGCCAATATAGCAGCTGGCTATATAGCTAGTCCTACTATAGGTCCAGTAAATACTCGGCCTATATATAGCAGCCCCTATATATAGGCCCTTAGCAATTAAGGCGCCTACTTCTCTTGTGGCTAAAAGGGCTATATTATAAAAGACTACCTAATAAACATAAAAAGGGATAAAGTTTTATTAATCTAGAAGGATAGTACGGAGTTAGAAAAAGAGGAACCCTAAAAAAAGACTCCTCTTTAGGGTTAAAAGGGATTAATATATTATATATTAATCTAGGTTAGCTAGTTAGTAAAAAAAGCTTCACTATCCCTTATACTTTATTCCGTAATAGATATTAAGTTTTAACCTCTACTTTAGCTAACTCTAAAGTAAATACCTTTACCTTAATAGATACCTAATACGCTATAAAGCTAGCTAACTTTTTAAATATACCCTTTAAAGAACTGCCTAAACTAATTTTTATTCGCGGGTATAACGGACGGATAAGGCTACCTATTATAACTATATTACGGATTTACCTTTATATTAATAGATAAAGGTAGTATAATATCCCCTTCCTTATTACGGACCTAGGAAGCTATAATATAATCTTAAAGAGAAAATAACTAGGCTATTTAGGCTTATAGCTTAATCTAGAAAAGGCCTAAAAATTAATAGAATAGCAGGTAAATAAGTATAGGCGCGAACCTAACTTTACTATAGGCGATATAGTCTAGGTTATAACAAAGAACTAGAAGATAGAACGGCCTAGCTATAAGCTAGACTATTAAATAGCGGGACCATATAAGGGTTTTAAAAAGATAGGTAACTTATATAAAATAAAGCTCCTGGATTTAATTAAGGTTTACCCTATTTTCTTACTAGATAAGCTATAAAAAGCTATAAACAACCTATTGCCTAAATAAAAGAACGAACCTCCCCTACTAATTTAAGTTAATAGCGACGATAAATAGGAAATTAAAGAAGTACTAGCCTATAAACTAGTAAGGAAAACGCTAAAGTACCACGTTAGTTAGAAAGGCTATAATCTAAACCCTATCTAGTACCCTATATGGAACTTTATTAGCAGTTCCTATAAGCTTTAAGAATTCTATAGCCGTTACCCTAATAAACTAGGACCCTTAAAGTACCTAAACGAGTAGATAGAGTACTAGTATAGTAAAGACAATAAGCTACCGGAAGAACATAAAGATAAGAACGCCCTATAGGCATAATACGGATATATAAAGCCTAAGGGCAGGCTTTTACGGAGGGAGGGGAATGTTACGGCACTGGCAGAACTTGGCAGAACTTCGCGGTCACGTGACTAGAGGACCGCATAAAAGAACCCTACTTCGATCGGCGCTGCTCTTCTTCTCCTTTCCTTTCTCTAGCTTTAGATTCTCGTTTATAGACAATCCAATCGTAGAGGCTTGCGCGTCCCTTATACCGTGCTCGTGCCTTAATTAACTAAGTCGCTAACACTATAGAGGATTAGGTACAAAATCTCTACTTAGGCCTAGTTTCTATGGGTTCGTATAGTAAAAATCGCTAATTAAATCCTTTGTGTTTTTAAAGTCTTCCTATAGTTACTATTCTGGCTAGTCTATATTAAATCCTATATAGATAACTCTATAGTAGAGCCGCCGTCCTCTACCTTTACCAAAGTATTTAGAGTTAATAATTTGTTTAATGGTCTACTCCTTATGGTTCTTATATTCGTTCTTATCTCAGATTAGTACTAATAGGGGTTTAGGCTATATCTATCCCGGTAAGGGGTTAGGCTAGTAAAGGTATAGTAGCTATAGGTAAAATATAGGCTATATCCTACGGGTAGCTAAGGTAGATAGGAGCTCTAGCTTATATACGGCTCCTCTATTAATAACTTATTTAATTTAATAGGGGCTAAGGTTCTTATAATTAAGTAACTTTATAGGCCTTTATATGGAGATATTGCGTATATCTAGCTATACCCAATTATTAACACGTATCTCCAGTAGTGGCGTTCTATAGCAGTTAGTAAAGTAAACCTACTTTACTTAAGCCTAGGCCATTTCTCCCTTATAGTAGTTAAGTAGATTTTTTATACAGTCTGCATACTAGTCGGCAAGTAGCATCTTAAGGCGTTTTCTATATAGCAGTTTCTTATTAATAGGTTCTAGTGGCTCTATACTAGATTAGGGGTAATAGCCCTTATTCGCGAAGAACGGGGTAAGTCCTATAGTGGTTAAGACGTAGTTATTTACTGCGAATTTACCTAGTAGAAGGTAATCTACCTAGTTATCTTAACTATAGACGACTACCTATTATAGGTACGCTTTTATACTAGCATTCGCGTTTTTCGGTTACCCAGCAGTTTTATAGTAAAAGGATATAGATATTTTAACGGAGATGCTAAAGTATTAGCAAATTTGTCTCTATATATCGGAGTTAAACTATATACCTTAGTCGGATATAATTAAGTTAGGTAACCTATATAATTGGTAAACTTTGCAGAAAAAGGCGTTAGTAATATTACTAACGGCTACGCCTTCTATTAGGACGTAGTAGCGCTCTTTTATAAGTTGGTATATTATTATAAGAATATTCTTATAGGTACGGCCGTGTTATTTATAGGGTGGTAGGTTAACAATAAAATCTATAATAATGTCTGCCTATTGTCGTATAGGTACTAGTAGAGGATATAATAGTCCTTAGTACTTTATATTAAAGGCTTTAGCGCGCTTATAACCGTAGTAGGCACCTATAAAGCGTTTAACTAAGTCTATTATCTTAGGCTAGAAGTAGTATTGGCTAAGGAGCTTATAGGTTCCTTTTTTACCTAGGTAGCCGCTTAACCGGAGGTTATAGGCTATTTAAATTAGTTGCCGTTATAGGTTTTCTAAGTTAGGGATAAATAGGCGGCCTCTATAATAGAGTCTATTCTCTTTTACTTCTAAGGCTGCTATATTAATCTAGCCTAGGCTTTAGAGGTTAGTAGGTAGCATATAGGCGCTAGCAGTCTTTACGGTAATAAGTTAATATAGTAATAGGTTAATAGAGGTGTTATATACCGTAGTAATAAGTTTATTAATTTTAGGAGGTAACTCTAGTTCTATAGTATAAAGCTCAGGTACTGTTAACTTTATTATAGGTAGTATACCTAAGGCTAAATTCCGTGCTTTTAGGATTGTTTATTATTGGAACTAATTTTAAGGGTCTTTTTTTAACTAAGGGAGGTCTTGCGAGCGGTGTACTAGGCTATTAAGCTTAGTACCTTATACTCCTAGTCTATATATAATTTTAAAGTTAAAACTAGAGAGGAACTCGTTCTAGTATACTTAGCATTAGTTTAGCTGCTTTATAGTTATAAAGTACTTAAGGTTATAATAATCCGTAAGGACTTTAGTTGGCTAATTAGGTTCTACTAAGAAGAGTTCTAGTTAAAGTTCCTTAAACGCTTATATAATTGCGAGAAGTTCCTTATTATAGATCTTATAGTTACACTCTTATAGTATAAGCTTAAATAAGTAGAACGCGACTAGGTAAAGGAGACCGTTGTTACCTATCTAGAAAAGGACGCCTATATTAATATAGTCTAAGGAGTTAGTTTTAAGGTAGAGTTATTATCCTAGTATAAAGTAAGCTAGAATAGATACTTTAGTTAAAGCATTTTTAAGGTCTTAGAACGCCTTCTTATATTTAGGCGTTTAGATAAAGCGTAAATACATTTTTCTTCCTTTCGTAAAAAGGCCCTTTATTTATATTATTGCTATAAATAGTGCTACTACGCCTAAGAAGTTATATATAAATTTCTAATAGAAGTTAGTAAAACTAAGAAAGGCTTATATATTCTCAATGCAGTTAAGGGCTTACTATTTAGCAATTATACGTACCTTTTTAAGGTCTATACGGATACCCTTAATAATAACAATTAGTTTAAGGTATTTTACTTCTATAATTAAGAATTTACACTTCTTTAAATTAATATAAAGTCCTACGTCCTTAAGGCGCTATATAACCTTTTAAATATACTCGGTATACTTAAAGGGGTTATTACTATAAATAAGTATATTGTCTAGGTACGCAGAGTAGAAGTTATTAAGGTAGTCCCGTAAGGCGTTATTAATATAGCTTTAGAAGGCGCCTAGGCCGTTATATACGCTAAAGGGCATAATAGTATATTTAAATTAGCTAAAGCGCGATACAAATACGGTTTTCTATTTATTACCTTTCTATATTCAAAGATAGTTAAAGGCGGCAATAATATTAAGCTTAGTATAGATTTTAGCTTAGCTAAGCCGCTTAAGGGTCTCCCGTATAAGCGGTACTAGGTATTAGTTTTTAATTATAATAGCGTTAAGTCCTTTATAGTTAATATAGAATTANATNNCTCCTNNTAGCTTNTTAGNNAGAANNATAGGGGNNGTTATTAGTAATATNCNAGNANANATAAANCCTTTATTAAGGTGCTCGTTAATATACTTTTTTATAACTAAAAGTTTATTTTTTAATATTAGGTAGGGTTTCTTATAAAATAGCATTTTTCCTTATTTAATATTAATGGCATAGTTATTAGGTTAATGTAGGGGGAGTATATCTACGCCATTTTATAAGCATATATTAATAAGGTTGTAGTACCTTTTAGGGAGAAGCTTACGAAGTTCCTTATTAGTAAGTCCTTTTTTAAGCTTTATAAACTTCTTAAAGTCTAAAGGTAAAAGTCCGTAGAGTTCTATAGGGGCGTCGTCTTCTAAAAGGTTAACTATATCTATCCTATTACTATAGAGGATATAATTCTATTTTTATTAAGCTTATATAGTTATAATTAGGAAGCTATAGCAACGATCTAGCCTTTCCTACGTACTATATAGTAAAAGGCCGCGGTACTTATATAGTGGTAGTTAGTTATAGGTGGGATAATAAGGGATTTCTTAGGTTAATATCCTAGTAAGTAAATAGAGGCGGCAGATTCACCACACATGCAACCTTACTAAAAGGTAGCGCCACACTTCAAAACTTACGCATACCTATCTTACCATCAAAAACAATCGATTTTCCGACTTTCAAGACCCAATTCCTCCTGCCTAGCGAGCTAGAGGTGGATTTATTTGTCGTTTTACCCCCTTTCCCCCAACAGAAAATTCTTCTTAGGGGTGGTCCTAGCTTGTAAGCGAGGCATGGATAGGAACACCAAAACTACTACTACCACTACTACCAATACCAAAACGATACTAGTCTTTTTTTAGCTAGTTTTTCTACTACCTTTAAGCCTAGTCTCCCTAGAAATCTTCTAGTAGGATTAGTAAGGAGAAAGGGCGTAAAAGGATAGTAAAAACTAGCAAGGCTTTTTGCCTAGTTTTTTACCTCTAGGACTAGGAGATAAGAGACCTAAGAAGGTTATTATCTACTATAAAAACTAGGAAACCCCCCTATAAGCTTCTATAAGCTTTAAAATGGTAAAGACTTATAAGTTTAAAAAAAAAAGCCATTCAAAAGCAAAACTATAGAGATAATTAATAATATATTATCTACCTCTACCTCTACCTCCTCTCTTCAATCTTCCCCTTGCCTATTTAACCCTCTAATCTATATAGGAAAAAAAAGAAGCTACTCTTAATCACTTTCCAAAAAAGAAAAAGAAAAGAAAGAAGGAAAAAATTAATACCAAAACCAATGCTAAATAAGAGAGGGGATAGATTTCAGGCCTATTACGGCTAGTATACTCCCCTCTTCTCTCTCTCTAAATCAACACCTATAAAAAGCTTTAGAAAGCCTAACTCAGGCTTATAAAGGGCTAAGAGAAGAAGAAAAAGAAAAAAAAGAACAAGTTAAACAGCTAAAGGACTATATACGGAGTATTCTAGTAGGAGAAAATCCCTTTATATAAGGAAAAGAAAAGGCAAACAATGTCCTAAAAGGACTAGTAGAAGAAGTAAGGGCTCTCCGTAAGGAGGTAGCTCCTACTAAGAAAACTTACGCAGAGAGGCTAAAGAAGGGCCTCCCTTCTTCGTCCTCCCTACCCTTTTTACTATCACCACCACCATCTTCTACCCCTTCTCCTTCTAGTAGGAGTTCTACTTCTACTAGAAGTAAGAAAAAGCAGCTATAAGAAAGGAAGCTAGTCCTAATTACACATCAGGAAAACGGGAAGTGGCGTAGGAAATTTGGTTTCGCTAAAAGTGTTTTTAGGGCCCGGGGCTAGCTTTCCGCCATATTAGCTAACCCCCCCTGGCCCGGGGCCAGCTTTTAGCCATATTAGCTGACCCCCCCTAGCCTAGGGCTAGCTTTTAGCTATATTAGCTAACCCCCCCTAGCCTAGGGCTAGCTTTTAGCTATATTAGCTAACCCCCCCTAGCCTAGGGCTAGCTTTTAGCCATATTAGCTAAGCCCTAGAGCTATACGCTAGCACTATGCTAGCTTATAGCTATAAAATAAATATTATTACTATTATTATATTTATTGCTATTAGGGTATTAAAATCCTAAAGGCCTCCGGGCAGGCTCCTAGCAGGCTTCCTAGTAGGCTCCTAGCAGGACTTTGATTTCCTTATCATCTAAATCGTCCGAAGTACCATCGGGTCCCCGCTATATTCCCGACAGCCTCTACACGTGCCTTTGCATACCCCTTGTACACCTAAATGCCACCTTTACCCTTCCTCCTTACATCCTCCCTACTTAGGGAGGCACCAGAACGGTAGCCAGAGGACTGTGACCAGAACCAGACGACCGTCGCCAGAACCAGACGACCGTCGCCAGAACCAAGACGACCGTCGCCAGAGCCAGACGATAATCGTTTAAACGACCAGCCAGCAAACACCACGATCAATTCAATCGATCGATCGAATCGAACTAGAGCCTCGATATCATCCTATTACCAAATCAAATCGAATCAAGGCCTCTTAGGGAGGGCACCCCAGACGACCCCACTGTTCAAACGTACAGCCAGCGAACGCCCAGAGGAGAACGATTCGAATCAATATAATCCAATCGCAAATCAAATCAAGCAGAGCCTTCGATCGGGCCGACCTCT
This sequence comes from Cenococcum geophilum 1.58, assembly GCF_001692895.1. Lineage (NCBI taxonomy): Eukaryota > Fungi > Ascomycota > Dothideomycetes > Gloniales > Gloniaceae > Cenococcum > Cenococcum geophilum. The sequence goes on along the minus strand of NW_027137563.1, from coordinate 1,079,490 downwards.
CCCCCGAATTACAGATACAGACAGGTAGCATAGACAAGTAGGCACGACCGGCAGGCACAGACAGGTAGGCACGAACAAGTAGGACGGTCAGACGGTTAGGACAGGTAGGACAGGTAGGACAGGTAGGACAGGTAGGACAGGTAGGACAGGTAGGACAGGTAGGACAGGTAGGACAGGTAGGACAGGTAGGAACAGGTAGGACAGGTAGGACAGGTAGGACAGGCAGGACAGGCAGGACAGGCACTAGGCCTAGTTAGGAAATCAGTACATGGCCAGCGGATCATCGGGAACGCCGCCAATTGACGATTTGGAGACTCTGCGAGAGATATCCCTTATAGCTACTATTAATTTTAAATTTTTGAATTTTGAATTTTGAATTTTGAATTTTATTATAATTATACATATTGCAGCTATAGGAAATATTATATAAAATGTATAAAACGTATAAAATGTATAAAACGTATAAAATGTATAAAACGTATAAAACGTATAAAATGTGTTAATGTTGCTAATATGGCCCCGGGCTAGCCCCGGGCTATTATAAATAAGTATATATAAGCAGATTAGCGGATCCAGCTAAAATGACCCCGGGCCAGCCCCGGGCTAGCCCCTGGCTAGCCCCTACCACCCTCCCGTTTTCCTGACGCAGACGAAAAAAACCAATCTTTAAATACCTTCTCTATACGGAACAAAGTTAATTAACTATTTGCATTAAAACTGTAAGTAGAAAAGCCAGTACTAGCGTCTATAGCTAGAACTAAAGGAAAACAAAATATTTTCCTTATAACTACAGAAGAGTATAATGCAGATTTCCTAATTAAATATAAGGATATCTGGCATAACTGCTTTACTTTTTAAAGAGAATAAAAACTAGAACCCTGGGTTTAAATTATAGCCCATAGAGTTCCTACCCTACCTTTTCTAGGAGAGGGAGGCTCTAAGCTTCTAAAAGAAGAAATTGAGACCTTTAATCCTATACGGATACAAGGACTACCTAGATGGATTTTATCTAGCGTAAAAAGACACGATCCATAAACCAGATTTGGCTTTATAGTTTTTACTATAGAGAACAAGGAAAAAAGACAAGAAATCCTTAAGCAAAAAGAGATATTAATTGCAGGTACAGCTACTAAGGTAGTAAAATACCTCGAAGTCTCTTCTACTACGCAGTGCACTAGCTGCCAAAAATTTGGCCATATAGGAGATAGATGCTCTACTAGAGCCTGTAGATTCTGTGCGGCTGTATATTTATCTAAAGACTACTGCTGTCCTACCTGTTTAATATCAGGCAGGCCTTGCAAGCATACTACCCCTTTTTGCATTAATTGTAAGGAAAACCGCTTTGCTAATAGTAAAGACTGCGAGACTCTTCAAGCAGCGAAACTAGTACATAGTACGTAGTATTAGCGTAGAAGGTTCTATAGAAAAATAAAACAAATAGGACTCTAGAAGGAGGCAACTCCTACTAGGCTCTTAAAAGGACTATAGAGAGCAAAAGGACAGAAATAAATTGCAAAAGGATAGGGACAGGTGTTAGGATTTCTTATAGTTTTTCCTACCGTTTTCTCATTCCCTAGTAGTTGCAGTAACTTAGTTTACTAAGGAACTATAAACTTCTAGTTTAGAGGTTTATAAACTACTAGGAGTATATATTAAGATGCTTAGAAAGGATTCATGTATATAGAACTATAGCGCTATAGCCTAAGGCTGCATACGTAGTATTGTACGTAGTATAATACAACGGATATAAAAATAAATAAATAAATAGAGGCGGCTAGGCTATGTTCTAGGTAAGTCTCTCTACAGTATTTAGAGTTAAAGGTTGCTTTTTTTTTCCTAGTTAATAGTGGGGTTATATTATTTAAGCTAGCTTATTCTAAGAATAATAGGGTAGTTAGTAAGTGGTATAATATAGGGCTAGAGCCCTTCCTAGTGCCCGTTTATATCTAAGTAGAGTTATACTATATAGGTAATCTTCTATATAGTATAACTACCGTTAGCGAGTTATAGGGCGCGGGCTTTAGTAAGGGGTAAGGTAGGTAGGTTATAAATACGTACAAATTAGGTATCTATAAATTTATTAATAGCTTTGCAGTTAATTATAAAACGGCTTTTATATTATTTTTTAGCAGTAGTTTCTATTATAGGTAAAACTATCTATTTCCGTCCGTTTATTTTTACTAAGTTATCTATTAAGTAGGCTAATATATAGATCCCTCTATTATTAGGGCGTCCTAACCCACAACTTAGGGCTAGGACTTAGCGTTTTCCACTTCTATATCCAATTCTACTATTATTACTACGTCTTCGTCTTATATAGTAATAACACGTAGCGATATATTTAGTATTTAGGGTATTAGGTTAGGTATTAGGCAGCGGTTACTAAACCTAGCTATTAGGTAGTTTAGGTTATTATAATAATAGCCTTCTTAACGGCATTTATAGCAGCGTCCTAGTTTCTAAAGTAGCTCGCGCTTTCTATCTAAGAGTTTTTACGGAAAGGTTGGAATAAAAAGGTCGATATTAGCTCTAGTGGTATTTAAGGTAATAGGCGTTAGTAGCTTAGTATATATAGGTTTAGTAGGCCTAGGGGGCTTCTATAGGGAGGTCTTTAGGTAAAAGTTAACAGTAGTAATCTAATTTAGTTATTGTTTAATGTCGGAACATTAATCACGTGACGTAGTCACGGGACTACGAAGCGAGACTAACTGTCTGACCTTGGAGCAACCCCTTTCTTCTAGATAACAATTAACTACAAACTTTAACACCGCATACGTACTACTATAAGTAATATTTATGCACGTTGATAAAGAGAGTTATACTAACACTAATTAGTAGACGTATAGATTAGGAAATACGCAATAGCTAGCGCTTAAGAAGTAGTACTAGAAATATTTTACGATCGCCTAGTTCTTATCTATTTTATTAAAGGAAAAAGCTATATTACCCTTAAAGCTTAAGACCACATATTAACTTAACTACTAACGCGTTAGATTGCCTAGAGAATTATATCTTTACTTAGAGAAGATTACAACCTCCCTTAAGCTTAAGAGAATTTATACTAGCTTTACAGCTAATATAACAGATTGCTAAGAGAATAGTAATCTTACTAAGAACACTTTATAGGCCCAACGGCTATAGAGAACGTATATACTACCCTTAACCTCAACCTTAACCTTAACCTTAACCTTAAACCTTAAAACCTTAAACCTTTACAACCTCCACCTAAACGCATACTACTTTACACTATAATAGAGTGGTAAAAAAAGATATCGAAGCATAGTAATAGAATTACTGCTGCTATAGCTTCTAAAGATAAGCTAGGAAACTACGTAGTAATAAAGGTCTACGTACATATATAGGAGAACTTCACAGACTATATACTATAGACAGTATTTAAGGAGGAATTTAAAGGCTTTACTACTAAGGATTTTAAACGTATGCGAACTAATATAAGAGTAAAGTTACGCATCCATCTACTTAAGAGAGAAGTATATGTCGGAAAGCATAATAATAGATATTTAATCTTAGAAGCACTATTCAACCTCCTTTAAAAAGAAGAATTTCACGAATGGACAGACGAAGAGATTGGTCTAGCCCTTAATAATATTAAGCTAATAATTACTATAGCTTTATAAGACTAACTTAATTCAACCTTAAATAAGCTTACTATAGCTCTACCGGCGTTAATACCTTTCTATAGTCCCTTACCAGCTATATAAGCATTACTAGCTCTTCTACCAGCTATTCTAACTGCTATACCGCCAACTACTCCAATTACTATACCACCAGCTACTCCAATTGCTATACCACCAGCTACTCCAATTACTACCCCTACTACCCCTGCTACCCCTCCCGGTCCTTAATCCTCCAATTATAACTAAATCCACACTCTTATTAACCAATTGCTATAGTCGCAGCAACTACAGCAGCCGTAACAGCTACCTATATATATACTACCTAAACTAGTTATGCCTAGTGTGGAGTAAGGACCTAGGCAAGGGCCTAGATATAGCAAAGAGGTGGCTATAATTACAAAGATCTATATAGACGACCAAAAGTACAATAGAGTTAGTGACAGCTTTAACTTTAAGTTAACCATCTTCTATAATATCTATAAGAGATCTAGCTTGCTACCAGAAGGCTATATAGTAGCATTCCCTAGCATACTAAAAGGGCTTGCTTAGGACCACTACTATAATAGTAACCTTAAGTTAAGACCTTTTATAGAAGCCTATAACCATATATAATAGTTCTTTAAAGGGCTAGAATACTACCGCAAGAACCTTATAGAGTGGAACAGTATAACCCTCTAAGGAGTTATAGACGAGAACCCTAATAAGTTAATCTATTAGAACTTCTAACTGCTTATAGATAAGCTACTAAAATAACATTATAGACTATACCTAGACTTGTATATAAACTGTATTCTTATAAATAAGCTAGTTACTACTTACTAGGGAGTACCAGTATGCTATATTACTATCTCCAACCCTTTAAAAAACCTCTCTTAGTTAATTAGTAAACTATAATCCTCTATTATTACGTAGGAAAAAGAATACCCCCTATAGGCCTTAATAAGATCGTCTCACTAAGCTTTTTTTACGGATTAATACTACTACTAAAATAACCAGAATCGAGACCAAAACACTAACCGCTATAGTAGCAATCGCCCCTATAAAACTAACGGCAGACTAAAGGCCAAGTGCTACGTCTATAAGAAGGAGGACTGCCATTTATAGAAATACATAGAGGAGGAGCGTAATCGGTCCAGAGATAATTATAAGAGACGCTTTACTAATATTAAGGGCCGTAATAAGGGTAACTTTAATAACCACTTTAAGTAATACGTCGCTGCTTGCGAAAAAGATAAAAATAATAATTTAGACTTTAAAGCCTATATATAAGACGCTAAAGACGCTAATAACTCTAGGAACGATACCGGAGAACCTAATGATAGTTCTGCCTATATTACCACCTTTAGAATACTTACTACGGAGGAAGCAACCTCTATAAGCGTAGAGCTAGCCAATAAGGCTTGTATATACTTACTTACGGCTTTAGAACTTATTATAGAGTCTACTACAAAACCTTACACGGAGACCGACCTATTTGCCTATAGTACGGCTATAACCACAGCGTTATAATATACCTTAACGGTCTTTATAGGAATCATGATTAATATAGGTGCTTCGCGTAAGTCTATAGCTAGCTACGGCCAATTCTAAGCTCTATAGGCTGTAGATAAGTCCGTAAGTCTTAACATGTTAACTAAGGGTTAAGTAACTATCTAATTCGGAATTAGAGCATCTACGTCTATTAGAACTATAGACATTAACAGCCCTATAGGCAAGGTATAATTCTATATCGTTAAAGCAAATACCCCTTTTCTACTTTACTTAGCAGATATAGATAGACTTTATATTAAATACAATAACCTAAAGGACGTTATTATCACTCGCACTAAAAGGGTACTAGTAGTTAGATAATTTAGCCACCCATTTCTCTTATAGAGCTTCTCCTTATAGTTCTATTTAGTTAAGTCTTTTAATATAAACCCTTACTACTTAACTAATATAGAACTACGACGTTTATACCGTTAATTTAGTTACCCATTAGTTAATAGACTACAAAAGCTTTTTAATAAGGCTAGCTATGGCTATAATACTAATAGATCCGCTATTAAAGAGCTAACTAGACTTTACTACTATTGCTAGAAGTATAGCAGATCTCTAGGTAGATTTCACTTCACCCTATAAGACAACGTTAATTTCAATTATAATATTATCGTTGATATTATATATATTAGCAGCTCCCCCCTACTACACGTAGTTGACAAAGCAACTTAATTTTAAGCTAGTAGATAGCTACGAGATATTAGCGCTAAGCACACTTAGGACATTCTATAGATGTGCTAGATTAATAGCTACTTAGGACTATTAAACCTAATTACCACAGACGCTAAAAAGAACTTTATTAATAAGGAGTTTAAGCACTATGCTACTACTATAGGAGTAACCATAAAGTTAGTTCTAGTTAAATTACACAATTCTATTAGAATAGTAGAGCGCTACTATAATCCGCTATAACAAGCCTACCAAATTATTACAACTAAAATCCCTAAAATTAGCAAGGAGATGGCCCTATAAATGGCCTTTAAAGCTATTAATAACACAGCTGGCCTAGAAGGCTTAGTCCCTATACTCCTAGTCTTCAAAGCCTACCCCCAAATGGTTAAATCGGATACGCTATTACCTTTAGTTACATAGCAAGCTGCGGCTATTAAGAAAGCAATAGTAGAAATTTAGAAGCTATAAGCTGAACGATAAATTGCTAACGCTCTTAATATACAAAACGGACCACAAACTAATGCTATTTACGGCCTCCTACCTAGTTCGCCTGTCTTAGTCTAGAGAGAAGGCAATACTGGCTAGAGTAGTTATTAGGATAGGCCATATACACTACTTACCGTTAACAGTAAGACTTATACCGTAAAGCTACCAAATAGGCCTACAACCTTCCGCTCTACAGTTATAAAACCTTACCTACTAGACCTATAAGACCTAGTTAAACCACAAGAGCCTATTAAATCAGCTAAACTAGTACCTTTACTAGCTAAACCTCAATCATTACCTAAAGCTAAACTACAGCTACCGCCAAAGCGAGGCAGAGGTCGCCTCCGTAAATACCTATTACTTACAGCCGTTGCAGACACAGCTACTATAGACGCTATAATAGATATAGGTGCTTTTATAGGTAATATTATAGATATCGCTAATATCGCTATCTACTTATAGAACGATAATAATACCTAATTCAGCGCTTTACAATAAAAGGAGGTTATAGGCCTACTTAAGAAAGGTGTCTTTAAGATCATTAAGCTACACAATATACTAAAGGGGGTCAGACTCTTTAACTTATGGTTTATTAACAAGATTAAGAATAAGGGAACCAATAGAGCCTTTAAGAAATTACAACTTATTATATAGGCCTATAATAATTTAGAGAAAGAGCTAGTCCTTACTTAGTCACCAATAATTTAACGGGTTAGCTAGCGGCTAATTCTCTATATCGCTGCTATGCTACCATAAATATAACTCTACCTCTAAGACATCTTATAAGCCTATATCTAGTCTACTATAAACCTAAACCGCAAGTTCTATATACGACCACTATATAAGCTAAATAAATAATTAGGAATTAATATAGACTCCGTTCTAAAGGTTATAAAGCCACTTTACGAAGTACCTAAAGCTAAAAACTACTAGTTTAAGACCTACTATTTATACTACGTTAATTAGCTGCAAATAGACCAGTCCACGTATAACCCTTACTTACTCTACAGCAATAAGCCTTTTAGAATTATCGGCCTATAGACTAACAATATACTGTTTCTTATAGATAATACCTTTATAAAAGCTAAACAAAGCGAACTATATAAGGCTAAATTTATAGCTAAGAAGTAAGAGTAATTAACCGCTAATATACCAATTAAGTTTAACGGAGGACTTATTTAATTAATATAAGATAGGAGTATTACGCTAACGCAAAAGCGCTAGTATAAAAACCTTAGTGTGGTTAATACTACGCTAATAAACAGCACTAGCTCTAGAGGAGTTACGCGTGGCCTACTTACGCTAAAGGACCAATATATCGCTTAACGCGCTAAAGGAGCCTATATCGCCTTAATCTATTAGCTAGAGGCCTTATTTAACCTATCCTTTACTACCTAGGTAATTAACCTAATTAAAGATAATATAAAGAGTCTTAATAAGCGATTAAGCTGGTAGATTAAGAATATAAATAGAGGCCTAAAGTTCGTTAAGCTAGACGTTAATACCTTATAACTCCTAGTATTTACAGACGCTTCCTTCGCCAACAATAAGGACTTATCTTTATAAATTGGCTACGTATTTATACTAGCAGACGCCTTAAATAAGGCAAATATTGTCTATTAGTCCTTAATTAAGTGCAAAAGAGTCACTAGGAGTGTATTAGCCTTAGAGTTGTATGGCATAGCGCATAGTTTTAATATAGGCGCTATAATTAAATCTACGCTAGACAAGGTCTTATAGGTTAACTTACTATTTATTCTTTATACTAATTTAAAGTCTTTATATAACTATCTTATCTAACTAGGAACTACGTAAGAGAAACGCTTAATAATTAATATAATATGCTTTCGCTAAGCTTATAAACAAAAACAGATTACTAAAGTTAAGTAAATTAATAGAGATACTAACCCTGCGGACGCTATAATAAAGGGTAAGCCCTATACGGCACTATTACAGCTTATTAATACGAATTAAGTTGAATTACGGGCTGTAGGGTAGGTTAAGCGAACGGATTCGACTTTAGTTTAGTATTAGCGCTAGTACTAAGCAAGCCAATAGCGATTTTCTATCCCGGGGATGGAAAATCCTAATTAGTTAGCAGAAGTTAGGTTCGGTAGAATTTAGCAGAATTCGGTAATATAGCAGAATTTAGCAGAATTTAGTATTATGGCAGAATTTGGCAGAATTCGGTAACATGGCAGAATTTAGCAGAATTTGGTAATATGGCAGAATTTGGCAGAAAGTCGCTATTGCGTATACATTACGAGTAGTCTAGAAAACTTAACTTTAGAGTATAGATTAGCCTTCTTTTTAGAGTTACTCTAGTGTCGGAACATTAATTATATAATATAGTCACGGGACTATAAAGCAAGACTAACTGTCTAACCTTAGAGCAACCCCTTTCTTCTAGACAACAATCAACTATAAACTTTAACACCGCATACGTACCACTACAAGTGATATTCGTGCACGTTAATAAAGAGAGTTATACCGACATTTAATCTTCCGTAGGGCTGCTACTATATTATAAACGTTATTATAGTTATAGCTAGCGGCTGTATAACTAAGGCAATAAGTAACTTTTTTAAGAAGATCTTTTTAGTCTTTAGTATCTGTCAGGGCACTGAGCAAGTTAATGGAATGATACATATGATGCTCTATGAGGAAGAATCTCAGGGGCTCGAAGACCCCGAGAAGATATCTACACGATGGCCCGCGCGCTATCACGTGACACGTCGCTGAGCTCAAAGAGACTGCCTAAGTACCCCCCCCTACTAACAGTATCGTCTTAGGCGAGGGCTCCTATATATTCTTAAAATTTAATATAGAACTCGTTAAATAATTTAGTAGGGCTTATCTTTAAGGTATATAGTTTAGCTTATCTAGTAGCCACTAGGTCGTGGTCGCGGTATATTAAGTTAAAATTATTAAGAACTTTTTAGTAAGACTATTACTTTTAGGGGCTACTAGTCCCCCATTAGGCGAAGAGTCTATTAAATAGTATACCCTTTATTTATCCAATAATATAGCTAATTTTAGTATCTTCCGTAGGAAAAAGGTAGGCGCTCAAAGTTAGTTTCTTATAGATTTGCATCTTTTAATAGCTATATTCCTTGCAGTCTTCCTAAAAGACTAGGGGATTAGGGTAACGTATATTAGACCCTACAATAGCAGCTTAGGTTTAATTATTATAGATTTTATTATTATTGCTCTAGTAGGGGTTCCTATTAGGTAAAGCTGCTTAGCGCTAACCCTCTATTAAGTATTAAGTAGGTAAGGTTACTGGGGGTATAGAGACTTAGGTGGCGTTATATATAGTAAAGAGGTGTCTAGCGTTATTATAAATGTGCTTATTAAGCTAAGATTATAGGTATTTAATTATGCCTTCTCTTTTAGTAACCGTAGTAATAGGTATAATCTTAGCCTTCTTTAACCGTTAGATGTCGCATTTAGATATATAAAGGTTATCTTTAGTTTTTTAGCGGGTATTATTAGCGAGCGCCTTATAAGCTTATAGGTCTTAGATAATATCGCGATCTTAGGTAGTACGCATCTTAGCTTATATAAGCTTTAGGTAGTAGTTCTATAGAAGGCGGTAGTATTAATTAGGTTCTTATGCTACCATTTTTACAAATATCTCGGCGTTTTATATTTTAATTTTAATAGGTAGTAGCCCTTCCGCTTACTTATCCGTAGTTATATAGTTAATAAAAGATAAGACATTATTAGTGTCCACCTTATTAAGGTCGTTGTAATCTTTTAAGCCACTAGGCTTCCCCTTAGGGGTTAAGGCTAGGGCTAATAAATTAAATTCTCCTAGGATTAATTGGCGTTATAGGTTAAATATAGGTATTAAATTGTTCTTTAGGTTTAATATAGTGGCTAATAAAGGATATTGTTTTACTATTATGGGTTCCTTAAAAGTATAAAGTAGGGTAACTTATAGATACGCTGCTTTTAGCAGCGCCTATAGTATTATAGAGACGTAGAATTAGTTATAGGCTAAGCGTCGGTAATAAAAAGGCGTAACGTAATGTTATAGGTTAGAGGCAGCAGCTATAGAACGTATATATTTAAGGAGTCTATAAGACGTTGCGCAATCGATTATAAGGGTCGAGGGCGTAAGGAGGTAATATACCTATGCGTAGCTAATATAAGCTGTACGCGAGGTATACGCGAGGGCACGGGGCTCTCCTATGGAGGCCCCTGCGGTAGGGTTCCGTGACATGCTATTTAATAGTCTAGCTTATGGCTAGGCCGTTCTATCCTTTAGTTCTTTATTATAACCTATACCATATTACTTACGGTAAAGTTAGGCTCTCGCCTATACTTATTTACTTACTATTCTATTAATTTCTAAACCTTTTTTTAATTTATATAGGCTACTATCTAGGCTTCCTTTAAGCGCTTAGCGTACTACTAGGCTTCCTTATAAGATAGTTTTTTATATATAGTCTATGGTCCTTCTAGCCTATAGTCCAATATAATAGTATTTAGTAGTCTATAAATTTAGTGGATATAGTAAATATATAGTTAGGCCGCCTCTTTAGCATTAATATTCTTATAATAGGAAATTAAAAAAGGGCGTTTACTAAAGCAGTTAACTAGGATTATAACTATATTATACCCGTTACGGTTTACTAGTAGTTTATAAAAGTCTATAGAGATATATTACTAGGGGCGCTCTAGTATTAAAAGTAGCTTTAATAGTCCTAGGGTTTTATCTCGTAGAATTATAGACCTATATATTATGCCTAAGCCTAATCCACTTAACTATATAAACCACTAAAAAGGCAGTAGTAGTATCTCGCGACTAGATAGGCTGCTGGTTGGAATACCTTATAAGCTCTCTAGCCTATATCTGTTATATAGGTAGCGCAATATTATAACAACTACACCCCCTTTTAGGGCGTATATCCTTAGGCGCTTAAATTACAACTTATAGCTAGCCTCTTGCTAGGTAGTCTTAACTACGCAGTACTCTAGCTACCTATAGCACTCTTAGCTATATATAAGGCGTCCACTAGTACCTTAACTAGCGTATTAAACTCTATAAGGTAACCTTTAGTAAGTATATATAATACCCTATACTAATTATAGAGAGTATAGTTACTTAGGCTGTCTAATACTTATAAATACTTAACCCTATACTAAATTAAACACTAACCTCTAAGTAGTTATAAGATATATTATTATACCTAAGCCCAACCTACTTAACTATATAAACTACTAAAAAGGTAGTAATAGTGTCTTGTAACTAGATAGGCTGCTAGGTAAAATGCCTTATAAGCTCTTTAGCCTATATATCCTATATAAGTAGTGCAAAGTCGTAATAACTATACCCCCTCTTAGGGCGTATATCCTTAGGCGCCTAAATCGCGACTTATAGCTAGCCTTTTGCTAAGAGGCCGTTCGGTTACAACTTCATATTCAATATGGAGGCTCCATATTTAACCGATATGGATCTCAAATCTGAATATGAGGCTGTCGTTCGGTAAATCTGACGACTTTTGAATATGGAGCTCCTCCATATCGGTAAGCGCGTCAAATTTGCAAGCTATACTATATACGGTAGTTAAAATGAGGTTCTTGGCACCGTTTCAATATGCTGCCCTTGAGCCTCCGTTCCATATTCCATATTAATTTGAGCTCTCATATACGCGCCAAAGTAACAACTTCTTGTGATATGGCGACTCCACACACCCCAACCGCGATACTACTATCGCATTTGCAAGCCTTATCTGATGTTATTATCTTGACCTTCATAATCTGGTTATCGTGCTTGCTCTTGATTTGCTTAAGAGTAACAGGCTGCTAGGCAACAGCAAGCGTACGATTAAGAGCAATCCTCCAGCCGTCAGATTTATAAGAGCTATCTACGCGAAATCCTTTCTTAACGGCCTCAACGAGGCCTTCTAACATCGCCTCCTCCATCTCACCTGTCCATCTTATACGCGCGTTCCTGTGCCCTACGGGCGTCGCGGGCGTCGCGGGCGATGCGGGCGTTGCTATAGCTCTGCTACGGCTCCTACGGGAGGTAAGCGAAGGTGTAGCAAGTGTTAATCGCAGAGGGGGCGTTGGTCGAGGAGGAGGCTCCATTACTACACCAAAGTAGGGAGTCGCGATAGAGGCCTGGTGGCAGAGAGGGGCTCACTCGAATCGCTCACCGACGTCAATCACGGATTATGCGAAGCCAAATCTGGAGCCTCATATGGAGGCTACCGAACGATCGACTCAATTACATATTCAAATGGGCCGCGGTAGTAGCCGCCACTAATTACAAAACGGACGACACTAAAAGGCGCACGGATTGAACAAATATGATATAGAGCTGATTTGCAACCGAACGGCCTCTAAGTGATCTTAGCTATATAGCACTTTAGCTACTTATAGTACCCTAGCTGCTAATCGCGAGGCGTCCGCTAGCACCCTAGCTAGTATATTAAGCTTTTTATAAAGTAACCTCTAGTAAGTATATATAATACTCCGTACTAACTATAAAGAGTATAGTTACTTAGGCTATTTTATACTTATAAATGCTTAACCCTATACTAGATTAAATACTAACCTTTAGGTAGTTATAAGATATATTATTATACCTAAGCCTAATCCACTTAGCTATATAAACCTCTAAAAAGGTAGTAGTAGTGTTTTATAACTAAATATGCTGCTAGTTAGAATACCTTATAAGCTCTCTAGCCTATATCTATTATATAGTAGCGCAAAGTTATAACACTATAGTAGTTATTGTAGTTCTGTATATAACGGTTAATATCTATAACTATTCTGGGCTAGTAGTAATGGTTACTAATAATCTTATAGGTTTTATTTTTTCTAGGGTAGGCCGTAGAGATTTAGGTACTTTAGCAATAAGCTAGGTTTATAAGTTCTATTTCTTTACTACTACTAGCTATTTCTAGTGCTTAAGTAGTCCATTTCTAAGAGACTATAGGCTAGTAATATTCTTTACCTTTTTACAGTACTCCTATAGAGAAGGGCTCGTATAGTTCACTTATAGTAGTTTATTAATAAGGTTAAATTCTATAGGGTTAATAGGATATATCTTAGCGCTTAAAGGTTTAGTACTTAGTTCTTCCTATATTTAAGGGTTAAGATACTTTAGTTATAGTAATGTCTAGGTCTATAATAAGATCTTTACGGCCATTTAATTATTTAGGTCTTGTTTACGCGTTATAAGAGCATCTATATAGTTAGTAGCACCTAGCCTATATATAATTAGGAAGTGGAACTAGGATAGGGTATCTACCTAGTACACTTACCGCGCTATAAGGGCCTTAATTATTATAAAGTATTCTAGGGCCTTATAATCTAAAACTACCTAAATAGGCTTAGGGGTCCCTTTTAGCTATATACGCTAATGCTAAAAGCTAAAGATAATATCTAGCATTTCTTTATTATAGATGTTATAGGGGTCTTAGGGCTTTAATAAGTTTCGTATAAATCTGTAATATATTAACCCTAAAAAGTTCTTATAAAAGGAGGTTCCCTATACCCTTACTTTATTCCTATAGTCTTAGAGCTAGTATAAGCCTAAGGGTGTTCTATTGTATGCCTAGGGCGTATCTATATTAACTAGCTAAATAAGGCTAGTTTTAGGCCTAGCTATAAGCTAGGTAGTTATATAATAGGTAGTTTTTATATCTAGTTTCCCTTAATAACCCCCCTAAATGGTATAATAGGAGCCTTAAGTAGGGGTAGTAGGACTCCTGGTATTATTAAGGGCGATACTTATACGCGTTATAGGCTTAATATTATAGAGTTACTATAATAGCGCTGTACGCACTACAATGGCTCTCTACTATTGCCTTTATACTTAGCCATTAAGAGGAACGGATTTTAGATAATCTTTCCACCTACAGTAACGTAGGCGCGTATAGTAGGGCTTCGCGGGCTCTAGGAGTTAAATAACTTAATACTTTAACTAAAAAGATTCCTTATAGAAAAATACCTAAACAGATAATAGTAGTAGAAATGCCTAAAAAATATATATTTATAGTATATAGTGTAACGAAGCCTTATAGAAAGAACTATAGTAAACTTATTAATGGACTGGGTATATAGGTAAATAAGAAGTTAATAACGTAATAATAACTGGTGGAGTAGTTGCCTAACAGATTAACTCTAATTATATTCTAAGATTTACTATAAAAAAGAGAACTATTTAGGTAGGGACTGTAGTCCTTTAAATATATAATACTACGCCTAAGAAATGTACTAAGTACGTTAGTATATTAGTACGTTGGTACGCTGTATTCCTATATTCCTACGTTCCTATATTCTAAACTTATAATATAACTAGTTCTAATACCTCCTATACTTCTACTACTAGTCCATTTATATCTCTCATTAATAGTGCTACTACTACTAATATAAGGTCCATAACACCATCCCCCTCCTCTTTATCTTTATCTTTAAAGATATCTCCTATCTCTAAGTTATTTATTAAAGGTATAGTATTCCCGTCTTTAATTTAATAACCTTTATTATTTCTAATACTTTCTATTAGATCCTCTATATCTAATTATTATAATTAGCTAGTAACGTTTATTATTTCTTTTAGTAAAGTTATACCGTCCTATTCTTATTATACGAAGAAGAAGTTAGTATATATTATAATTATAGCTCCGTCTAGTTGCTAACCTTCTTTATATACTAAGTATACATAAGCGAATATATAATTATCCTATAATATTTAATCCGCCTCTAACGCTAAATATATGTATTTTATTAATCTTTATAACCGTCTAGTTCCTTATTTAATTTATCTTAGGGTTTTATATATTAGTAGCAGCCAAAAGACTAAAGAGTAAACTAGCTAAGGCCCTTACTAAAGTTTAAAATTGTTTTAATAAGGCGTCTTAGGCTCTAAAAGCTTAACTAAATACTTATACTTATCTAAGCCATTTAGTAAAGGTTTATAAAAAGGTACGCTTAAAAAAGTTACGTCTTATTAAATAAGGTCTTTTTAAGCTTAAGGCTAAGGAGGCTAAAAAGGATTCTAATTAAGATAAGGTGGAAATAAAATATGCTAGTAGTGGATCCCTTAGATAATGTAGCTTGTCTATTACCTTTAACTAATTTCTTTATTTTTAGCTCCTTCTTAATATTACCTAACCCTTTTTCTTCTAATATTCCCGTATCTTTTCTATAGCATTTCTTAAGTTCTATAGTAGCTTCTAGGTAGTCTTATTAAAGCCTATCCACTTAACCTTATACTATATTTTATTATTAACGTCCTTATAACTAATAATCTATAAAACTTACTATTTATCTTTTTTTTACCCTCCCTACGTATCTGCTTTATAGATTAATAGCTTAATATTCCTATATACTAGTTCTAGTATTATAATATACTATATAGGGTAGATTTTTATTTTAGCTAGTAGGTTTAACTTAAATATAACCGGTAAAATCCTCTATATAATTTTAAAAGGTCCTAGCCTAATATAGTCCAACTTCTTACTTAGTTGTCGACTCTTGAAATTTTTGTATAGTAGCTATACTTTATCCCCCTTCTTAAAATCTAGTCCCTTAGATCTCTTAGCGTTATAGTACTTTTTTTTTTATACTGTCTTTACTAATTCCATAAGGTCTATATAAAGATTTATTAATATCTTTATCCTTTCCTTAGCTATACTACTTATTTTCTTTACTTATTATAGTAATAATAATATTCTTAGCTTATATCCGTAATTTACCTTAAATAGTAATATACCTATTTTTTCCTGCGGTATTGTATTATATATAAACTATATAACTAGTAATAATAATACCTAATTATTTTATGCGTAATTAATATAATATCTTAGATACTATTCAAGCATCTAATTTAATCTTTCTATTTAAACTATCTATCTGTAGGTAATATGCTATTAATATTACTGCGTAAACCCCTTATTCCGCTAAAAATACCTCCTAGAATACTATTATAAATCTTAGATCTTTATCCGATATAATTTTACTTAGTGCTTTGTATTTTATAAATACTTCCTTAATATAGATTTTAGCGACGTCTTCTACTAAGATTTCTTCTATATATGCTATAAAGTAGCCCTATTTAGTTAACTTATCTACTATTATAAGGATTACGTCGTACTCCTATTTAGTAATAGGGTATCTTAACCTTAATAACTTAATAATAAAGTCCCATAATATAACTTCCCATAGTCTCTTTAGTATTTTAATAGGTTATAGCCCTCTATATAGCTTATACCTTATTAGTTTATTCCTCTAACAATTTAGATACTCTTTTATTACCTTTTTAGCGATGCCCTATATTCTATTAATAATATACTCTTTCTAAAGTCTTAACACTAAGCCTATTACCCCGTTATATCCTTAAGTTATTCCCCTATAGAAATCTTCTATAAAATACTTTATAATACTTCTTAGAATATACTTTGCTTCTTAGTTTTTATATATATCCATCTATAGATTTTCTAGCTATATTTCTAGAATTCTTTATACCTAAAAGCTTTCCGGTATCTTATAGACTCTTCTTAATTTATTATTCTCTTAAGTTGCTACTAGCTTAGGGTAATTATATCTAATTAATCTATCCTTATCTTTACGTAGTATTACTCCTAATAGTTTTTCATTATTTTATAATTTGGCTTTTCTACTAAGTACGTTAATTTTTATATTCTTAGTTCCTTTAGTATACTAAATCTTAAAATAGTATTTTTTAAGCATCTCTACCTATCTAACTTATCTTTAGTTAAGTTCTTTTATTATTAGGAACCCCATTAGGTTTTTATAATCTATTTTAACTATAAATAGTTTTTCTACGCCTTATAAGAATGCTCTTTATTCCTTAAATACTATAACTATACCTAATAACTCCTTATTATAGATGTTATAGTTTAGTTCTAGTAGTATTATCTTCTAACTATAGTACGCTACTAGGTACTATATATTCTTATACTTTTATAGTAAATATACTCCTAGTATAAAGTCTAATAAGTCTGTTTTTATAACCGTATCTAGTCCTAGTTAATAGATCTTAAGGACTAGCTTTTAGGTAAATAACTTCTTAAGTTCCTTAAATAGCTTCTTCTACTTATTTCCCTATGTTTATAGTTCTTCTTTCTTTATTAGCCTAGTAAATAGTTTAATATTCTTTAACTATTATGCTATAAACCTTTTATAGTAGTTGCAAAACCCTAAAAATAACCTTAACTGCGTTACGTTTTCTAGTTCTTACTAACTTACTATAGCTTTAATCTTCTTTAGGTCCATACTAATATAACCTAGTTTAATAATAAATCTAACGAAATCGGTCTTAGTAAAAAACTTATATTTTTTTAATTACTACTAGTATCTGTTCTTTTTATAGTCTCCTTAAGACCTATTTAATGTATTCCCTATACTCTTTCTTAGTTATTAAGTAGATAATAATATTATTAAGGTATGCCATAATAAACTTATTAAGGTATTTTCCTAATATACTATTAATTCTCTTTTAAAATATCGCTAGTATATTTATTAACCTAAATTATATAACTAATAGTTTATATAGTCCTTCCTTAATTCTAATCTAATGGTATACCTATCTTAGATCTATCTTTATAAAGATTTACGCATTACCTATCCTATCTTAGATTTTGCTAATTAAGGGTAAAGGATACCTATCCTTCTAAGTAATACTATTTAACTATCTATAGTTAATATATAGCCTAAGTTTTCTATTTTTCTTTAGTACGAATAGTACTGGATATTCTACTAATAATTATAATAGTCTAATATATCCCTTTTATAAGTTCTCTTAGACGAACTCTTTAAGTGCTTTTAATTCTTCTTAAGTAAGCTTATAGGTTAGAAAAAACCTTAAACTTATTTCTAGTTCTAACTCTATTTTATAGTCCTATACTATATAATCTACTAGCTTTTTTTTTTCTAGACTTAATAGTTTCTTACTATACTTATAGTATCTTTTTAGTATATAACTTAAGCCTTACTTAGTTTCTTTATATATTACTCTAACTTAGTATTATACTATTTTAGTTTATTATTATATTTTATAGCGTTAAGTATCTTTAATATTAACTTAACCTGTAACCTAATTAATCTTTAGATTATACTCCTATAACTAAGGTATATCTAATACTACCTTACCCCGTCCTAATAGTAGGATATTAAAAGATATCTTAATTTATTTTCCTTTAATAGTTATTTAAATAGGTCTTATTTTAAGATTAATAATCCCTCCTCTATAGGTTATTAGATCTCCTAAAACTATAACTAATAGGTAAAATTACTCCTTCTATCTATAAGGCAATCCTATTCTCTTAACTGCTACTAGTAAAATATAGTTTTTTATTACTCCACTATTTATTAGCGCTTTAAACTGTTAATTTTACCAATTAATTTATAAATTTAGGTATTATTCTTAAATTCCTTTAGGGGTTTAAGGCTCTACTACTAGTTTCCTTTAGTTTTATAGGCCTCTACTTTTCCTAACTATTAGCTACTTAATCCTATTATACTTAGCTTATTCTTTAGCTAATACCTAGTTTACTTTTTATTCTCTATATACTATAGATATATATTCTCTAGACATTTCTACTACTATTATCCATCTAAGTATTTTTCTATAAGGAATTTTTTTAGTTAAAGTATTAAGTCTCCTAACTCCTAAACTTCTATTAGATGCTATCTATATATATACTTAGCATTCCTATACTACCGCTCTTCTAGCGCCTAATATATCCTTATTCATCGGGAAAATATTCGCAGGATAAGATTTAAGTAGACTTTAATTTTTGCGTTTCGCGTAATTGACATGCAATTTAACTAACTTGACACGCAATTAACTAACTTAACACGCATTTAACTAACTTAATACGCAATTTAACCAACTTAACACGCAATTAACTAACTTAATACGTAATTTAACCAACTTAATACGCAATTAACTAACTTAACACGCAATTTAACTAACTTAATACGTAATTAACACGCAATTAACTAACTTAATATATTTAAAAGTTAAATAATACGCAGTTAACCTACTTAGCAACTTTAAAAGGTAACTGTATATTTCTTAATATGCAATTAAGGTAAAGTTATATGCTATATATTTAACTATTATATACTATCTAATATAATCTTATACAATCTTATATAGTCTTATTACTTAGAGGCTCTGCACGAGGCTCTGCATGAGGCTCTACACGAAGCTCTACACGAAGCTCTGCGTACAGAGGCTCTGCACGAAGCTCTGCGCATAGAGGCTCTGCATGAAGCTCTGCACGAAGCTCTGCACGAAGCTCTGCACGAAGCTCTGCACGAAGCTCTGCACGAAGCTCTGCACGAAGCTCTGCACGAAGCTCTGCACGAAGCTCTGCACGAAGCTCTACGTACAGAGGCTCTGCACGAGGCTCTGCGCGAGGCTCTGCGTACGGAGGCTCTGCACGAAGCTCTGCACGAAGCTCTGCACGAGGCTCTGCGCGAAGCTCTGCGTACGGAGGCTCTACACGAAGCTCTGCACCGAGGCTCTGCGCGAAGCTCTGCATACGGAGGCTCTACACGAAGCTCTACACGAAGCTCTATACGAAGCTCTACGTACAGAGGCTCTGCACAAGGCTCTGCGCGAAGCTCTACGTAAAGCTCTGCGTACGGAGCTCTACACGAAGCTCTGCATCGGGTCCCCGCTTATATTCCCGATAGCGTCTACACGTGTCTCTGCCTATATAGCGCCTTATTTTTACCCTTCCCTTCCTTCCTTACATCCTCCCTACCTAGGAGGCACTAGAACGGCAGCCAGCAGAGGACCGTTGCTAGAACTAGATAACTATCGCTAGAACTAGACGACCGTCGCCAGAACTAGACGACCGTTACCAGAACCAGACGACCGTTACCCAGAACCAGACGACCGGTTACCAGAACCAGACGATCGTCGCCAGAGCCAGACGACCGTCGCCAGAACCAGACGACCGTCGTTAGAGCCAGACGACTATCGCCAGAGCCAGACAACTGTCGCTAGAACTAGACGACCGTCGCCAGAACCAGACGACCGTTACTAGAACTAGACGACCGTTACCAGAACCAGACGACCGTCGCCAAAACCAGACGACCGTCTCTAGAGTTAGACGACTGTCGCCAAAACCAGACGACTGTCGCCAGAGCCAGACGACCGTCGCTAGAACTAGACGACCGTCGCTAAAACCAGACGACCGTCTCCAAAGTTAGACGACTATCGCTAGAACCAGACGACTATTACCAGAGCCAGACAACAACGACTAGCCAGCGAACACTATAAACGATTCAATCGATTAATTAAATTAAGGTAGCATAGATAGGTAGGCATAAATAGGGAGATACTAACGGGTAGGTAGATATAGATAGGTAGGCAGATATAGATAGATAAGTAAATGTAGACAGGCAAGCAGATATAGATAGGTAGGTAGATATAGACAGGTAAGTAGATATAGATAGGTAAGTAGATATAGACAGGCAAGTAGATATAAATAGGTAGGCGATGCAGATAGGTAGGCAATGTAGATAGGTAGGCAATATAGGTAGGTAAGTAAGTTAATAGGTAGATAGGTAGAAGAGAACCATCGCTATATTATATTAAATTATCTAAAATAATAATATTTATTTTGCTAGCCTTATAAATAGCTTTAAANTAGCTTTTATTTATTTAAAATATGCTATTAGTATAAAAGAGGTAAATATAATTATAGTTACCAAATGCGTAGATTGCTGGTAGGTTACGCGTAGGTTATACGTAGGCTGCGCGCAGGCTGCGTGTCAAAAAAACACGATATAGGCTAGTCGGTTAAGTTGCCAAATGACCTTAACTGCGCGCCAATTGCGTCAACCACCAGCTATTAAGGCCATTGAAAGGGTACCATATTTTCCCGATGTAGGGTACTTCTAATTTTTTTATTTTTTATTTTTATATATATTGTATATATTATCTACGTATATAATCTATAATAGCGTATAATATACTAGGTGCTTTAGGTTAATTCTTAACTCGTCTTTATCCTTAAGTTTAAACCTCTATTATATTAATCTAAATATTATAACTTTATTCGCGGGTACTAAGATATGCCTTTTGCTTTTTTAGTCCTCTAATTATTCCTCTAGATCCTTTAACGTTATAATTAAGGCTCCCTTAATATAACTTATAGCTTTTTCTATAATAGGGTGGTCCTAGATAACTCGCTTATCTAACTATATATAAAAATCTTCCCACTTATTATTATATTGCTGCCTATACTACTTTTAGTATAGCTATTAGAGTATATACGGCTTATCTATAAGGAAGTATCTTCTTATTACTATATTATAATAGCCCTTTATATATTATTCTTTAAATTTAGTAGGGATTTTTAGATCCTCTTCTTATTTTAGTTTAGTAAGCTATTTTGCTCTTAGCGTGCCTATCTTAGGCCTATTAGTTATTCTTTATATAGGTACTCTATCCCTAGTACGACCTAGTATACTAGATCTCTAGTTTAGTTTCTATTCTTACTATATAAGGATTCTTTATCTAAATTCCTCTATAGTTTCTTTTGTTTTTTGCCTTATAAGTAGATCCTTAAAATTTTCCTACTTCTTAATCTTAGTGTTAATTTTCTTAATAGTCCTTATTTATATATTAAAATCTTAGTCCTATAGAACTCTTAATCCTAAGCTTGCTTTTTTTAAGCCTAGCTCTAGCCTTAGTCTAACTAGGCTTCTATAGTATTCTTATCTTATCTTAAGAATTTTAAATCTTACTTATCTCGTTTTAAGAATCTTATGCCTTTAGGAAACTTCGTCTTAAGCTTATTTATATATTACTAAACTAAGCCGTTACTCTGCTCTATCGGTTGTCGTCTATTATAGGTCCTTAAGCATATCTTATCTCTTCTTAAGAATCTTAAGCCTGTGGCCTTTTGCCTTTATTATGTAGTAAGCTAGCACTAGCAGTTATCTACTTACTTAATCCTTTTTCTTAAATGTTTCTCCTTCCTTCTTATAAAGCGATGGATGCTATATTTCATAGTATTATAATTTCTATTACCAACCCCCATTTTATAGTAGTCTTAGTCTCTACTTTTATTACAACTTCTCTAAAGTTTATATACTCCTAGTAAGCTGCCTTTATTGCCTTATTAGTGCTAAATATTTCGCCTATATTAAATTTATCGTCCTTAATATCTAATCTATGAGATAGTTTATTGATTCCTTTAAACTTTAATAATTTTAGCTCCTATAGCTAATAGCTTACGCTATACTTAGCGTCCTTATAAATTTGGTATGCGTTATTATAATAAAACGTAAAACTTTTAATCGAACATTCCTTTATTCCTTATAGCATATTATTATCCCTCTATACGTATATATTATCTACTAGTTTTATTTCTTTTACTATATAGTAACTTTAACTACTTTTATAGTCTTTAATAAAAATAACCTTATTTTCTATAATTTATATAAGCTCCTTCTTTAAACTATTTTTCTTGCTATAGAGTCCGCCTAAATATTTTCTGCTACTAAGATCCCTAGTTTAGCCTCTACCCCCCAGTCTTATAATTACTTAATCCTTAACTTCTAGGTTTTTATAGTTTCTTATTCTATCTTCTAGATTCTTTAATACTACTTAGGTCTATTAGTTCTACACTATACTATAGTTTTTAACTTTAACTTTATTATTGCGTACTTTACGCCTTATATAACTATAGAACTCTATTCTAACCTTTCTTAGTCTATTCCCTCTAGTAGATTCTATTATTAATTTTAATTACTTAATTAATTAGATCTTATAGGGTTTCTATATCTTCTATTAGGATAATTACGTTCTAGACTTTTGCTTTAAGTCCTTATTTATACTATACTATAAGCGCCTTATTATTCTATTTAACCTATATAGCTAATATTTAAAACTGCGTTATATACTTAATTGCTAAGGTTTGTTATACTAGGTTTTAAAGCTTTTATTTTACTATAGTAGTTACTTTTAGGTCTCTAAATATCTGCGTTAATTATTCCGCAAACCTATTTTAGCTAGCAAATATATATTATACTTTTTAATTAGAAGTTGCTATACTATATTCTTATGCCTCTATAAGATAGGGTTTAAATTACTTAAGTACCCTCCCTATTAGGAACAATCCTGCATAGGCTACTTAGTCTATAGATATTGCTAGCTTTATTCCCTCCTATATAACCTTAAAGTATATTTACGTAAGAAATCCATTAAGTTTTAACTTCTCCCCTAAGAATCGCTTAATTAATAGTAGCTTAACCTTAGCTGCTCCGATTCTATTAATTCTTTCTTTAAGTATCTTATTATTGTCTATTAATTAATTAACTATTTCCTATAACTATCTAACTATAACTAGTTATAAGTTAGTATCTACTATACTAGTGTTATTACCTAATCTTAAAGTAGTTACTGCCGTTAACGGCGTCGTGGCTAGTGCTTTTAGTGGTATATTATTTAACTTTGTTAATACTGTAACCTTAGTAGTAAATATATAACAAAGCCTTATAGTAAGAACTACGGTAGACTTATTAATGGGCTGGGTATATAGGTAAATAAGAAGTTAATAACGTAATAATAACTAGTGGAGTAGTTGCCTAATAGATTAACTCTACTTATATTCTAAGATTTACTATAAAGAAGAGAACTATCTAAGTAGGGACTGTAGTCCTTTAAATATATAATACTATGCCTAAGAAATATACTAAATACGTTAGTACGTTAAATACGTCGGTATATTACGTTCCTATGTTTTAAACTTATAACGTAACTAACTATATAACTTAGTTACCTCTTATCCCATAGTTTAACTGGTTTCAGCACCTCCTGTACTTCTACCACTAGTCCGTTTATATCTCTCCTTAGTAGTGCTACTACTGCCGATATAAGGTCCGTAATATATAGAGAAAAAGAAATAAATAAAGTATTAGCAGAAAGCGGATTAAGTATAGTTAGAATTAAGCTAATAGTTAGGAAAAGGAGAGGCCTATAGAACTAAAGGGAGCTAGTTCTCTTTTTATAGTAAATTATAAAATACAATTAGAATTAATCTATTAGGTACTTAATCTATACCTTATATTAATTATTTGTTTACCTATATACCTAACCTATTAATAAGTTCACCGTAGTATTTCCTATAATGCTTTATTATAGGGTTTTTAAGAGGTATTATAGAAAAATTAAACCGGCTATCCTTCTAAGGGAATTAATAAGGATTTAAATATAAGGTAAAGATATAGATAGGAAGTCTAATTAATAGAATAATAGGGTATATTATATATATAGACAAATCCTTATAGGAAAGGAGGAGTCTATATATAAGGTAAGGAAGGGTTTTTTATTACGGACGCTTTAAGTACAATATTACGACTACTTGGAGAAGAGTTAGAAGAAGCTAGTTAGTTAATACAGGCACGGTCTAGGATAGAACTAGTAGAACTATATAACGAGGAATAGTAACTAAGGTCACATAATATAATCTATATAATCTATAGCGGAGTAGATAGAATAGATAGAGTAAATAGAGTAAGGACTTTCTTAGGCGTAGTTTGTGTATTTAAAGGACCTTAGTCCCTACCTAGATAGTTCCTTTCTTTATAGTAAATCTTAGAATATAATTGGAGTTAATCTGTTAGGTAACCACTCCACTAGTTATATTTACGTTATTAACTATTATTCTTACCTATATACCTAGCCCATTAACAAGTTTACCGTAGTACCTACTATAAGGCTTTATTACATATTTACTACCTAATTACGGTATTAATAAAAAAGAGTTAAACAATATGCTACCGAAAGCACCAGTTACAACGCCGTTAATAGTAGTAACTACCTTAAGAACGAGTGGCGATATAAGTATGCAAGACACTAATTCGCAACTAGTTACGGTTGGATAGTTATAGGAAATAGTTAATTAATTAAACGATAATAACAAAAGACTTAAAGAAAGACTTAATGCGGTTAAAGCAGCAAAGATTAAGTTACTATTAATTAAGAGATTTGTAGGTAAGAAGTTAAAGCTTAAGGGATTTCTAATATAGATACATTTTAAGGTTATATAAGAAGTAGCAAAGCTACTAATATTTATGGATTAAGTAGCGTACATAGGACTATTCCTAACGGGATAAGCACTTAAGTGGTTTAAACCTTACCTTACCGAGGTATAGGCCAACGGCATAGCCACCACTAATTAGGAAGTGTGATTTATATTCTCTAGTTAGGGAGGATTTGTAAGGCAGTATTACTAGGGTATATGGTAGGGAGTAGGCAAGCCGAGCATGAGTCACATAGGGAGTCGATGGAAGAGGACGATATGGTAATGAGGGTAGGCAATAGCCTCGTACTGAGACGAACCGATGAGGAGGGAAGGGCTGCAAGCCCGAGGTGCTTATAAGGAGGTGCCAAGCCTAGCCTTCGGCTAGGCCTTGGCTACCCCTTAGAGCCCCTAGGCGATGCAGCCGAGTAAGGGCCAAAATAACCCTTACAGGATTCGCGGAGCAACTAATATAAATGTTTAGAGATTTAGAAGCAACAACTATAGCAGAAAGAAAGTTACAGAACTTACTATAAAGGACTTTAGTAATCGAGTACACGACATAGTTTTAAACATTTACTATATAAGTTAAATGGAATAATAAGGCGCTTATAGCACAGTATAAGTAAGGGCTTAAGGTAAAAGTATAGGACGCGATTATCCTAATGGAAGATGCGGACACCTTATAGGAATTAATAGATTAAGCGATAAAGATCGACAATAGGATCTACTAAAGGGAGCTAGCTAAAAAAGGGCAAGATAGAGTCCTATAGTTATATAAGGTATAGAGCACGCAACGACCGATATAGAGTTAAAAACTATAGAATGGCAGACTAGAGCTAATGGACCTAAGCGGTACTAAAGAATCTAAAAGATGGAAACAACTATGGAAACCTAGAGGTTAAGGATTAAGTAATTATAGGACTACGGAGCAGAGGCTAAACTAAGGATCTTAGTAAAAGAAGATGTTTAAGCGGACTCTATAGCAGAACAAATGGTTTAAAAATAGAGCTTACATAAATTGCGGAAAATAGGGTTATTTTGCTAAAAACTACAAAGATAGTTAGAGATATTATGCGGTAAAGGGAACTAGGCTAGTAAAAGACACATACGTATAGAGGGACGATAGTGTACTATAAGGAACAAAAGAATATTTAATTAGAAGTTTTACGTTTTGTTATAATAACGTATACCTAATTTATAAGGAAGTTAAGTATGGCGCAAGCTATTGGCCATAAGAGCTAGAGTTAAGAGGACTTAAAGAAACTAACGAACTAATACGTAGATCGGACATTAAGGATAATAAATTTAACATAGGTGAAGCGTTTACTAATAATAAGGTAATAAGGGTAGCTTACTAGGAGTATATAGACCTTAGAGAAATTACACCAGAAGTAGAGATTAAATTAGCTATAGAAGCTAAGACAGTAGCGGGGATCGAGACTCCGTTAGATATGATGTCTATCGCTTTATAAGACGGCAGGAGTAGTATCTATATAAGATTAAGCAAGCTTAAGACAGAAGCTAGTGCTAGCTTACCACTTAATAAAGGCAAAAGGCCACAGGCTTAAGATTCTTAGGATAAGATAAGAGATGACTAAGATTCTTAAGATGAGATAAGGCACACCCAAGAACCTATAATGGACGACAACTAATGGGAAAGGGCAGCAGCTTAGTTTAGAAATAAACGAATAAGCACGGGATAAAGATTCCTAGGGCACTAAGATTTTAAAGAACGAATAAGGACACCTATAAGTAAGAAGTAAGAGACTTTTATACGGATTAGAGAATCTGTAATATAAATAGCAGTTAGACTAGGAGATAGATATATAGATTTAGAAGACTTACCAAATAAACAAAGTGTTTAAAGTTAAAAATAATAATACTATAATTAAGAAGTAAGAAGACTTTAAGGATCTAGCTATAAGACGTAGATACTAAGAAACTACGGATAAGTTTAGAGCAAGAATTATTATATAGTAAGAGCACAAGTTAAACCAGAGATCTAGTATACTAGAACGTATAAGAGACAGAGAACTTGTACGGAAAATCACTAATAGGCTAAGAGTAGGCACACTAAGAGTAAAATGGTTAGACGAACTGGAATAAAAAGAGGATCTAGGGATTCTAACTAGGTTTGCAGAACGATATACTAAAGGTTGTAACGATGCAGTAATAAAGAGGTACTTCCTTATATATAAGTTATATATACTTACGGAGCTGTACCAAAAGTAGTATAGGTAGCGACGTAATAATAAATAGGAAAACTTCTATAAGTAGCTAGACGAAAGAGTTATTACGGATAAGGCTATTACTAAAAAAGATATAAGTTATATTAGAGGAGCACTAATTATAACATTACGGGATCTAGAAGAACGATTAGAGAACTAGAGAGAGATATAGCGTATCTAAGTTTTAGCAAAAGAGTTTGCAACGTTTAGATTACTATAGGTTAAGTTTAAACTTAAGGAAGAAAATAAACTAAGAGTTAACCTAAAGCACCTAGCGCACTATATAATGGTATAGATTGCATACGTAAATAATATATATAACATATGTAAGAATCCGAAAGAAAAGAATCGGAAATATTTAATAAGAATATATTAGGTAACAGACGAAAAGCGATTTAGGAATGCTAAGTACATATATAGATGGCATCTAATTAAAGGTTAAAAAGAAGGAACGTTAGTACTTTAACTAGGAAGATTTCTTACGGAAGAATGCCTAGAGGGATAACAGTAGTAGGAATGCCTAGAGAATACGTGTCTATAGTATATAGAGGATAAAAAGCGAACTAGGCATTGGCTAAAGAGTAAGCTAAGCGCAATAGGATCTAGTAGCTAATAGTTAGGAAAAGTAGAGGCCTACGGGACTAGAGGGAGCTAGTGGTAGAGCCTTAAACCCTTAAAGGAATTTAAGGACGATACCTAAATTTACGAGTTAAATGGTAAGATTAATAGTTTAAAGCACTAATAGATAGTAGAGCAATAAGGAACTATATCTTACTAGTAGTAGTTAAAAGGATAGGGCTACCGCATAGACAGAAAGAGCACCCTTATCTATTAGTTACGATTTTAGGAGATCTAATAACCTATAGAGGAGGTATTATTAATCTTAAAACAGAACCTATTTAATTAACTATTAAAGGAAGACGAATTAAGATGTCTTTTAATATCCTACCATTGGGAAGGGATAAGGTAGTATTAGGTATACCTTAGTTACAGAAATATAATCTAAGAATTAATTGGGTTACAGGACAGGTTAATATTAAAGATACTTAATATTGCAAGATATAATAACAGACTAAGATAGTATGGTGCTAAGTTAGAGTAACTTATAAAGAGACTAATTAAGGATTAAGTTATATACTAAAGAGATACCATAAGTATGGTAAAAAGTTATAGTCACTAGAAAGTAAGAAGCTGTTAGAGTATATAGTATAGGATTATAAAATAGAGTTGGAACTAGGAACAAGTCTAAAATTCTTTTTAATCTATAAGCTAACTGAAGAGGAGTTAAGAGCCTTAAAAGAGTTTATCTAGGAAAATCTACGAAAGGGATATATCCGACCATCGTAATTATTAGTAGGATATCCAGTACTATTCGTACTAAAGAAGAATAGAAAACTAAGACTATGCATTAACTATAGATAGTTAAACAGCATTACTAGAAAGGATAGGTATCCTTTACCCTTAATTAGTAAGATCTAAGATAGAATAGGTAATACGCAAATCTTTATAAAGATAGATCTAAGGTGGGCGTACTATTAGATTAGGATTAAGGAAGGCGACGAATAGAAAGCAGCCTTTAGGTTAAAGGAAGGACTATATAAGCCATTAGTTATGCAATTCGGGCTTATAAACGTACTAGCGACATTCTAGAAGCGGATTAATAGTATATTAAAAGAACACCTTAATGAGTTCGTTATAGTATACCTTAATAATATTATTATATACTTAATAAGTAAGGAAGAATATAGAGAACACGTTAAATAGGTCTTAAAGAGACTATAGGAAGAATAGATGCTAGTAATAATTAAGAAATGCAAGTTCTTTACCAGGAAGACCGATTTTATAGAATTTATTATTAAACTAGGTCATATTAGTATAGACCTAAAGAAGATAGAAGTTATAGTTAGTTGGTAAGAACTAGAGAACGTTACGTAGTTAAGATCGTTTTTAGGGTTTTGCAACTACTATAGAAGGTTTATAGCGTAGTGGTTAAAGAATATTAAACCCTTCACTAGGCTTACAAAGAAGGAGGAACTATAGGTATGGGGAAGTAAGTAAAAGAAGCTATTCCAAAAACTTAAGGAGCTATTTACCTAAGAACTAATTCTTAAAATCTACTAATTAGGGTTAGATACAGTTGTGGAAATAAACGCATTAGACTTTATACTAGGAGTATATTTGCTATAGAAGCACCAGGACGTATAGCATTTAGTAGCATACTATAGTTAAAAGATAACACTATTAAAACTAAACTATAACATTTATAATAAAGAGTTATTAGGTATAGTTGCAGCACTTAAGGAATAGAGAGCATTCTTATAAGAAATAGAGAAACTATTTATAGTTAAGATAGATTATAAGAACCTAACGGGGTTCTTAATAATAAAAGAACTTAACTAAAGACAAGTTAGATGGGCAGAGATGCTTGCAGAATACTATTTTAAGATTTAGTATACTAAGGGTACAGATAATGTAAGAGCAGACACGCTTAGTAGAAAAGCTAAACTATAAAATAACAAGAAATTATTAGGAGCAATATTACGAAAGGATAAAGACGGATTAATTAGATACAATTATCCTAAAATAGTAGTAATAAGAGAAATTAGCCAGATCTACAAATTACTAAAGAGTGATTAGATATAGAAGATCTAAGAGGTATAGAGTAAGGATCCAAATATAGACTAGTACGAGAATAGAGAAGTAACTTATGTTTTAAGGTCTATTACAGAAGAATTTGTTAAAGAATTCTATAAGGGAATAATATAAGGGCATAATGGAGCTATAGGCTTAGTATTAAGACTTTAAAAAGAGTATATTATTTAAGGAATCTGGGGACTAGTAAGATAAGTTATAAAAAAATGTTTAGATTATTAGAGAAATAAATTAATAAGGTATAAGCTATATAGAGGGCTACAACCTATTAAAACACCAGAGAGACTATAGGAGGTTATATTATAGGACTTTATTATAAAGTTACTAAAGTTAAGAGATCCTATTACTGGATAAGATTATAACGCAATCTTAGTAATAGTGGATAAGTTAACTAAATAGGGCTACTTTATAGCATGCATAGAAGAAATCTTAGTGGAAGATATTACTAGAATCTATATTAAAGAAGTGTTTATAAGATATAGAGCACTAATAAAGATTATATTAGATAGAGACCTAAGATTTATAGTAGTATTTTAGGAGGTATTTTTAGCTAAATAAGGGGTTCGCGTAGTAATATTAATAGCGTATTATCCACAGATAGACGGATAAATAGAAAGATTAAACTAGACGCTAAAACAGTACCTAAGGTATTATATTAATTATACACAGAATAATTAGGTATTGTTATTACTAGTTATATAGTTTATATATAATACAACACCTTAAGAAGGAATAGGTATATTACTATTTAAGGCGAATTATAGATACAAGCTAAGAACATTATTATTACTACGTTAAGTAAAAAAAACGAGTAGCACAGCTAAGTAAAGAATAGAGATATTAATAAATCTTTATATACACCTTACGGATATAGCTAAGGTAGTATAGTAAAGAATAAAAAAAATACTATAACGCTAAGAGATCTAAGGGACCAGATCTTAAGGAGGGAGATAAAGTATAGCTACTATACAAAAAATTTAAAAGTTAATAACTAAGTAAGAAGTTAGACTATGTTAGACTAGGACCTTTTAAAATTATATAAAGGATTTCACTAGTTATATTTAAGTTAAACTTACTAGCCAAAATAAAAATCTACCCTATATAGTATATTGTAATGCTAGAGCTAGCACACGGGAATATTAAGCCACTAGTCTATAAGGCAGACACGTATAGAGGACAAGAAGAAGATAAATAGTAAATTTTAAAGATTATTAGTTATAAGGATATTAATAATAAAATATAGTATAAAGTAAAGTAGATAGGCTATAATAAGACTACCTAGGAGCTACTAGGCAATTTAGGGAATGCTATAAAAAAGGTACAGGAGTATCGGAAGAAAAGGGGTTAGGCAGCATTAATAAGGAAGGATTACTAAAGAATAAGTCACCTAAGGGGGACCTAAGAGGAGCACCTGCCAAGGTATTTAGAGCTATTTCCCTCTCTATTAGAAGAGAATCCATTCTTTTATTACTAAGTTCCTGTAAACCTTATTTTATAAGTTTCCACTCCTTAAAACGCACCTTCTTACGAACCTTTTTAAGACGGATTAACTAAGTAGAGGCAGTAAGACAAGAGTTAAGAGCCCGTTATTAAGCAGCGGTAGCCTCTTACTTAGTATTACAAGAATGACAAAGTTCAGCCAGCGCCACTAATAGTTTATTATTAAGCTTTGCAGCGGCAGATTAAATATAAAACCCTATAATAAATTACTTAGGGAACTTAAAGACTATTAAGGGTTATAGGACGCGTATACTTAGCGTTGGAAATAGAGCGAACATTATAAGACAATTGGGCGTTTACCCTAGTATACTCTAAATAAGAGGAGGGTTATTAGGATAAGGGACTCGCTAATATAATATAGACTAACCCCTCTTTCACATAACAAGAATACGGAGATGGCATTATCTTACTAAGAGATAATATTGCAGTAATGGTACGAGACCAACGAGCTATAGAAGAAGAAGAAGGAGTCTTAGGTATAATAAGTAAAGATATTAACTAAATTAATTAGACGGATATTATACCTCTAGTAGACGGCTTAGAGATATTAGGAATCTTTAAGGATAAAGATAAAGAGAAGGGAGATAGTGTTACGGACGCTTTAAGTACAATGTTATAACTACTTGGAGAAGAGTTGGAAGAAGCTAGTTGGTTAATATAGGTACGGTCTAGAATAGAACTAGTAGAACTATATAATAAGGAATAGTAACTAAGGTTATATAATATAATCTATATAATCTATATAATCTATAGTAGAGTAGATAGAATAAATAGAGTAAACGGAGCAAGGACTTTCTTAGGCGCAGTTTGTGTATTTAAAGGACCTTAGTCCCTACCTAGATAGTTTCTTTCTTTGTAGTAAATCTTAGAATATAATTAGAGTTAATTTATTGGGTAACTACTCCACCAGTTATATTTACGTTATTAACTATTGTTCTTACCTATATACTTAGCCCATTAATAAGTCTACCATAGTACCTACTATAAGGCTTTGTTATATTTTTCCTAGGCATATATAGTGTATATACTTTATAGACGAGTTAGTCTACTATATTCTGCTATATCCTATCTACTATTATAAGATTGTCCTATATTCGCAATATTCGTAATATTAGCAATATCTATAACTTCTACCAAATTTGGCTAAGTTTAGTAATTCTACTAGGACCTATTCTACTCTATATACTTATTAACTAAATAACTAAGCTAATAATATATACCATTCATTTCTATTTCCTTACTTTCTTTCTTTATATACCGTTTAAACTTTACTACGCAGTTTATATACGTAGCTTAATAATATCTACTTCGTTATATATTATTATTACTTATACTTACTCTATAACAATAATATATATATTAAAGGTATAAATCTTTCTATAAGTAAGCTAAATAATTTTAATAAGGGTTATAACTTTATTTAAAGTAAACCTAAATATAAAGCTATTCTTTAACTGTAGCTTTATATATTAAGAGTAGTAATTAAGTTACTAAAACTAATTCCTACTTATATATTTCTTAATAATATACTTTAAGCTAATAGGACCTTTTACCACACATACAACCTTACCAAAAGATAGCGCCGCACCTTAAAACTTATGCATATCCATCTTACTATTAAAAACAATCGATTTTCTAACTTTTAAGACCCAATTCCTACTGCCTAGCAAGCTAGAGGCGGATCTATTTGCCTTTTTACCCCCCTTATCTGAAGAAAATATTCTTCTTAGGGGTGGTCCTAGCTTATAAGCGAGGTAGGGGTAGGAACACTAAAAAAAACTACAAAACATAGACTTTTCCTAGGTTTTTCTTCTATAGAAAGTAAAAGCCTAATAAAATAGGGGGTGTAGGTACTTTTCTATATCTTCTTTAGTCAGATTTTCTTTAATAAGAGGAAGATTGCCTTTAGGGCTTTTCTGCTAGTAAAAGCCTAACAAGTTCTTTTTTTTAGTGGTTTTTTCTACTTCTAATAGGAAAAGAAAATAACTATACTAGTCTTTTTTAGCTAGTTTTTCTGCTATCTTTTAGCCTAATTTCCCTAGAAATATTCTAGTAGGATTAGTAAGAAGAAAGGGCGTAGAAGGATAGTAAAAACTAGCAAGGCTTTTTGCCTAGTTTTTTACCTCTAGGACTAGGAGATAAGAGACCTAAGGAGGTTATTATCTACTATAAAAACTAGGAAACCCCCCTATAAGATACAAAATGCTAAGGCCTAGCAGGCCTAAAAAAAACCTCCTATAAAAATAAGTGATAATAAGTCTATATCTACATTCACTTTTTCTACCCCTTCTCCTTCTCCTGGCCTATTTAGAACAGGAGAAAAAAAAGGATATCCTTAGTCTTCTTCTAAAAAAGAAAACCAAAAACCTGCAAAAAAAAAACAACTAAACTAATAACTTTTACGGCTGGTATACCTAGTATATCTTTCCCTCCCCTTTCTTTAGAATAACACCTATAAAAGGCTCTAGAGAGCCTAACCTAGGCCTATAAAGGGCTAGGAGAAGAAGAAAAAGACAAAAAGGAATAAGTTAAATAGCTAGAGGACTATATACGTAGTATCCTAGCAGGAGAAAATCCCTTTATAAAAGGAAAAGAAAAACAAAAGAGGTCCTAAAAGGACTAGTCGAAGAAGTAAGAGCTCTCCGTAAGGAAGTAGCCCCTACTAAGGAAACCTATGTAGAGAGGCTAAAGAAGGACCTCCCTTCTTCGTCCTCCCTACCTACCTTATTACTACTACCTCCTACCCCTTCTACTTCTACTAGAAGTAAGAAAAAGCAACTATAAGAAAGGAAGCTAGTCCTAATTACAGACCAAAAAGACTAACCTTTAGATACCTTCTCTATACGAAACAAAGTCAATTAACTATTTACATTAAAACTGTAAGTAGAAAAGCTAGTTTTAGCGTCTATAGTAAGAACTAAAGGAAAACAAAATATTCTCCTGATAACTACAGAAGAGTATAATGCAGATTTCCTAGCTAAATATAAAGAAATCTGGTATAACTGCTTTACCTTTTAAAGAGAACAAAAACTAAAACTATGGGTTTAAATTATAGCCTATAGAGTTCCTACCCTACCTTTCCTAGAAGAAAGAGGCTCTAAGCTTCTAAAAGAAGAAATTAAGACCTTTAATCCTATAAGGATATAAGGACTACTTAGATAGATCTTATCTAGTATAAAAAGATACAATCCATAGACCAGATTTAGCTCTATAGTTTTTACTATAGAGAATAAAGAAAAAAGACAAAAAATCCTTAAGTAGAAAGAAATATCAATTGCAGGTACAGCTACTAAGGTAGTAAAATACCTTAAAGTCTGTAACCGACTACCAGTACTATATTAAAAACACTGCTATATTACGTACTGTGGGCCGTAATAGTTACAGCCGGCTTTAATTAGCCTAAAGTGTTAATTACGGCTATATTAAGGATAAGATTAAGGGGTACTAGTAACTTACCTTTATTTGTGTATATATAGATACTTTAGAGCTACATTTACAATTAAGTCGCTTATTTATTTCCTATACTATAAAACCTTACAGTTATAAGCCCGGATTATACTACCTACTAAGCAATTAATCAAATTAATCTACTACCTTAATTAAGAAGTTACTACTTCTACTACCTTTGCAGTATCTCGAGCTTCTTTATCTATTAAATAAACGGATAATTAACCTTAACTAATAACCGTACCTAACTAACAAACGAACTAATAAATTAAATCAAAAGTTCGGAACGTTAAACTAAGGTTTTTACTAAAATACTAATTAGATCCTACTTAACCCTATAAATTCTAAAAATAACAACTATAAATAAATTAAAAGTTAACCTTATCCTTAACTAGCTATCTAATTAGATTTAATAGTTCTTTATTATCTAAAATATAGCTATAACTAATAAGGTATAGTAGTATATCGACCTATCTATAAAAGACGAGCTTCTAAAGCTAAAACTACCGCATTAACCTATACTAGCGGACGTACTTCCTAATACTATATTAATAGCTTAACTAGACCAAATTAAGCTTACTGCCTATAATTAGCTCTACGCCAAATATAAGGACGATTTATACGTATATAAGAAGCAAAAATAGGCTATAAATAATATTAGCAACTACATCGTTTGCACTATATTAGTAGCCTACCTTTTACTTATTAACGGCCTTAACACAGTACACAAACGGCTTTAAGTATTAAAGACTACACTTATCTTTACCTTTTTAGGTTAAAAGTATAAACGTTCTTAATTAATATACAGCTTTAAAAGCCTATAATAAAAAGCAGAGTATTAATAAATAGTTAAACAGCTAGTGGAACGTCTATAAGCTTATAGAGTAATTAGAGCTACCAAATATATAGGGATTTAGGCCACACTATAATTTTATTTAAGCAATTAAACTTATCTCTTCTAGTTTTATAAGAGCACTAAAAGTAGACCTTATTAGGAAAGAACGGAAGGATAAAAACGCCCTATCTATTATTAATCTTATTAAGGAATTTAAGGAGCACTACCGTATATAGTAAGCATTTTCTACCTTTACTGCTAATAACTCCGCGTTTATAACCCTTTAAAATAATTTAAATTCTAATTTGATTTTAACGGCAATTTTAATTCTAATTTTAAGTAGAATAAAATATATATATGCGGCCTTATACATTAATTCGGTAACTACTACTATATTACTAAGTATAAGCGCCCTTAAGAATAGAAACCAAACCCAGATATTTAGAAGAAAGTAGATAAAAAGATCTTATTTACACCTTAAATTAAACGCATCGTTAACCTTATTCTAAAAAGAGAATAGGAAGTAAAGAAGAATAATTAGAAGAATATAAAATCTATAATTAATTTTAATTTTAAAACCCTACCTTCCAAAACCCTAACTAGCTATACTGCCGTATTTAGTGCTAGTTAAATTTTATTTAAACTCTAGAATACCTAGATACTTAACCCTAGTATAGATACCTACGTCTACAATAACAAAGAAGATTTTATATTCTTATAACTAGCTATAGAAAACAACTACCTAATTACTAGCGGAAATTTTAAGAAAATATAAGCTTATTAAATAGTAACTATTATTATTAATACACCTACTAGGAACTTAAAAATAAAGCTATCCTATATAGCGCTAGTACCTACCATATTTATAAATATCGTAGCGCTTTTAAGAGCTACTAATAACAATATTTATTTTAACTTAGAATAAAACTTACTATACTGTCTAGTAACTAGCGAAATAGTCTACTATATAAAACGATATAGGGGCCACCAGGCACTAATACACAGAGAGCCTACCCTAGATTTAATAACTTAATCGACCTTTTTAATAAGAAGACATTAACTAAGCAGAATAGCCTATAAACTAATTAGAGCTATAGCTATAAAATAGCATAAAATACTTAGCTATACAGGACCTAATGCTATTAAGCAGCTTCCTAAGCACGTTAATAGCGCAGAGCTTAAAGAGCTAATTAACGAACAAGCACCGCTTAAAGTTAAATATAAAGTTTACTTATTAGCAAAGCATATATAGCAGATCTCTTAAAAACAAGAATATAAATTTCCAGCTACTTAACCATTTAAACGGCTAGTATTTAATATTATTACCCTTAGAGAACTAGGGTATAACGGTAATAGATACGTAATATACTTCTATTGCACGTATTCTAAATTTAATTTTATATTTACCGCTAAGAATAAAAATAAAGCTACCGTCCTACCTACCATTTATAAGACACATTAATTAATTAAATTATAATTCTATTAAGACATTATCTTCTTCCAGAGTAATAATAAATAAGCTTTTAGACAGACGGGAGATACCTTATAGATATAGTGCGTAGATAAAGGTATTACTTTTAAATATTAAGCACTGTATACTAAAGAATAAAATAGTAAAGCTAAATAATCTAGACGAACCCTTATAGAATAATTAAGGGCTATACAGCTAGAAGCTTTTTTACTATTATCTCTAGGACCAGAAGCTTTCCTTACTACTAAATATACACTTAATTAAACACTAAATAAGTAACTAGGATGGAAAATTCCGTACAAGATAGCTTACGGAAAGCTGCTATTACTTACCTATATATATATATATGGCTATAAAACCTATATACTCGATAAATAAATTAAAAGGGGAGATAAACTAGCTCCTTATGCAGTAATTAAACATCTAGTTAGCTACGATTTAACTAATATCTATTATATCTAGATTCTAAGTCTCCGCAAAGTTGTTTAAACTAAAGACGTTATATTTAACGAGACCTTGTTCTATAACCCTAAGGGTTAGAATATTAACTACTTGTTAAGGGAAGTATTAGAGGATATTATTTAGATAATTAGTCTACTAAAGCCTATTAAAGATAAATCTAAGAATAAATCTATCCTATATAGACCTACCTTAAATATAAATTAAACAATTATTGTCGGTATACTCGCTTTATCAACGTGCACGAATATCACTTGTAGTGGTATGTATACGGTGTTGAAGTTGGTAGTTAATTGTTGTCTTTTTCCAGGGGTTGCTCCAAGGTCAGATTAGTTAGTCTTACTTCGTGGTCTCGTAACCACGTTACATGATTAACGTTCCGACACTGGAGCAACTCTAAAAAGAAGGCTAATCTACACTCCAAAGTTAAGTCTACTTCTAGACTATTTATAGCGTATACGCAATAGCTTCTACGCTCCTTTTATAGGTCCGTAATATAATAATATAAGTTATATAACTTCCTACCATCTTCTGCCAGTTATATAACTTTCTACTATCTTCTACCAGTTATATAACTTTCTACTATCTTCTGCCAGTTATATAACTTTCTGCTATCTTCTGCCAGTTATATAACTTTCTACCATCTTCTGCCAGTTATATAACTTTCTGCCATCTTCTGCCAGTTATATAACTTTCTGCTATCTTCTGCTAGTTATATAACTTTCTGCTATCTTCTACCAGTTACATAACCCGCAAACCCCCTTCTATTACTCCTTACGTTCTACCCAACCTACAGCCTGTATATCGACTTGGTTTGTGTTAATAAGTCGCTGTAAAGCGACACAAGGCTTCCCCTTAGTCATCGCGTCCGCAGGGTTAGCTTCACTATCGATCTATTTAACCTCTATGATCTGCTGATGTTTATAGGCTTGTTATAGGCATATTATATTAATTATTAATCGCTTCTCTTATGTGGTTCCAAGTTATACAAGACAGTTATATAGCGACTTAGAATTGGTGCAAAGTATAAGTGGGAGGTTAATCTGTAGGACCTTGTCTACCGTAGACTTGATGGCGACGGCGATATTAAAGCCGTAAGCCATTCTATAGAGTTTAGAAGCCAGGACGCTTCTAGTGACTCTTTTACACTTAATTAAGCTCTAATAGACAATATTGGCCTTCTTAGTTGCGTTAGCTAGTATAATAATATAGCTAATTTACGAAGAGAGGTCCTTATTATTAGTAAAGGAAGCGTTTATAAAGACTAAGAGCTATAGGGTCTTAGCCTCCAATTTGATAAACTTAAAACCTCTACATAAGTTCTAAATCTGCTAACTTAGGCGCTTATTTAACTCCTTTATATCTATCTCCTTAGAATTAATTACCTAGGCAGTAAAGGATAAGTTAAATAAAGCCTCTAGCTAATAAACTAAGGCGATATAGGCTCCTCTAGCGCGTTAAGCGATATACTAGTCCTTTAGTGTAAGTAGGCCACGCGTAACTCCCCTAGAGCTAATACTATCTGCTAGCGTAGTGTTAACCACGCTAAGGTTTTTACACTAGCGCCTTTACGTTAGTATAATACTCCTATCTTATATTAATTAAATAAGTCCTCTATTAAATTTAATTGGTGTATTAGCGGTTAGTTGCTCTCACTTCTTAGCTATAAATTTAGCCTTATATAGTTCGCTTTATTCAGCCTCTATAAAGGTGTTATCTGCGAGAAATAGTGTATTATTAGTCTATAGGCCAATAATTCCGAAAGGTTTATCGCTCTAAAGTAAGCAAGGGTTGTATGTAGACTAGTCTATTCGCAGCTAATTAACGTAGTGTAAATAGTAGGTCTTAAACCAGTGGTTTCTAGCTTTAGGTACTTTATAAAGTGGCTTTATAACCTTTAGAATGGAGTCCGTATTAATTCCCAATTATATATTTAGCTTGTGTAGTAGTTATATATAGAACTCGCGGTTTAGGTTCGTAGTAGACTAGACGTAGGCTTATAAGATGTCTCGGAGGTAGAGTTATATCTATAGTAGTATAGCAGCGATACTAAGAATTAGCCGCTAGCTAACTTGTTAAATTGTTAGTAACTAAGTAAGGACTAGCTCTTTCTCTAAATCGTTATAGGCCTATATAATAAGTTGTGATTTCTTAAAGGCTTTATTAGTTCCCTTATTCTTAATCTTGTTAATAAACTGTAAATTAAAGAGTCTAACCCCCTTTAGTATATTATATAGCTTAATAATCTTAAAGACGCCTTTCTTAAGTAGGCCTATAACCTCCTTTTATCGTAAAGCGCTAAATTAGGTGTTGCTATCGTTCTATAAGTAAATAGTAGTGTTAGCCGTATCTACGGTATTATCGTCCTATAAGTAGATAGCGATATTAGCGATATCCGCAATATCACCCGTAAAAGCACCTATATCTATTATAGCATCCGTAACAGCTACGTCTATAACGGCCGTAAGCAATAGGTATTTATGGGGGCAACCTCTACCTCGCTTTAGCGGTAGCTATGGTTCAGCCTTAGGTAACAATTAAGGTTTAGCTGGTAAAGGTACTAGTTTATTTAATTTAATAGACTTTTATAGTTTAACTGGGTCTTATAGGTCCGGTAAATAAGGTTTTATAACTATAAAGCAGAAGGTTATAGGCCTATTTAGTAGCTTTATAGTATAGGTCTTACTGTTAACGGCAAGCAGTATATATAGTCCATCCCAATAACTACTTTAGCCGGTATTACCTTCTCTCTAGACTAAGATAGGCGAACTAGGTAGGAGGCCGTAAATAGCGTTAGTTTGTAGTCTATTTCGCATATTAAGAGCGTTAGCGATCTATTATTTAGCTTATAGTTTCTAGATTTCCACTATTACTTTCTTAATAGCCGTAGCTCGCTGTGTAACTAAAGGTAATAGTGCGTCCAATTTAACCATTCAGGGGTAGGCTCTAAAGACTAAAAGTATAGAGACTAGGCCTTTTAGGCCAGCCGTGTTATTAATAGCTTTGAAGGCTATTTATAGGGCCATCTCCTTGCTAATTTTAGGGATTTTAGTCGTAATAATTTAGTAGAATCGTCGTAGTGGACCGTAGTAGCGTTCTACTATTCTAATAGAATTGTGTGATTCGACTAGAACTAACTTTATAGTTGCTCCTATAGTAGCAGCATAGTGCTTAAACTCCTTACTAACGAAGTTCTTTTTAGCGTCTGTAGTAATTAAGTCTAGTAGTCCTAAATAGCTATTAATCTAGCACATTTGTAGAATGTCCTAAGTGTACTTAGAGCTAATATCTTATAGCTATCTACTAGCTTAAAATCGAGTTACTTTATCAACTATATATAGTAGGGGGGAGCCGCTAATATATATAATGTTAATAATAATATTATAATTAAAATTAACGTTATCT
This sequence comes from Cenococcum geophilum 1.58, assembly GCF_001692895.1. NCBI lineage: Eukaryota > Fungi > Ascomycota > Dothideomycetes > Gloniales > Gloniaceae > Cenococcum > Cenococcum geophilum. The sequence goes on along the minus strand of NW_027137563.1, from coordinate 1,038,121 downwards.
TGTAAGGTAAAGCGAAATCTACCAAAAGATTTACTAAACTTTTGGCAGTGGTAGTAGAGTCTAGTTAGCTCTTCAATAGCAAATCTATTAGTATTATAGCCATAGCCAGCCTTATTAAGAAGCTTTTGCAATTTATTAACTAATAGGTAACTAAATTAACGGTATAGACGTTGTAGTTTTACGTTAGTTAAGTAGCACGGGTTTGTATTAAAAGACTTAACTAAATAAGATTATAAGAAGAAGCTCTATAAGAGAAATGGGTGGCAAAATCGTCTAACTACTGGCACCTTTTTAGTGCGAGTAATAATGACGTTCTTTAGGTTATTATATTTAATATAGAGTCTATCTATATCTGCTAAGCAAAGTAGGAAAGAAGTATCTGCTTTAATAATATGGAATTATACCTTTCCTATAGGGCTGTTAACGTCTATAGTTCTAATAGACGTAGAGGCTCCAATTCTAAATTAGATAGTTACTTAGCCCTTAGTTAACGTATTAAGATTTACAGACTTATCTACGGCCTATAGGGCTTAGAATTGGCTGTAGCTAGCTATAGACTTACTTAAAGCACCCGTATTAATTATAATTCCTATAAAGACCGTTAAGGTATACCGTGACGCTGTAGTTATGGCCGTGCTATAGGTAAATGGGTCGGTCTTTATACGAGGTTCCGTGGTAGATTCCGTAGTAAGTTCTAAAGCCGTAAAAAGATATATACAAGCCTTATTAGCTAGCTCTACGCTTATAGAGGTTACTTCCTCTATAGTAAGTGTTCCGAAGGTAGTAATATAGGTAAAACTATTATTAGATTCTCCGGCATCGCTTTTAAAGTTATTAGTGTCGTATATATAGGCTTTGAAGTCTAAGTTATCCTCTTTATCTCTTTCACAGGCGGCAATATATTGCTTAAAGTGGTTATTAAAGTTGCCCTTATTACGGCCCTTAATATTAATAAAACGTCTCTTATAGTCGTCTCTAGACCGATTACGCTCCTCCTCTATGTGTTTCTATAAATGGCAGTTCTCCTTCTTACAGATATAGCACTTGGCCTTTAGTCTGCCATTAGTTCTATAGGGGCGATTGCTACTATAGCGATTAGTATTTCAGTCTCGATTCTGGTTATTTCGGTAATAGCGTTAATCCGTAAAAAAGGCTTAGTAAGATAATCTCATTAAGGCCTATAAGGGGTGTTTTTTTTTCCTATATAATAATAGAGGATTATAGCTTACTAATTAACTAAGAGAGATCTTCTAAAGGGTTAGAGACAGCGATACGGCATGCTAGTACTCCCTAATAAGTAGTAACTAACTTATTTATAAGAATACGGTTTATACGGAAGTCTAGGTATAGTCTATAACGTTATTTTAGTAGCTTATCTACTAGCAGTTAAAAGTTCTAATAGATTAACTTATTAGGGTTCTCGTCTATAACTCCTTAGAGGGTTATACTATTCCACTCTATAAGGTTCTTACGGTAGTATTCCGGCCCTTTAAAGAATTGTTATATATGGTTACAGGCTTCGGTAAAAGGCCCCAACTTAAGGTTGCTATTGTAGTAGTGGTCCTAAGTAAGCCCCTTTAGTATACTAGGGAATGCCACTATATAGCCTTCTAGTAGTAAGCCAGATCTCTTATAGATGTTATAGAAGATAGTTAACTTGAAGTTAAAGCTGTCACTAACTCTATCGTACTTTTAGTTATCTATGTAGATCTTTGCAATTATAGCTACCTCCTTACTATATCTAGGTCCTTACCTAGGTCCTTACTCTACACTAGGTACGGCTAGTTTAGGTAGTATATATATATATAGCTGCTGCGGTTGCTATAGCTACTGCAGTTACTGCTCTCTTAGCCATAGTAGTTGGTTAATAAGAGCGTAGATTTGGTTGTAATTGGAGGATTAAGGACCGGGAGGGGTAGTAGGGGTAGCGGGGGTAGCAGTCGGAGTAGTTGGCGGTGCAGTAACTGGAGTAGCTGGTGGTACAGCAGCTGGAGTAGCTGGCGGTGCAGTAACCGGAGTAGCTAGTGGTACAGCAGCTAGAATAGCTGGTGGTGCAGTAACCGGAGTAGCTGGTGGAGTTAGTAGAGTAGCTGGTAGTGGGGCTAAAGGTGTAGCAAGCTTATCTAAGGTCGAATTAAGTCAGTCTTGCAAAGTTGTTGTAATTATTGGCTTTACCTCTGCAAGGGCCGCGATAAGCTCCTTATCCGTCTATTTATAAAACTCTTCTTTATTAGCGACGTCCGTTAGCACCTTGCTAAGGGAGTATCTCTTATCTTACTTAACAATATATACTCCTTTCTTAACTAGGTATTAACGGATTCCCATTTTAGTATTAGATTATACTCGTTTAAAGGTCTCTAGCGTAAAGCTCTTAAAGTCTTCCTAAAATACTATCTATAATGCAAAGTCTGTAAGGTTAGATTATGTATATAGGTGCATCTTAGTCTCCACATACTCCGTTAGGTTATTATCCATAGCCGTCTCCAAGTCGATTCCGTAGCCGTATTTAGTAATTCTTTCCTTTTAGTTAATTTCTATATTGTCGTGTCTTTATATATAAGGGTAGGTATAAGGGTAGTCGTCAGTTCAAAGAAGTTGGGGTTTAAGGTGAGGGTATAAAGGTGTGTACGTGTCCTATCGACGAATCTACAGTTCTTGGACACTGTAGACGATTCTTAGTAAAGATACGGTCCTCTAGGCGATCTAACGCGTCAACAGTTAAGTTGATACGTGGTTTTAAGCTTTAAGGGTCCTCCAGGCAATCTAACGCGTTAACAGTTAAGCTAATACGTGGTTTTGAGCTTTAAGGATAACGTAGCTCTCTCTAAGTAAAGATACGATTCTCTAGGCGATCTAACGCATCAGCAAGCTAATACGTGGTCTCGAGCTTTGAGGGTAACGTAGTTTTCTCCTTTAACTAAAATAGGGCGATAGCTCTACAATCTAACGCGTTAGCAGTTAAGCTAATGCGTAGTTTTAAGCTTTGCTATTGCGTATTTCCTAATCTATATATCTACTGATTAGTGTCGGTATACTCGCTTTATTAACGTGCACAAATATCACTTATAGTGGTACGTATGCGGTGTTAAAGTTGGTAGTTAATTATTGTCTTTTTCCAGGGGTTGCTCCAAGGTCAGATTAGTTAGTCTTACTTCGTGGTCTCGTGACCACGTTACATGATTAACGTTCCGACAATTATATCTAAATTAAATAATTCGGCAGAGCCTTCTATAAAGGATACTAAGCAGTTACTAATACTAAGTAGGACGGTATCTCTAGATCTACTAGAATTAAATACCTTACTATAAGAACTTTAAGATAATATCCTAGATATAATTAAAGCAAGTCCTACCTAGCTAAGTAGTTTATTAGAACTATTAAATATAGCTCTATAAGCTAATAAAGTCTTAGCTAAACCTTCTGCTAACCTTATTTAACTAGAAAGATTAAAATAAATTTAATATTAAGCGTATATAGTAGCACTAGCCAATCTATCTACCCTATTTGGTTACTACGCTAGATTTACTACAGGATTAGTAAAAGATATCGACCAAACTAAATCCTTATCTCTATATTAGGATAATCTTCCTTTTAAACTAAAGAATCTTAAAGAACTAAAAAAGTATCCTTTAACTACTAGCTTTTAAAAGGCTATAGAAAAAGAATATAACGACCTAAAACGCCGAGGGATATTTGAGACTATACTAAAAGTAGAAGCATATAATGAGCAGATCCTTTTACTAAAATAGGTCTTTAAATATAAGCTTAATAGCAACGGCTACCTATAAAAGCTTAAAGCTAGACTATACGTCCGTAGAGACCTTTAGATTACCAAAAAAGAGACCTATATAGCAACCCTAGCTACTTAAATATTCCGTGCCCTTATAGCTATAGCAGCCGTATTTAATTTGGAAATTTAATAGTATAACGCTATAAACGTATTTATAAACGCCAAGCTCAGTAAACTAGTCTACTGCTACTGCCTAGAAGGATTTAGTTAAAATAGATATATCCTAGAGCTACTTATAGCGCTATATAGATTAAAAATCTTACTACTACTATAGTATAAAGAGCTTACTAATATACTAGCCAAATTTGGATTAAAGCCTATCCTAGGTATTAATTGCCCATTTACTAATAGACAATTTATTATCTTCTTCTATATAAATAATATTACTATTTTATTTACTATAAGGTAATAAGCTCCGCACCACTTAGCCACACAAACCTATAAAAGGTAAACGAGTAACTAGCTTAATGCTAGGCATAGCTGTACGGAACAATATATATAGGCGAGGTAACGAATTACCTAACAATGTATCCCTTCTAATGGCGACTGTCCTTAGGTATAACTTCTTGTCCCATAGGCTTAGGGGCGCAGGATTAGGCTAGGCTACGGTCGCTAATACGTTATTATACCTTAGGGGTTGTCACGCTTAATATACTAGACCTCTAGCAGCTACAGCACGGCGCCTAAAGAGGCCGCCTTACGCTTTAATCGTAGGGACCGGTGTCTTTGGTTATGGTATTAACCCAACTAAGCTAAGGCTTAGTTACGTAACCAGCTCCTTTAATTATACAATTAGCAGGCTGTCCTTAAGTCAGCCTAGGGTATAAACAAGGTTTAAACCTATAAGGCCCCGGGTATTAAGCCAGTCACTATATAAGGTAATAAGCTCCGCACTACTTAGCTATATAAACCTATAAAAGGTAAACGAGTAACTGGCTTAATGCCAGGCACGGCTGTGCGGAATAATATATATAGGCGAGGTAACGAATTACCTAACATTTACTAAAAAGGACCTTTTAAAACTAGAAGAATTTAAAGCTAAACTACTGCACTAATATAAGATCCGTGTATTAGGAGACCTATAGTAGTTTCTAGGAATTTAAATTAAATAAAACTAGGCAAGTAGAAAGCTCTAGCTCCACTAAGATTCCTATATTAAAAAGATAGCCAGTTAATTTAATATCTAACTAGAAAGGTTCCTTAAAATACTACTACCTAATAAACTAATTCTATCTAATTAGTAGATAAACCCTTAAAGAACACTAGCCTACTAGTAATAGGTTGGCTTACTAGCTTACCTAGCTGTATTTAAAAGGCCTAGTATTACTAAGACACATTTAAAACTAGCCGAATTTCTTACTAATCTAAATTAAAAACATCTCGACGTATTAAACTAAGCTATTACCTATTACCTTAAAACAAAATTAACAGGTATTAAATACTCTAGCGAAGTATTTAGAGTATATATTTACTTTAGAAACCTAAAAGGAAAAGATATTACCTTTTATAGAGTATCTAATATAGCATTTATAGACTATAAAGAGACTAGACGGAGCTCTTAAGGATACCTATTTATACTATTTAGAGGACTAATCAATTAGAAGGTAACCCTATAATAATTAGTAACTTATTTAACTACTAAAGCAAAGCTTATAATAAAGCCTTATAGGAAATACTACGATAGACTTGTTAATGGGCTGGGTATATAGGTATAGAATAGTTAACAACGTAAATATAACTAGAGTAGTTACCTAACAGATTAACTCTAATTATATTCTAAGATTTACTATAAAGAAGAGAACTATCTAGGTAGGGACTGTAGTCCTTTAAATATATAATACTACGTCTAAGAAATATACTAAGTGCGTTAGTATATTAATATATCGGTACGTTACGTTCCTATATTCCAAACTTATAATATAACTAACTACGTAACTTAGCTACCTTTTATCCTATAGCTTAACTAGTTCTAGCACCTCCCGTACTATTTTAACTAACCTATTTATATCTCTTTTTAGTAGCTATACTACTGCTAATATAAGGTCCGTAACACTATCCCCCTCCTCTTTATCTTTGTCCTTAAAGATATCTCCTATCTCTAAGTTATCTATTAAAGGTATAACATTCCCATTTTTAATTTAATAACCTTTATTATTCTTAATACCTTTTATTAAATCCTCTGCGTCTAATTATCATAATCAGCTGGTAATATTTATTCTTTTACTTAGTGAAGTTATGCCGTCCTATTCTCGTTATATGGAGAAGAAGTTAGTATATATTACAATCGCGGCTTCATCTAGTTACTAACCTTCTTTATATACTAAGTATACGCAAGTAAATATGCGATTATTTTACAATATTTAATCTATCTCTAATGCTAAATATACACGTTTTATTGTTTTTTATAACCGTCTGGTTTCTTATCTAATTTGTTTTAAGGTCTTATATATTAGTAGTAGCCGAAAAACTAGAGAGTAAGCTAGCTAAGGCCCTTATTAAGGTTTAGCGTTATTTTTAATAAGGTGTCTTAGGCTCTAAAAGCTTAACTTAATACTTATACTCGCCTAAGCCGTCTAGTAAAGGTTTATAAAAAGGTGCGCTTAAAGGAGTTACGTTTAGTAGAGTAAGGTCTGTCTAAGCTTAAGGCTAAGAAGGCTAAAAAGGATTCTAATTAGGAAGAGGCGGAAACAGCTAATATACTAGTAGTAGATCCCTTAGATAATCCGGCTTGTTTATTACCTTTAACTAATCCTTTTATCTTTAGCTCTTTCTTAATATTGCCTAACCTATTCTCTTTTAATACTCCTATACCTTTCCTATAGCGTTTTTTAGGTTCTATAGTAGTTTCTAGGTAGTCTTATTATAGCCTATCTACTTAACCTTATATTATATTTTATTATTAATATCCTTATAACTAATAATTTTTAAAACTTACTATTTATCTTCCTCTTATTCTTTATACATGTTTACTTTATAAATTAGTGGCTTAATATTCCCGTGTGCTAGCTTTAGTATTATAATATATTATATAGGGTAGATCTTTATCTTAGCTAGTAAGTTTAACTTAAATATAACCGGTAAAATCCTCTATATAAGTTTAAAGGGTCCTAGTCTAATATAGTCTAATTTTTTACTTAGTCGTCAACTCTTAAAATTTTTATGTAGTAGCTATACTTTGTCCCCCTCTTTAAGATCTGGTCCCTTAGATCTCTTAGCGTTATAGTACCTTATTATTATTTTTTATACCTTTTTTACTAATTCTATAAGGTCTATATAAAGATTTATTAATCTCTTTATTCTTTCTTTAGCTATACCACTTATTTTCTTTACTTATTATAGTAATATACCTACCCCTTCCTGTGGTGTTATATTATATATAAACTATATAACTAGTAATAATAATACCTAATTATTCTATACGTAATTAATATAATATCTTAGATACTGTTCTAGCGTCTAATTTAATCTTTTTATTTATCTATCCGTCTGTAGATAATATATAGTAGAAGTTGCTGCTCTTACTCCCTATTCCGCTAAGAATACCTTTTAGAATGCTGCTATAAATCTTAGGTCCCTATCTAATATAATCTTACTTAGTGCTCCGTGCCTTATAAATACTTCTTTAATATAGATTCTAGCTATATCTTCTGCTAAGATTTCTTCTATATATGCTATAAAGTAGCCCTATTTAGTTAACTTATTTACTATTACTAGGATTACGTTATATTCCTATTTGGTAATAGGATCTCTTAACTTTAGTAACTTAATAATAAAGTCCTATAATATAACCTCCGATAATCTTTCTAGTATTTTAATAGGTTATAGCCCTCTATATAGCTTATGCCTTATTAGTTTATTTCTTTAGTAATTTAGATACTTTCTTATTACCTTCCTAACTATACTCTAAATTCCGTTAATAATATATTCTTCTTAAAGCCTTAACACTAAGCCTATTACTCCGTTGTGTCCTTAAGTTATTCCCTTATAGGGGTCTTCTGTAAGGTGCTCTGCTGTGCTTTTTAGGATATACTTTGCTTCTCAGTTCTTATATATATCTATCTAGGAGCTCTTGCTGCACCCGGCCCAAAAAAGACCAAAACCAACCAAAAGAACCCTGAAAAACACCCAGAGAATCCCCCTGAGATGTATGCATCGCAGGGAAGGCATACGTCGAACGACGGTGGCTCGCACTCGCGCGCGACTGCTAGAACTACGCCCAACAATGGCCCTCCATAACAAAGACGGGCGAATACCACACTACAAAGCGGAAATACCTCTATTAAGAAGGCATCTGATAAAATATAAAGCCTATTAGACGCGTCTAGTATCCAAAATTGCGGGGGAGTAACCGTTAGCTATAATGAACTAATGTAGCTAGTAGAATGGCTCCGCCAGTGTCACGGAACCCCACCGTAGGGGCCTCCATAGGAGAGCCCCGTGCTCTCGCGTACACCTCGCGTACAGCTTACGTCAGCTACGCGTAGGTATATCACCTCCTTACGCCCTCGACCCTTACGATCGATCGCGCAACGTCTTGTAGACTCCTCGAATACATACGCTCTGTAGCCACTGCCCTCGTTCCGTGACAGTATATCACCTCCTTACGCCCTCGACCCTTACGATCGATCGCGCAACGTCTTGTAGACTCCCCGAATATATACGCTTTGTAGCCATTGCCCGCGCTCCGTGACATTACGTTGCGCCTTTTTTTTTTTCTTCTTTACCGACGCTTAGCCTACGACTAATTTTACGTCTCTATGATACCGTAGACGCTGCCAGAAGCAGCGTGTCTATAAGTTACCTTACTTCGTACTCCTAAAGAATTAATAATAGTAAGACGAAATTCCTTACTAGCTACTATGTTAAACTTAAAGAATAACCTAATACCTACATCGAAACCACGACACCAATTAGTCTTAGAAGGATTTAATTTATTAGCCCTAGCCTTAACCCCTAAAGGAAAGCCTAGTGGCTTAAAAGACTACAACGACTATAAGGGGGATATTAATAATGTCTTATCCTTTATTGACTATATAACCACGGATAAATAAGCCGAAGGGCTACTACCTATTAAGATTAAGATACGAGACACCGAGATGTTTATAAAAATGGTAGCACGAGAACCTGACAAATACTACCGCCTTCTATAGAACTACTATCTAAAGCTTATATAAGCTAAGATGCGTACTACCTAAGATTATGATATTATCTAAGACCTATAAGCTTATAAGGCGCTCGCTAATAATACACGCTAAGAGATTAAAGACGACCTCTATGCGTCTAAACGCGACGTCTAACAATTAAAGAAGGCCAAGATTATACTTATTGCTACAGTTACCAAAAGAGAGGGTATAATTAAATACCTATAATCTTAGCTTAACAAGCATATTCGTAATAATACTAGATACCTCTTTACTACATATAACGCCACTTAAGTCTCTACGCCCTTAGCAACCTTACCTACTTAATGCTTAACGGAAGGTTAGCGCTAAGCAGCTTTACCTAATAGGAACCCCTACTATAGTAGCGGCGACGACGAAAGCTATAATAATTAAACCTAAACTACTACTATAGGGTCTAATACACGCTACCCCGATCCCCTAATCTTTAAGGATAACTATAAGGAATACAGCCACTAGAAGATATAAACCCGCGAGAAACTAACCTAGAGCGCCTACCTTTTCCTTATAGAAGATACTAAGATTAGCTATATTATCGGACAAATAAAGGGTATCCTATTTAATAGGCTTTTCGCTTAATAGGAGACTAGCAATCCCCGGAAGTGGTAGTTCTACTAAAAAATCCTTAATAACCTTAACTAAATATACCGCGACTATAACCTAGTGGCCACTAGTCAAGCTAAACTACGCGCCCTAAAAATAAGTCCTATTAAATTATTTAACGAGTTTTATATTAAATTCTAGGAATATACCAGAGTCCTCGCCTAAGACAACGCTAAAGACCAGAAAGATCTCCTTAAAAAAGTCACTTATCGCCTTAGTCACGCAGCCGCTAGCCATAACTATAACAACGTTTACGATATAGTAGCAGCCCTATAGAAGATTAAACAACAGCTAAACCAGATTACTACTGCAAACCCCCGCCTAAAGACCTCCCTATAGAAGCCCTCCGGACCTACTAAACTACTAACGCCTACTACCCTAAGTAATACCACTGGTCCTAATATTAACCTCTCTATACTAGCCTTCCTAAAGAAGCTACTAGATAGAGAGCGCGAGCTACTCTAGAAACTAAGGCGTTGCTATAGATGCCGTTAAGAAGGCTATTATAGCTATAGCCTAAACTGCCTAATGGCTAGGTTTAGCAGCCGCTATTAAATACCTAACCCTATGCCCCGGACACTAAATACGTTACTACACGCCGCTACTATATAAGACGAAGATGCAGTAACGGTAGTAGAATTAGACGCGGAAGCGGAAAACGTAAAGTCCCAGCCTTAAGTTATAGGTTAGGACACTCTAACAATAAAGGGATCTATATATTAGCTTACTTAATAGATAGCTTAGTAAGAATAAAAGAATAGAAGTAAATAGTTTTACCTATAGAGGGAACTACCGCTAAGAAATAATATAAAACCCGTTTTATAATTAACTGCGGAGCTACTAATAAATTTATAGATACCTAATTTGTGCGTACTTATAACCTACCTACCTTACCCCTCACTAAAGCCCGCGCCCTATAACTCGCTAATGGTAGTTATACTGTATAAAAGATTACCTATATAGCATAACTCTACCTAAATATAAACGGACACCAGGAGGAGCTCTGGGCCTATATTATACCACTTACAAACTACCCTATTATCCTTAGAATAAACTAGCTTAAATAATACAACCCCGCCATTAACTGGCAAAAGAAAGAAATAACCTTTAACTTTAAATACTGTAGAGAGACTTGCCTAGGGCACGGCCTAGCCGCCTCTATTTACTCCCCAGGACATTAACCTAAGGAAACCCTTATTACCCTACCTACGACCAACTACTACCATATAAGCGCCGCGGCCTTCTACCGTATAGTACGTAGGAAAGGCTAGACCGTTGCCGTAGCCTCCTAATTACGACTATATAAGCTTAATAAAGATTAGAACCACGTCCTCTATAGTAACAGGATAAATATAGTTAACCTTCTAGAAAACAATGCCCCCGCAAAACTCTACGGACTTTTACCTTTAGACTTTAAGAAGTTTATAAAGCTTAAAAAAGGACTTACTAATAAGGAACTCCGTAAGCTCCTCCCTAAGAGATACTATAACTTTATCGACGTATACTTATAAAAGAGCGTAGATATACTCCCCCTATATCAACCTAACGACTATACTATTAATATTAAATAAGGAAAAACGCCACCCTATAAGAGACCCTACCTAATATTAAAAGACGAACTCTTAGTTGTTAAAAAGTATATTGACGAGCACCTTAACAAAGGGTTTATTCGTCCTAGCATATCCCTAGCAGCCACCCCTATCCTCCTTACTAAAAAGCTAAAAGGAGGTATTTAATTCTGCGTTAACTATAGAGGACTTAACGCTATTATAATTAAGAACTAATACCCTATACCGCTTATACGCGAGACCCTTAAATAGCTTAGCTAAGCTAAAATCTATACTAAACTCAATATTATCGCCGCCTTTAACCGCCTCCGAATACGGGAAGGTGACGAATAGAAAACCGTATTTGTATCGCGCTTTAGCCAATTTAAATACACCATTATGCCTTTCGGCGTATATAATAGCCTAGGTAGCTTCTAAAGCTATATTAATAATACCTTACAGAACTACCTTAACGACTTCTACTCCGCATACCTGGACGATATACTTATTTATAACAATAACCCTTCTAAGCATACCGAGCACGTTTAAAAGGTCCTATAGCGCCTTAGAGACATAGAACTTTATATTAATTTAAAGAAGTGCGAATTCTCAGTCACAGAAGTAAAATACCTTAGACTAATTATTACTACTAAGGGTATCCGTATAGACCCCGAAAAAGTATGCATAATTACCAGATAGTAAACCCCTACCTACATTAAGGACGTATAAGCCTTCCTTAGTTTTACTAACTTCTATTAGAAATTTATATACAACTTCTTAGGTATTATAGTACTATTTATAGCAATAATGCAAACAAAGGGCCTTTTCGCGAAAGGAAGAAAAATATATCTACGTTTTATTTAGACGCCTAAATGCGAAAAGGCGTTCCAAGACTTAAAAGATGCGTTTACTAAAGTACCTATCCTAGCTCACTTTATACTAGGACGATAACTCTATCTTAAGACTAACTCCTTAAACTACGTTAACGCGAGCGTCCTCTCCTAGATGGGTAACAACGGTCTCCTCTACCTAGTTATATTCTACTCGTCTAAGCTTATACTATAAGAATATAACTACAAGATCTATAATAAGGAACTCCTCGCAATTATATAAGCGTTTAAGGAATTCTAACTAGAACTCTCTTTAGCAGAACCTGACTAGCTAACTAAGGTCCTTACGGATTATCGTAACCTTAAGTACTTTATAACTACAAAATAACTAAACTAACGCCAAGCACGTTAGAACGAGTTCCTCTCCGATTTTAACTTTAAAATTGTATATAGGCTAGGAGTATAAGGTACTAAGCCTAATAGCCTAACACGCCGTTCGCAAGACCTTCCTTAGTTAGAAGATAACCCTTATAATTAATTCTAACGACAAACAATCCTAAAAGCACGAAACTTAGCCCTAGGTATACTACCTAAGACAAAACCAACCGCCCCTTAGCTTTATACCACAGAACTAAAGTTACCCCCTAAAATTAACAAACTTATTACTACAGTATATAACACCCCTATCAACCCATTACTGTATTAACTAATTACCGCAAAGATCGCCGGCACCCGTATACTGCCTATTAACCTCCAAAGTTTAGGCCAGATTAATATAGCAGCCTTAGAAGTAAAAGAAAATAGGCTCTATTATAAAGGCCGTCTATTTATCCCTAACTTAAAAGACCTACAACGGCAACTAATCTAAATGGCCTATAACCTCCAATTAAGCGGCCACCTAGGTAAAAAAGGAACCTATAAGCTTCTTAGCCGATACTACTTCTAGCCCAAAATAATAGACTTAGTTAAACGCTTTATAAGCGCCTGCTACAGCTATAAACGTACTAAAGCATTTTATATAAAATACTAAGGACTGCTATACCCTCTATTAGTACCTATATAACGATGGGCAGATATCGCTATAGATTTCGTTATTAACCTACCGCCTTATAAGCGATATGGCCGAACCTATAAGAACATCCTTATAATAATATACCAACTTATAAAAGAACGCCACTACGTCCTAACTAAAGGCGTAGCCGTAAGCGACGTTGCCGACGCCTTCCTCCGCGAAGTTTACCGACTACACGGGTTACCCAACTCTATTACGTCTAACTAAGGTATGTAATTTAACTCTAACGTATAGAGGCGGATCTGCCAACGCCTTAGTATCTCCGTTAAGATGTCTATATCCTTTTACTACAAAACTACGGGATAACCGGAAAACGCTAACGCTAGTATAAAGGCGTACTTACGATAAGTAGTCGCCTATAGTTAGGACAACTAGGTAAACTACCTTCCGCTAGGTAAATTTACAGTAAATAACTACGTCTTAGCCACTATAGGACTTACCCCGTTCTTTACAAATAAAGGATATTACCTACAATCCGGTATAGAGCCACTAGAGCCTATTAATAAAAAACTGCTATATAGAAAACGCCTTAAGATGCTACTTGCCGATTAACATATAGACCGTATAAAAGACCTACTCGACTACTATAAAGGAGAGATGGCCTAGGCCCAAGCAAAACAAGCTTACTTCGCTAACTGCTACAGAATACCACCACCGGAGATGCGTGTCGGCGACTAGGTATAGCTAGATATACGTAATATCTCTATATAGAGGCCTATAAAGTCACTCGATTATAAGAACCTCGGCCCCTATCCAATTAAACAAGTTATTAATAGGGGAGCTGTATACAAACTAGAGCTCCCGCCTGCCCTAGCCACCCACGGGATATAGCCTATATTTTACCTATAGCTACTACACCTTTACTAGCCTAACCCCTTACCGGGACAGATATAGCTTAAACCCCCGCTAGTACTAATCCAAGATAAGAATAAAGACAAGAACCACGAGGAGTGGACCGTTAAATAAATCATCAACTCTAAATACTTTAGCAAAGGTAAAGGACGACGGCTCTACTATAGAGCTGTCTACACAGGATTCAACATAGATTAGCCAGAATGGCAACTATAGAAAGACTTTAAAAATGCAAAGGACCTAATTAGCGACTTTTACTACGCGAACCCACAGAAACCGGGCCTAAGCAGAGATTTTATACCTAATCCTCTATAAGAGCCCTTATAGAGTTAAACCGTTATATATTGCCACGTAAGGGCAAATTACCGTCAGATTGCCGTAGATTGCTATCACATAATAGCAAAATGCGATCACGTGACCAGAATATTAATAAGATGTCCAGGAACTTTGACCGGCGGTTAAAGTTATCTAATTAGTCGGATTCTTAGGTGCTAAGCCTTATTATATAACGTTATTTCAAGCCCTTAGCAATACCCCCTTTACTTTTCCTTCTCTATACCTTAAATGTCCCTTCTATATATATATAGCAACCACAGCGTTACCGAAGCTCCACCTCTATAAGAGGGGGGGTAGTATCACGGAACCCTACCGTAGGGGCCTCTATAGGAGAGCCCCGTGCTCTTGCATACACCTCGCGTACAGCTTACGTTAGCTACGCGTAGGTATATTACCTCCTTACGCCCTCAACCCTTATAATCGATCGCGCAACGTCTTGTAAACTCCCCGAATACATACGCTTTGTAGCCATTACCCGCGCTCCGTGACAGCCAGTCTAGCGAACTTTAGGCGCCTCTTTAGTAAACCCTTAATTAAATCCTCTAATGGCTAAGCAAAATTAAAAATAAGCATAACCCCCCTTTACCGGCGAACCGCACCTAGGCCGCTATAGCTGCGCTTTTATAGTATAGGGAACCTACCCCCCTTAAGTTAATAACTGGGTATATAATTATAATATAACCAAACATAGAATAAGCAAAGGGGCTTAGGGGATAATTAGAAACAGAAGTCCTTATAAAGATACGCAAAGAGGTTTATAACGCTATTATAGTCCAACACCTTAAGAGCGGAGATATTAGAGTTACCCTAAAGGACTAATAGGCAAAGGAACGAGCCATAAGGGTAGGGGATAGGCTAGGAGAACGTATTGGCATAAAAGTACTCCGTAAGGATTACCTAGTTAAAGTCCTAGCGGTTCCTATAAGCCTTAGGGTAGAAAAGGGACGCTAGGCAAACAACATAGCAATTATATAGGAGATAGTAAGACAAATGGAACGCCTTATACTAGGACTTAAAATTACCCAAATCTAATAGCTTTAATAGGAAAATATAAACTAAGTATATAATAAGAATAATAAGAGGATATAAGGGTCGCCGAAGACTTGCTAGGGAGACGCCAGACGAACGTATGGCTCCCTTATTATTAGTATATATACACCAGAAATGCAAAAACTCCTTATCTAAAAAGAAATAATTATAAATGGCCTTATATATAATATAAGGCTCTATAACTACAGACTACGCCTAGAATAATACTATTACTATATATAATAGGGACACACCTAATCTATATACGCAGCACAGGTGTGCTGCGGCCACTATATAGGCCCCCACAATATAAGATATTACTTAAATTAAAACTAAATAAAATGCATAAACTGCCACTAAAGCACATATAAGGCGTAGGAGAGAGAAAACTGCATTAAATATAGGAGACGGAAGGCAAGGGCTTAATAGCTGCGGGAATAACTATACGCTAGGTTATATGAATGGAAACAATAGGCGATAAGCCAGGGGGACGTAAACGCCTTTTTAGCGTTTCCTACCTTTAACACTAGAGGGCTAGGCCAGCCATCCCAAGCCTTAACGGGCCAGAAGTAACGCTATATAATATTACCAGACCGATTAGGGATATAAGGGTTACAGGGGATATAAGGGAGAGGACGCCCCGTAGGAAGACCCCTATAAATAGCGACAGCAGGCTTAAAACCAGGACAATTAAGAATTAGACTTAATACGGCAAATATAATATTCGCAGCTAACCCATAAAGGGCATATAGCCGACTAGTAAGAATAGGGGAAGAACCGGTAATAATAACAGATTTAGATATAGAAGCGCTAATAGGAACATAAGATATGGGAATAGAAAGCTCTATATAAAATAAGTAGTAACTAGGGTGTAGACATAAGAGATAGAAGCTCTAAATATTCTAGAGAAAGTAGAAATAGAAAAAGCGAGGAATAAAGGAGAGTTGAAGGACCCTTGCCGGGGGTCCGCTACTTATCTATTATACAGTATAACTACAGCAACATAAACCACCGCCTTATAAGGCCCCTACTAGACAGTCTAGACCTAGAGAAATATTATATCCTTGCTATATAAGAACCGTATTATAATACCTTTATACAATTAATATACTGCCCCTAAGGATTCTAGCTCCTATATAAACTAAAAGCAGCTATACGCGTGTGCTTTATAATTAGTAAGGCTATTAGCCTATTCTTATAGTTATAGCAGGTAGTTAACCTAGATATTATAGTTATAACAATCCAAACATATAGGGAACTGGTATAAATTATTAATGTATATAACCCTAGGGTTAAAGGGGTCCCATAAATAGAGAATATTATATTAGTAATAAGCTTACTAGAAACTAAAGGTATAGAGTCTATCCTACTAGGAGACATAAACCTCCACTACCTACAGTAGGAGGGTATTTATATTGCTATAGATTAACAGTTAAAGTGCCTACTAAGAGCTATAGATATCTAGGGCCTTAAGCTAGCCACCCCCCTAGGAGCAATTATATGGTAATAAGGCACCGCCAGAAGCATAATTAACCTTACATTTATAGACGAAGGCCTATACTAGAGACTTGAAAGGTGTAACCCTAAAGAAGAATAGGCACTTACCTTAGACTATATCCCTATCTAGATACAGCTAGACCTAGATACTAAAGCGTAATTAAATAAAAAAAGATATGTAATAAGGAAGCTTAAGATAAATAGTTTCCTTAATATAGTTAAATAACAACTCTAAAACCTAGAAGAAATCCACCTAATACCAAACGAGTAAGGCTTATTGGCCACCCCCAAGGAAATCGACCAAAGACTAGAAAGGATCTAGGTAGCAATTAAAAATAGGCTAAAAGAGTACTGCCCGATCTTAAAACCGGGCCCCTATACGCGATACGCATAGTCTATATAATGCGCAGTTCTAATTACTAGCTAATAATAAGCAAGAAGGAAATATATAAGTAGCCATAACCCTAAAGACAAGAGATGATACAAAGACATAAGAAACTAGCTAAAGAATACCCTAAAAAAAGAAGTAAGGAATAACTAGAGACGGTTTATAAACAAGTATACTTCTAACCTAAGCCTCCCCTATAATAAGGGCCTTTAGGCTATAGCAAAATAGGTAAAGAAAAAGGTAGGGCGCCTAGCAGAAGACCTATACCTACCACCCCTACAAAGAGCAGGAGAATTATAGGCCATAAACAACAATGATAAGAAGGTAAAGATCCTTATAGAAAGGTTCTTCCCCTAACTGGCTCTAGTAGACCTTAGTAATATTATAGGCGAAACACTAGTAACTTGCCTATGGGTTAACAGCGACATAACAATAGAGGAAATGGCTAGAACTATTAGCCGCCTTTTAAATAATATAGCACTAGGACTAGATAGGATTCTAAATAAGGCCCTAAAAACCTATAGGCCACTTATAGCACTTTGGCTTGCAGATGTAGCTAGAGCATGCTTTACTATAGGCTACTACCCATAACTCGGAAGATCTATAATAACGGTTGTCCTATAAAAAAAAGGTAAAGCAGATTACTTAATCCTAGGAAGCTACCGCCCTATTGTCTTAGAAAATACCCTTAGTAAGATCTTAGAAAGGGTAATAGTGGAACGCATAGCAGACACGGTAGAGGAACACGCCCTACTACCACAAAGCTAAATAGGGGCAAGAAAGAACCGCTTAACACTATTAGCACTTACGCTACTTGCTGCCACTATTAAATCTGCATGGGTAATGCGAAAGGACTTTATAGTATTAATGTTTAGCCTAGACATTAGTGGTGCCTATAATAATATACCCCACGAGCGTCTCCTATATATCCTTAGGGTAAAGGGCTTTCTAGAATAGATTATATAATTTGTTTAAGGGTTTATAGGCCAGAAAGAAATATTACTGGTCTTTAGCGGATACTAGAGCCCCCTTATTACAGTTGCAATAGGAATACTATAAAGATCACCCCTCTCGCCTATACTCTTCCTTTTCTTTATAAGCAACCTACTTGACTCCTTTAAGAAAGGGGCGACCTAGGGGATAGGCTTTGTTAACGATATAAACCTAATTATATACGGGCCAACAGCCGTAAAGAATTATAGAATATTAGAGAAAGCCTATAATACTTATATAAAATAGGCAAAATATTATAGAGTCTAATTTTTACTAGAGAAATACTAGTTAATCTATTTTATAAGAAAACGCAACTAATCTATAGATCTTTAGTATATAATTCGTATCTAAGGCTTTAGGGGTCAACTAGTTTAGGGCCTAAGGGTATTAGGAGTATAGGTAGACAGTAAGCTTTAGTAGAGCGTATATGCGGTATAAGCGGCCCGTAAAGGCTAAGTACAGTTTATCGCTTTATCCAGGATTGTTAACTCTATATAGGGTCCATGCTTCTAAAGGTCACGCCTACTATATACAGCAGTCGTCCGGCTAACCATGACATATAGATCTAGTATTTAGGCCATTAGAGAAACTAAGAAGGGCCCCCCTAAATTACTTCTTAAACCACTTTAAAAGGTCCAGATAGCCTACTTCTAAAGTATTACAGGCGGGTACAAGCGAACGGCCACAGTACTGCTTAAGAAGGAATCCAATATTCCCCCCCTATAGTTATATATTAAAGCCGCTGCAATATAAAGGACGTAAAATAAACGTAACTCTAATGTTATAAAGTATATTAAGATACGCCTAAGTAAACTATAGAGGGACCCTAGGGTGCCCTATAGGAGAATAAACTAACAACCCTAAAGTAGGGAAGAGATATTAGAGAAACAGGTAAAGAAAGTAGAAGAAGAATAGTGCCGCTTTAGGGCCCAGGCCTATATAGAGGAGGAAGGGAGACGCGTAAGAGGTTAGTAAAGATAATAGTAAGATAGAGAAAGGAGCTAAAGTAAAACACGTAAGAACGCTAGGAAACTATCTACCGCAATATAATACTGGTTGGACTAACGCTAGAGAGGTAAATGGGAGTTAAAGGTACAGAGGCTAACTTAGGTAAGACGAACCTAAGCTATAGCATGGTTAACGCTATAGGGGGTAAATACCTAAGGGCTCTAAGAAGGCCTAATAAAGGCAGAAAATATAATAGCAACACTCTTAAGAACAGGAATAATAGGACTAAAAGATTGGCTTTACTGGGTGGGTGTCCTAGTAGGTAGCCCGAGATGCGAATGTGGCTGGCTAAGATAGACACCAAAACACGTAATACTGCTATGCCCTCTACGCACTAATTAAGAAATAATACTCTTAGCAGCTAGCACAGAGAACTATAATATACTACTCTTAATATAAAAAGGCCTTAAGGCGGTCACCTAGTGGCTTATTAGTTAAAATGTGCTAAATTAGTTTTAGGTTATAAGGGAAATAGTAATAGAAGGCAAGGGGGCGAGCAGCAAGTGCCCCCTAGTAACTCTACAGTAGTAGAGTAATAGTTTGTAATACTAGCGCGTCCGTAGGCTTATTACGGCAGCAGTGGTTCCTAAAGAGGTTAAACAGTAAGGTAGTAGAGCACTATAGGCAACTCGTAGGCGCTAAGTAGGCGAGTTCTAAAAGGCGGGGAGATAGATCACGGGGTTTTCTTATTTTTCTTAAATAGAGTTTTCTCCCCATATGTAAATAAGGAGTAGTCCGTGTGGGCCTAATAGGGATTTAAATCGGACGTTAAGCAATGAATTATTATTATATATCTATCTGCGGATTTTTTAGCTATGCCTTTAAAATCCTTTATACCTAAAAGCTCTTTAGTATCTTATAGACTCTTCTTAGTTTGTTATCCTCTTAAGTTACTGCTAACTTAGGGTAATTATATCTAATTAATCCGTCCTTGTCCTTGTATAGTATTACTCCTAATAATTTCTTATTATTTTATAATTTAGCTTTTTTACTTAGTGCGTCTACTCTTGTATTTTTAGTTCCCTTAGTATACTAAATCTTAAAATAGTATTTTATAAGTATCTCTGCCTATCTAACCTATTTGTAATTAAGTTCTTTTATTATTAGGAACCCTATTAGGTTCTTATAATCCATTTTAACTATAAATAGTTTTTCTGCGCCTTATAAGAATGCTCTCTATTTCTTTAGTGCTATAACTATACCTAATAACTCCTTATTATAGATGTTATAGTTTAGTTCTAGTAGTATTATCTTCTAACTATAGTATATTACTAGGTGCTATATATCCTTGTGCTTCTATAGCAAATATACTCCTAGTATAAAGTCTAATATATCTATTTCTATAACCATGTCTAGTCTTAATTAATAGATTTTAAGGATTAGTTCCTAGGTGAATAATTCCTTAAGTTCTTTAAACAGCTTCCTTTATTTATCTCCCTATGCCTATAGTTTTTCTTTCTTTATAAGCCTAGTAAATAGTTTAATATTCTTTAACTATTGTGCTATAAACCTTCTATAGTAGTTGTAAAACCCTAAGAATAACCTTAATTGCGTTATATTCTCTAGTTTTTACTAACTTACTATAGCTTCTATTTTCTTTAGGTCTATATTAATATAACCTAATTTAATAATAAATCCGATAAAATTAGTCTTCCTAGTAAAGAACTCGCATTTCTTAATTACTATTAGCATTTATTCTTCTTATAGTCTTCTTAAGACCTATTTAACGTGTTCTCCGTATTCTTCCTTAGTTATTAAGTAGATAATAATACTATTAAGGTATGCTATAATAAACTTATTAAGGTGTTCTTTTAATATACTATTTATTCGTTTCTAAAATATTGCTAGTATATTTATTAATCTAAATTATATAACTAATAGCTTATATAGTCCTTCCTTTAACCTAAAGGCTGCTTTCTATTTATTACCTTCCTTAATTCTAATCTAATAGTACGCCTACCTTAAATCTATCTTTATAAAGATTTATACATTACCTATTCTATCTTAGATTTCGCTAATTAAGGGTAAAGGATACCTATCCTTTTAAGTAATACTATTTAACTATCTATAGTTAATATATAGCCTAAGTTTCCCGTTCTTCTTTAGTACNAATANTACTNGATANCCNNCTAATAACTGTAATAGTCTAATATATCCCTTTTATAAGTTCTCCTAGATAACTCTTTAAGTGCTCTTAACTCCTTTTAAGTAAGCTTATAGGTTAAAAAGAACTTTAGACTTATTTCTAGTTCTAATTCTATCTTATAGTCCTATACTATATAATCTACTAGCTTTTTACTTTTTAGGCTCTATAGTTTTTTGCCATACTTATAGTATCTCTTTAGTACGTAACTTAAGCCTTACTTAGTCTCTTTATATATTACTCCGACTTAGTACTATACTAATTTAGTTTGTTATTATATTTTGCATTATTAAGTATTTTTAATATTAACCTAACCTGTAACCTAATTAATCTTTAGATTATATTCCTATAACTAAGGTATACCTAATACTACCTTATCCCGTCCTAATAGTAGGATATTAAAAGATATCTTAATTTATCTTTTTTTAATAGTTATCTAAATAGGTCCTATTTTAAGGTTAATAATACCTCGTCTATAGGCTATCGGATCTCCTAAAATTATAACTAATAGGTAAGGTTGCTCCTTCTATATATAAGGCAATCCTATTTTTTTAACTGCTACTAATAAGATATAGTTCCGCGCTACTCCACTATCTATTAATACTTTAAATAATTAATCTTGCTAATTAATTTATAAATTTAGGTGTTTTTTTTAAATTCCTTTAAGGGTTTAAGGCTCTACTACTAGCTCCCTCTAGTTTTATAGGCTTTTACTTTTCCTAACTATTAGCTGCTTAATCCTATTATACTTAGCTCACTCTTTAGCTAATGCCTAGTTTACTTTTTATCTTAATATACTATAGATATATATTCTTTAGGCATTTCTACTACTATTATCTATTTAAGCATTCTTCCGTAAGGAATCTTCCTAGTTAAAGTATTAAGTCCCCTAACTTCTAAGCTTCTACTAGATGCTATCTATATATATACTTAATATTTCTATACTATTGCTTATCTAGCGCCTAATATATCCTTATAAGGTACTTCTAATTCTTTTCTTTTAGATTCTTATATATATTATATATATCGTCTATATATACAATCTATAATAGCGTATAATATATAGGGTGCTTTAGGTTAATGTCGGACGGACAAGTCACTTATAAGAACTCTGTCGATTGAAGCTGGCTCTAGAAGCTCTCTATATACATAGCGTTGGGGCAAAAGACTGACGACGACACTGACGACGACACTGACGACGATTTGGAACTATTACTCAATCGCCACCAGGTCGTCATTGCCACTCAGTCGGTAATAGGTAAGAAAAACAGGGTATAAGTCATAAGGTAGTACCTGACAGTGACCTTAACGTTCGACACACCCCCCCAGCTGCTTAGTCTTGACTAAGCAGCTGAATAGAAAATAGAAAAAGTCACGATACCAATTTGGTGTTAAGTGAAAGAAATCCTCTATAGAGTTACCTTGTCTAAATATCATCTAAATCGAATTAAATTAGATCTTGATATTTAATATAGGTGACTTAAAAGCTCCTTCTAGTTCTTGGGTAGAGATTAAAACCTGTCACTGTATATTTGCTAATTGATATTAGTTAGGTAGGCTTGGTGTTACATTAGCTGCTTCTTCCGTCGTCCTCCTTCTGTAATTTTACTGTCGCCTATATCGTCTTAAATCTCCTGCCTTGGGCGGGCTTTCTTTTCTAAAATATATTTAAATTGTGATTCTTAATTAGTTAATACAGTTAATTAAGGCTCTGGTAGCTAAGCTAGGGTAAAAAGGCCAGGTGGAGGATCGTCCTTTAAGGCTCGTCGGCCTATTACGTCATTGTCTTAAGAATTAAGCTCCTCTCGATCGGTTGCTTAATCCTAATTTCCACCAGAATTCATCTATTAACTTCCACCGATATCCACTTAAGTCTTATCCTCGTCCTTTAACGTCTCGTTCTTGTCCTCTAATATCTTATTAGGTTTTTCCTTTAACGTCTTATTAAGTTCTTTCTAGGGCGTCCTTTTTATCAAATCTATTATAATGCTTTAGTCGGCGATCTAGTTATTAAATTTACCTCTAAATAATGTCTTGTTATCCATAGGCGTCCCTTTTAATACTATCTTATAAGCTTTACTAACTGTATAAGTTTTATATTTGACGGTTGTAGAGCCTTCTATAACCGCTCCAGTTATTTCTTTAGGCAGCCGCCCGACCGCATTAATTCCTGCGTATCTAAGTTAACTATACGAAAAATGTCCATCTACCTTTTGATTCGGTAGAGGCTCCGTTAGTTAAGCCATAGGGGATACGTCCTCCGGCGTGCTCGGCTTTAATTTATTATATTTAAGAGTTACCTAACTATAGTAATATCCGCAATATATAAACTTCTCGCCACCGCAATGGTAAAGGTAGTTCCCCTTATTATGCCAAAAGACACCTTTCTTATTAAGTCTTTAATTATAGACTAGATTTGTATAAAATCCTAGTATATACATAGCGTTAATAAGATAGATCTTCTGCTTTCCTAATGGGGTAATAACTGTAACTTTAGCTGTTCCAAAGCCTTTAATATTTTCTGTACCAAATCTAGTATATAACTAATTACTAGCCAGTGGGATATCGCCTATAAATCCCATTCGGTTGTTAATGACATATAAGATTATCACAGGGTTAAGAATTACACTATTACGGAGAGTATAATTAAATGCGATATAAGCTCTAGTTTAATAAACTGCGAAGCTTCTAAATAGGTTGCTAGGTGAGCTCTTCTGCTCTATATTATCTAGCTTCTTATTAGATAAGGCTTAGCTTCTTAATTAATCGATTAAGGCCTTAATCTTAGGTGGAGAGTTAGCAAGCCTCTACTCTACTAACTGCTTAACAGCCTCATTTGGTCTCTATCCTATTAGTTATATTAACTTAACTAAATACCAGCGGTACTTAAACGGGTGCTGCTTTCCGCACAGGCACTACTTCCAATCCTTCTTCTCCTTCTCTGACTCAGCGTCTGATTTAGGCTTATTAATTAGCTCTTCCTTAAAGCTAGCTATAGGATCCGTCCTAGCTCCTTACACTCTAAGTAGATTTTAATTATTAATAATTTTAATAGACCTTAATAATAACTTAAAGAGTAGGTAGACTTTCCTTCTTCCTTTTAAGGTTCTGTAATTCGTTTTTCTAGTATTCTAACCATCCTAATAAGACAGATTTAACGGCATACATAAAGTCCTTAACTGGTTAATTGCTATCTACCTTAGGTAGTTTAACCTTCTTGCAATTATTATACACCTTCTCCCACTCGCGGAGCCACTTCTTAATATTCTAACTCTTTAGGGCACTCCTTATTTTTAAATATTGGGTAGCTAGGTTAACCTTCTAAGCGTTATTAGTTAGGGC
Organism: Cenococcum geophilum 1.58; assembly: GCF_001692895.1. Classification (NCBI taxonomy): domain Eukaryota; kingdom Fungi; phylum Ascomycota; class Dothideomycetes; order Gloniales; family Gloniaceae; genus Cenococcum; species Cenococcum geophilum. The sequence goes on along the minus strand of NW_027137563.1, from coordinate 1,013,511 downwards.
GATAGCCTGCTTAAGTAACACAAGGACATTATAGATGGTATTTCCTTCGAAGGTGTAGTTAATGTAGTTATAAGAAATAGTGCTAATAATATAGGTGCGTAGAGACTTAAGGGCTACTTCCTCTTTCTTATACCGCTTATAAGCACGGTCGTACTTAGGGTGGGCAAAAATCCAATCAAACCTTATCGATACGGTAAGCGAGATCATATCATATTATATTATATCAATTGATTTTTTTAATCCGCTACCAAATAAGCGAGTAATTATAGCTAAAATATTAACTATTAACGTCCTTAGCTTCTCTATTAATTAGGTATCTCTTCTTTACCCTCTCTATTTATACTTCTTCTTATATAAGATATTATAAAATAAAATAAAAGTAGTAAAAAGAGAGGAGATTAAATTTAGTAACTTTTATCTATTCCTTGTTATCCTCTAGTTCTATAATCCAATCCTTACCCTCTAGTGCTCCCGCTACTGTTACGGACGCTTTAAGTACGATGTTACGACTACTTAGAGAAGAGTCGGAAGAAGCTAGTTGGTTAATATAAGCACGGTCTAGGATGGAACCCGTGGAACCATATAACGAGGAATGGTAGCCAAGGTCATATAAGGTGCTACGTAAGGAACGCGAGGAACGAAGGGAACTTACGTACCTTATATATAACACGTACATTACGTACAAGAAGGATTTTATAGGAGTATAGTTGTGTATTTAAGGACCCTTAGTCCCTACCTAGATAGTTCCTTCCTTGTAGTGATTCTTAGAATATAATTAGAGTTAATCTATTAGGCAACCACTCCACTAGTTATTATTACGTTGTTAACTTACTTGTAATACCTATATACCTAGCCTATTAATAAGTCCACCGTAGTTCCTACTATAAGGCTCCGTTATATAATCACTACTATAGTTACAGTTTTAATAAGTCGAATAACATGCCACTAAAAGCAGCCACCACGACGCTATTAACGGCGGCAACTACTTTAAGGTTAGGGGGTAACACTAGTATGGTGGACACTAACTTGTAGCAACCTGTAACGGTAGGATAATTACAAAAAATAGTGGATCGATTAATAGAAAATAATATAATACTTAAGAACAGACTTAACGGGATTAGAGCAGTAAAGGTTAAGTTACCTTTAATTAAACGATTTTTAGGAGAAAGATTAAAGCTTAAAGGATTCTTAATGTAAATGTATTTTAAAGTTATGTAAGAAGGGGCCAAGTTAGCCATGATAATGGACTAGATAGCCTATATAGGACTATTCTTAACGGGTTAGGCACTTAAATAGTTTAAACCCTACTTAATAGAAATATAGACTAACGGGATAACTACTACTAATTAAGAGATACGATTTGTGTTTTTTAGCTAGGTAGGATTCGCGGAACAATTAATATAGATATTTAGGGACCCAGAAGCAACAACTATAGTAAAAAGAAAGCTTTAGGACCTAATACAGCGAACTTTAGTAATTAAGTATACGACGTAGTTTTAAATACTTGCGATATAAGTTAAATGGAATAATAAGGCGCTTATGGTATAGTATAAATAAGGACTTAAGGCTAAAGTCTAGGATGTAATTATTTTAATAGAAGATGCGGACACCCTAAGGGAATTAATAGATTAAGCGATTAAGATTAATAATAGGATCTTCTAAAGGGAACAGGCTAAGAGAGGCTAGGATAGAGTTNTATAGTTNTATAANACGNAGAGNACGNAANNACCTAAGCTAANTTANAAACTATAGTATAGCGCAGAGCTAATAGACCTAAGTGGTACTAAAGAAACCTATAAAAGATAGAGTAAGAAACCATAGAAACCTAGAGGTTAAGGATTAAGCGATTATAGGACTAAGGAGACTAGGCTAAACTAAGGATCTTAGCAGTAGAAGACGTTTAAGTAAACTCTATAGCAAAAGCAATAGTTTAAAGACGGAGCTTATATAAATTACGGAAAACAGGGTCATTTTACCAGAGACTGTAAAAGTAGTTAGGGTTACTACGTAGTAAAGGGAACTAGACTAATAGTATATAATACATACGTATAGAGGGACGATAGTGTACTACGGGGAACAAAAAAATATTTAATTAAAAGTTTTACGTTTTGTTATAATAACGCATGCCAAATTTATAAAGACGCTAAGTATAGTGTAAGCTATTGGCTATAAGAGCCAGAGTTAAGAGGACTTAAAGAAACTAAAGAGTTAGATAAGGAATAAGATTAACTCTATAAGCTAAATTAAGATATTACAGTAACGTGCGGATAAAGATTAGCAATAATAATAATGGAGTTGGAGTACTTATTAATTAATAGCGACGAGGATAGTAAAGGAACTAACTAGGGGTATCTAAACCTTAATAACGCAATAGAAGCAGAGACTGAGACCGCTATAAAGTAAGGTTTAGTAACGGGCATTATAACACCGTTAGATACGGTATCCATTGCTTTATAAGACGGAAGGAGTAATATCTAGAGACGATTAAGCAAGCAGATAACTGCTAGTGCTAGCTCACTACTTAATAAAGGCAAAAGGCCAAAGGCTTAAGATTCTTAAGATAAGATAAGGTATGCTTAGAGACCTATAATGGATAATAACCGATAGAGCAGAGCAGCGGCTTAGTTTAAGAATATACGAATAAGCTTAGGACAAGTGTTCCCAACGGCATAAGACTCTTAAGACGAGATAAGTAAGATCTAGGACTCTTAAGGCGAGATAAGGACACTAGTAAAGCCTAGTTAGACTAAGGCTAAAGCTAAGCTTAAGTTAGAAGCAAGCTTAGGATTAAAGAATCCAAGGGATTAAGAATTTAGTGTATAAATTAGGACACCCGTAAGCAAGAAGTAAGAAGCTTCGTTATAAATTAGGGAATCTGTAATATAAACAGCAGTTAGATTAGGAGACAGATATATAGACCTAGAGGACTTACTAGTTAAACAAGATATTTAGACTGAAGATTAAGAGTTCGATACTAAGATTAAGAAGTAAGAAGACTTTAAGGATCTACTCGTAAGACGCGAAAAGAGAGAAACTATAGAGGAGTTTAGAGCAAGAATTACCTCATAGTAAGAATAGAAACTAGATAAGAGATCTAGTACACTGGGACGTATAAGGGACAGAGCACCCGTATAAAGAATTACCAATAGGCTAAGAATAGGCATACTAAGGGCCGAGTGGCTTACTAAACTAGAATAAGAAGAGGATCTAGGGATTTCTACTAGGTTCGAGGAACGATATATAAAGGGCTGTCACGACGCAGTAATAAAAAGATACTTCCTTATAAATAAGCTGTATATACTCTAGCAGCTGTACTAAAAGTGGTATAGGCAATGATATAATAATAAGTGGGAAGATTTCTATATATAGTTAAATAAAAAAGTTATCTAAGACCACCTAATTACGGAAAAAGCGATAAACTATATTAAGGGAGCATTAATTATAACATTAAAGGATCTAAAGGAATAATTAGAGGACTAGAAAAGCGAGAGACGTATCTTAATACCTGCGAATAAAGTCACGACGTTCAGATTAGCATAATAAAGGTTTAAACTTAGGGATAAAGACGAGCTAAGAGTTAACCTAAAGCACCTAGCATACTATACACTATTATAGATTGCATATGTAGATAACATATGCGAAATGTATAAAAATCCAAAAGAAAAGAATCGGAAATACCCTATAAGGATGTACTAGATAATAGATAAGCAATAGTACAGGAATGCTAAGTATATGCACAGCTAGCATCTAGCAGAAGTTTAAGAGGAAGGAGATTTAATACTTTAACCAGGAAGATTCCTTACGGAAGGATGCTTAGATAGATAATAATGGTAGGAATGTCTAGAGAATACCTATCTATAGCATATTAAAGACAAAAAACAAACTAGGTATTAGCTAAAGAGTAAGCTAAGTATAATAGGATTAAGTAGCTAATAGTTAGGAAAAGTAGAGGCCTACGGAACTAAAGGGAGCTAGTGGTAGAGCCTTAAACGCTTAAAGGAATTTAAGGGCGACACCTAAATCTAAGGATTAAATAGTAAGATTAACAGTTTAAAGTATTAGTAGATAGTAGAGTAATAAGGAACCATATCTTACTAATAGCAGTTAAAAGGATGGGAATACTATATAGGCAGAAAAAGCACCCTTACCTATTAGTAACAATTTTAGGAGATCTAATAGCCTATAGAGGAGGTATTATTAATCTTAAAATAGGACTAATTTAGATAACTATTAAAGGAAGATAAGTCGAGATGTCTTTTGATATATTACCATTAGGAAGTAATAAGGTAGTATTAGGAATACCTTAGTTATAGGAATATAATCTAAAGATTAATTGGGTTATAGGTTAGGTTAATATTAGAGATATATAATAACGTAAGATGCGACAATAAACTAAGTTAGTATAGTATTAAGTTGGAGTAATATATAAAGAAACCAATTAAGGATTAAGCTATGTACCAAAAAGATACTATAAGTATAGCAAGAAGCTATGGTTACTAAAAAGTAAAAAGCTGTTAGAGTATACAGTATAGGACTATAAGATAGAGCTAGAACTAGGAATAAGTCTAAGGTTTTACCCAACTTATAAGTTAACAGAAAAAGAGTTATAAGCACTTAAGGAGTTTATCCAGGAAAATCTTTGAAAGGGATACATTAGACCATTATAGTTATTAGTAGGATATCCAGTACTATTCGTACTAAAGAAAAATAGAAAACTTAGGCTATATATTAACTATAAATAGTTAAACAGTATTACTAGAAAGGATAGGTATCCTTTACCCTTAATTAGCGAAATCTAAGATAGGATTGGTAATGCGTAAATCTTTACAAAGATAGATCTAAGATGGGCGTACTATTAGATTAGAATTAAGGAAGGCAACGAATAGAAGGCAGCCTTTAGGTTAAAGGAAGGACTATATAAACCATTAGTTATGCAATTCGGGCTTATAAACGTACTAGTAACGTTTTAGAAACGAATTAATAATGTATTAAGAGAGCACTTAGATGAATTTGTTATAGTATACCTTAATAATATTATTATCTACTTAATAAGTAAGGAAGAATATGGAGAACACGTTAAATAGGTCTTAAAGAGACTATAAGAAGAATAGATGCCAGTAGCAATTAAGAAATATAAATTCTTTACTAGGAAGATAGATTTTGTTAAATTTATTATTAAACTAGGCTAACTTAGCATAGATCTAAAAAAGATTGAGGCTATAGTAAATTGGCAAGAACTAGAAAATATAATATAGCTAAGGTTATTTTTAGGGTTCTGTAATTACTGCAGAAGGTTTATAGCTTAATGGTTAAAGGATATTAAGCCACTTATAAGATTAACGAAGAAGGAAGAACTATAGGCATAGGGAGAGAAGTAAAAGGAACTATTTAAGAAGATCAAATAGTTATTCACCTAGGAGCCAGTTCTTAAAATCTATTAACTATAGTTAAAGACAGTGGTTGAAACGGATGCATTAGACTATATACTAGGAGCGTACTTTCTATAGAAATATTAAGATAAATGGCACCTAGTAGCATACTATAGTTAAAAGATAATACTACTAGAACTAAACTATAACATCTATAATAAGGAGTTATTAGGTATAGTTANAGNACTAANGNAATAGAGANNATTCTTATAAGGTATAGANAAACNATTTATAGTTANGANGGANTATAAGAACCTAACGGGGTTCCTAATAATAAAAGAACTTAATCGCAGACAAGTTAGATAGGCGGAGATACTTACGGAATACTATTTCAAGATTTAGTATACTAAGGGTATAGAAAATATACGAGCAGACGCTCTAAGTAGAAAGGCTAAACTATAAAATAATAAAAAGCCGTTAGGGGCTTTGTTGCGGAAAGACATAGATAGACTAATTAGATACAATTATCTAAAGATTATAGTAATATAAGAGGAAAAGATCTATAAATTACTAAAGAGTAATTAAATATAAAAGATCTAAAACGTATAGGTAGAGGATCTAAACTTAGAGTAGTATAAAAATCGAGAAGTAATATACGTACTAAGATCTATTGCAAAAGAGTTTATTAAGTTATTTTATAAAGGACTAACTTAAGGACACAACGGAGCTATAGGCTTAGTGTTAAGACTTTAAAAAGAGTACATTATTAATAGAATCTAGGGACTAGCTAGGTAAGTTATAAAAGAATATTTAAATTGCTAAAGGAATAAACTAACGAGGTATAAGCTATATGGAGAGCTACAACCTATTAAAATACTAGAGAGACTATGGGAAGTTATATTATAGGACTTTATTATTAAGTTATTAAAGTTAAAAGATCCTATTACCAGATAAGATTATAACGCGATCTTAATAATAATAGATAAGCTTACAAAGTGGGGATACTTTATAGCATGTTTAGAAGAAATATTAGCGGAAGATATCGCTAGAATCTATATTAAAGAAGTGTTTATAAGATATAGAGCATTAAGTAAGATTATATTAAATAGAGATCTAAGATTCATAGTAGTATTTTAGGAAGTATTCTTAGCAGAGTAAGAAGTTTAAGTAGTAACTTCTACCGTATATTATCTATAGACAGATAGTTAAATAGAAAGATTAAATTAGACACTAGAACAGTATCTAAGGCATTATATTAATTATGTATAAAATAATTAGGTATTGCTATTACTAGTTATATAGTTTGCATATAATATAACACCATAAGAAGAAATAGGTACGTTACTATTTAAAGCAAATTACGGATATAAGCTAAGGACCTTACTATCGCCACGTTAAGTAAAAAAGATAAGTAGTATAGCTAAGTAAAGAATAAAGAGTTTAATAAATCTTTATGCAGACCTTACGGAAATAGCTAAAGTAGTATAGTAAAGAATAAAAAAATACTATAATGCTAAGAGATCTAAGGGACCAGATCTTAAGGAGGGAAATAAAGTATGGCTACTATACAAAATTTTTAAAAGTTAACGACTAAGTAAGAAGTTGGACTACGTTAGACTAGGACCTTTCAAAATTATACAGAAAATTTTATTAGTTATATTTAAGTTAAACCTACTAGCTAGGATAAAGATCTACCCTATATAGTATATTATAATGCTAGAGCTAGTATACGGAAATGTTAAGCCACTAGTCTATAAGGCAGATACGTATAGAGGATAAGAGGAAGACAAATAGTAAGTTTTAAAGATTATTAGTTATAAGGATATAGATAATAAAATATAGTATAAAGTAAAGTNGATANGCTANAACGAGACTACCTAGGANCTACTANANAACCTAAANAACGCTATAGGAAAGGTACAGGAGTATTAAAAGAGAAAAGGTTAGGCAATATTAATAAAGAGGAATCGCTAAAGAATAAGTTACCTAAAGGGGACCTAGAAAGAGCGACTGCTAAACTACTTAGAGTTATTTCCTTCTCTACTGGAAGAGAACCTATTCTTTTATTACTAAGTTCCTATAGACCTTATTTTATAAGTTTACACTCCTTTAAATAAACCTTCTTATACACTTTCTTAAGATAAAGTAGATAGGTAGACGCCGTAATGCGAGTATCTAGAGCTTTCTATTCCGCATCCTAAGAACGCTTAAGTTTAGTAAGGGCCTACGCTAGGTTACTATTAAGCCTTATAGCAGCAAATTAAATATAAGACCCTATAATAAATTACTTAGGAAACTTAGAGACTATTAAGAGTTATAAAACGCGTATATTTAGCGTTAGAAGTAGAGCGAATATCATAAGACAATTAAATGTTTGCTTTAGTGTACTCTAAATAAAAGGAGGGTTGCCGAGATAAAGGACTCGCTAACGTAATATATACTAGCCCCTCTTTTAAGCAACGAGAACACAAAGATAGTATTATTTCACTAAGCGACAATATTACAGTAATAGTGCGAGCACGACGTTGCGCGTATAAAGAAGAAGAAGCTTTAGGTATTATAAGCAATAATATTAACTAAATTAATTAAATAGATATTACACCTCTAGTAAACGACTTAGAGATATTAGGTATCTTTAAGGACGAAGATAAAGAGGAGGGAGATGGTGTTACAGACGCTTTAAGTACAATATTATAACTACTTAGAGAAGAGTTAGAAGAAGCTAGTTAGTTAATATAAGCACGGTCTAGGATAAAACCCATAGAACTATATAACGAGGAATAGTAGCTAAGGTTATATAAGGTGCTACGTAAGGAACGCGAGGAACGAAGGGAACTTATATACCTTATATATAACACGTATATTACGTATAAGAAGGATTTTATAGGAGTACAGTTGTATATTTAAGGACCCTTAGTCCCTACCTAGATAGTTCCTTCCTTGTAGTAATTCTCAGAATATAATTAGAGTTAATCTGTTAGGCAACTACTCCACTAGTTATTATTACGTTGTTAACTTACTTGCAATACCTATATACCTAGCCTATTAACAAGTCTACCGTAGTTCCTACTACAAGGCTCCGTTACAGCTGCCGCTGCTATAGGCTAAGAATTTTTATCGTACGACGAACATCGAGCTTTATAATCCCGCTACTTGTAATTTCCACAGCACCTACTATAGAACCCTAGAAGACTCCGATACTTAGTAAAGGGGTAAAGGCCTACTGGATAACGCGGAGTCGCCGTATAAGCCTCGCATGGCTAATATTAATTAGCTCTCTACCTTATATAAGTAATATAGGTTACTTATAATTGTATTTAAAGATCTACGGCTCTAAACTAGAATCGTATATATATATAAGGGCCTCCCTATTTATACCTGCTTCTCTAATACCCCCCCTACCTAAGCCTCTACATTAATTGCCGGCAAAGCTTCTACCCTTTTTTGCTTATTTTAAGAGTAGTTAGTTATATAGGTATATTATATAAAGAGGAGAGTTACTTATAGTATGGCAATGTTGCCGGAGAATCTCTTATATAGTAGGACGGGAAGTATACCAGATAATTGTATTGCCCGATTCCCAATAAAGGACGACATTGGTGGGATTTAAACTTATAATCTATTAAGTTTAAAGTTAGCATATATTTATATACGCCACCTACGCGCCTTCAGTGGTTACCTTTGCCTAAAATTATTTTATTTATATACCCTACACCCCTACCCCTTAGCGTTGTACAACATATTTCTTATATACCCTCCCTTATACAACTACTATATTTCTTTTATTTCTCCTTTTATCTAAAATCTGGCTATTCTCTTTTAAAATTTTACTCCTATACCAACTCTTTATACACTCTATTCTTTTAACACTTGGTATTCTAAGCTACATCCTTTTCCATGATATCGTACGACGTCCTCCTGAAAATACTCTCTCTAGTTTATTACTTATAGCTGGAATTAAAAGCACTTCTCTTATAAAGAGTAAAAGCCGCAGCCAGCGCTTTATTTATTGCTCTTAAGACCACCACTAAAGTAGAGAAACTTTAATTTCGTACGGTGCTTTAGAGCAGTAGTCCTTATACTCGTCCTAGCTTGCTAGTTAAGTAACCTTTTTATTTAGCTTATTTATAATTCAATCGTACTCGTTAAGTTCCTTATACTTATTTTGTAATAGCTTATTATATAATATTATCTAAAGAGAAGTAACAGGCTTCTCTAATTCTCGGTATGTTTCCTAGAGCCGTTAGACCTTTAGAAGTACCGTCTTCTGCCACTCCTTCTTCTAAAATGTCTTAATATACTTTATACGACGATTTGGGTGAAGAATAAGTGCAGCGGCGTAAAGAGGCAAGTTATCCGTTCTCTGGTAGTACTTATTAAATTTCGCCCATGTATTCTTTACTCAAAATAAGAGAGCTTTATTTAATTTAAAGAGTACCTATTATATAATATTAGCTTTAGCTTAGATAAAGTAGCTAAAAGGAGAGTTATATAAAAGAGTTCTTTATATGTTTAATAAGCATATCCATTATAAAGAGTACTCAATTAAGTGTTGTATAATCCCCTTATGTCTTTAATGTTGTATAGTGGAATGGCTTTAGAAATATATAAGTTGTATAAAGAAGCTTCTAGTCTTACGGCGAGATATAATCCTCCTTAAGCGTATTAAAGTTACTCTTAATATAGTTATTAATTCCTAACTCGTACTTAAGTGGAACGCTTAGTATTTGGTACTAGCTATTCCATCTTATACGATTATTAAGTAAAACTCACCTCCTAACTAAAGTCTTAAACTCCTTTATATGACTTACTGAGGTATAGAAGTGTACTATAATATTATAAAGCTTACTAAGTGGGCCTATTGCTCGGAAAGCCTATTTCTACTTAACCTCTTCCTTATAACTTCGCTCCTTTCCACTTACGTCATTCCTTTTATACAACTTAATAGCCTTAAGTTTAAGAGTATCTTTAAAGAGGAAGGCCTGGACGGTAAGATTAATAGTATACCCCTAGCAGCGGATACGTTATTGGATGGGATCCTAGGTAATATCCTTATTATTAGCAAAATACTTATAAATCGTACAACAGAGGGTATTATTTATGGTAGAATTATCTGCAATAATAGCTCTAAGCTTTTATATAATCCTATACTCCTCTAGAACTAGGAGAAGAGTATTCTATTATTTAGCTCTACTATAACCAGCTACTGTATAAAGGGCAAGAAAAGCTTTTATCCGGTTTTCCTGGCTATTAATAAAATGGGCGCAGACTATAAGAAGAAGGTGGTTATTTAGGGACATCCAGATATTAATAAAAAGATAAATACTTATTAACGCTAATTAAACTTATCTTCGTACGATATCTTTCTATAACTAGAAGGAATAGGTAATCATCTAAGAAATTTTTATATGCGTTATTATTATTAAATTGGACGACTTTAGGTTAAGAGCCTAACAGAAGACATAGAACTCTTCCCACTCTATAATCTGGAATAGAAGGTTTTATACAACAACTAAGTTAATAAGAGCTTACTGGATAACTTCCTTATTTAGAACCTTTATAAGGATTATAGAATTAACTTTATCTATCCCAAATTCTAATACTGTTTATGCCTAAAGTTCCTAAAGCTTTTAAAGTACTTACTCCTTTATACGAGGCTATTCTAAGTTAATAGAGATTACATAGTCTTTCGCAAGGTGGTTTTTAATATTTATAGTTAATACTGCTAAGTAACTTTCGCACTAATTACAGTATATAAGCCTTCGGTTCTTTTTATCGTGTGTTAGCTTGTTTTTATATAGTAGGCGAGTAAATTCATAGACTAGAGACCGAAGCTAAGCCTATTATATAGCGGAGCTCTTAATTAAGCTAGGAGTATTTTTAAGAAGAGATAAATCCGCTTCTAAAGCCATATTTTATATAATATTGTAGTAGAAAAGCAGTAAATTCAATAGAAGAAAATTTAATGGGGAATGCCAAGGAATATCACGATACTTTAATCGATACGAGATATCGTATTGATCGTCGATCGTCGATCGTATCAAGATAAGATTAGATTTTTGCCTACTCTGGTCGTACTATTTTCGTAAAGCTTAAAGCTCTTCCTTCTCGCCTTTATTAAGGGCTAAGAATATAGTCTTCTGAGGATTAATAACTAATGGTAATGGCTCTAACGGTGCTCTATGTCTAGGTAGATCATTTTTCTTAACATCCGGATCGATATACTCCCATACACTCTTACCGTCGGCTCTATACTTAACGACACCAATCCATTAGTCCCAATCATTTAGGCCTGCTAGGATCACAGTATATGTCGTAATAAGGGTTTCGGATTATTAAGAGGACATTTTAAGGCTTCTACTGTTCAGTTAACAATAGGGTAATTAGGGTTTTAAATTAAAGATAATACAGTAGATGGCCCGGGCTTATAACTGTCAGACAGACAAGTCACTTATAAGAACTCTATCGATTAAAGCTGGCTCTAGAAGCTCTCTATATACATGGCATTAAGGCAAAAGACTAACGACGACACTGACGACAACACTAACGACGATTTGGAACTATTACTCAATCGCCACCAGGTCGTCATTGCCACTCAGTCGGTGATAGGTAAGAGAAACAGGGTGTAAGTCATAAGGTGGTACCTGACAGTGACCTTAACGTTCGACAGTTAACTCTTAATATATCTTTATTTTTAAGTTTAAACCTTTACTATATTAATCTAAACGTTATAACCTTATTTACGGGTACTAAGATTTACCTTTTACTTCTTTAGTCCTCTAATTATTCCTTTAGATCTCTTACTGTTATAATTAAGGCTCCCTTAATATAACTTATAGCTTTTTCTATAATAGGGTGGTCCTAGATAACTCGCTTATCTAACTATATATAAAAATCTTCCTACTTATCATTATATCGTTGCCTATACTACTTCAGTATAGCTATTAGAGTATATACGGCTTGTCTATAAGGAAGTATCTTTTTATTACTATATTATAATAGCCTTTTATATATTGTTCTTTAAACCTAGTAGGGATTCCTAAATCCTCTTCTTATTCTAGTTTAGTAAGCTATTTTGCTCTTAGCGTACCTACCTTAGGCCTATTAGTAATTCTTTATATAGGTGCTCTATCCCTAGTATAACCTAGTATACTAAATCTCTAGTCTAGTTTCTATTCTTACTATATAAGGATTTTCTGTCTAAATTCCTCTATAGTTTCTTTTATTTTTTACCTTATAAGTAGATCCTTAAAGTCTTCTTGCTTCTAGATCTTAGTATTAATTTTTTTAATAGTCCTTATTTGCGTATTAAAATCTTAGTCCTATAGAACTCTTAATTCTAAGCTTACTTCATTTTTAAGCTTAGCTCCAGCCTTAGTCTAACTAGGCTTCCGCGGTGTTCTTATCTTATCTTAAGAGTCTTAAATCTTACTTATCTTGTCTTAAGAATCTTATGCCTTTGGGAAGCTTCGTCCTAAGCTTATTTATATATCGCTAAACTAAGCCGTTGCTTTACTCTATTAGTTATCGTCTATTATAGGTCCTTAAGCATATTTTATCTCTTTTTAAGAATCTTAAGCGTCTCTTATCTCTTTCTAAGAATTTTAAGCCTATAGCCTTTTACCTTTATTAAGTGCTAAAGTGGTTCGTTATCCTACTTCCCTTATATCTCGCGAAGCGATAGATATTATATCTAGTGGGGTCTTTGTCGGGAATGAGGCAAGTTGCCGTCGCATGAAGCATATTGCCGTCACGTGTCGACGTGGCCCTAGCGTGGTGAGGAACCTTAAGTTCCTTACCCCTTTCCTCATTCCTATCAAAAAGCTTTATCAACTAACATCACTGTAACCCTACTCGAGTAGTCGTTATTGGTGAGTCACCCTGTGTTTCCAACAGTCTTAATCCCTACTAATATTTCTTATTCTATAATGGAATTATCCTCTACCTCTATTATAATATCTCTAAGGTTTATATACTTCTAGTAAGCTGCCTTTATTTCCTTATTATTATTAAATATTTCGCCCTTAATATCCAATCTATAAGATAGTTTATTAGTTCCTCTAAACTTTAATAATTCTAGCTCTTATAGCCAATAGCTTACGCCGTACTTAGTATTCTTATAAATTTGGTATATGTTATTATAATAAAACGCAAAACTCTTAATTAAATACTCTTTTATTCCTTATAGTATATTATTGTCTCTATATATATATATATTATCTACTAATCTTATTCCTTTTACTATATAGTAACTCTAACTACTCTTATAGTCTCTAATAAAATAACCTTATTTCCCATAATTTATATAAGCCCCTTTTTTAAACCATTTTTCTTGCTATAGAGTCCGCCTAAACGCCTTTTACTGCTAAAATCCCTAGTTTAGCCTCTACTTCTTAGACCTTTAATTATTTAATCATTGTCCTCTAGGTTTCTATAGTTTCTTATTTCATTTCCTATTTTCTTTGGTACTACTTAGGTATATTAGCTCTGCGCTATACTATAGTTTTTAACTTTAACTTTATTATTGCGTGCTTTACGCCTTATATAACTATAGAACCCTATCCTAACCCTTTTTAGTCTGCTCTCTTTAGTAGATTTTATTATTAATCTTAATTGCTTAATTAATTAATTCCCTAAGAGTATCCGTATCTTCTATTAGGATAATTACGTCTTAGACTTTTACTTTAAGTCCCTATTTATACTATACTATAAGCGCCTTATTATTCTATTTAACTTATATAGCTAATATTTAAAACTAATATTTTATTTTATTTTTATTTTTTTTATATCCGTTATATTATACTACGTATAATACTACGCATGCAGCCTCTAGGCTATGGCGCTATAGTTCTATATACATAAATCCTTTCTAGGCAGCTTAATATATACTAGTAGCTATGTCCTAGTAGTTTATAAATCCCTAAACTAGGGATTTACAGCTTCCTAATAAGATACTAGGTTGCTAATAACTATTAAGTAGTAAGAAAACGATAGGAAAATAGTAGAAAAAATTGGAATAAAATTATAAATAATCCTAACGCCTGTCCCTGTCCTTTTTATAGTTTATTTCTATCCTTTTGCTTTCTATAGTCTATCTACTAGGACTTTAGTAGGAGTTGCCTCCTTTTAGAGATCCTTTTGCTCTTAGCCACTTCCTAGTAGCTATTTTTGTCCTACTTAAGAATAGAAAAAGCGCCCTTCTTCCTTTCTTTATACAAAAAAGCTTCTCTAAGGAGAGAGAAGAGCCTATTTGTCTTTGTAGTCTGCATTCTAGTAAGAGGTGGGCGTAGGGGGTTTTGTACCGCGTATAGTCCTAAAGCATCTACCTTCCTTTATCTTTCCCTATTTTTTAAAGAAGGATTAAAGAAGCCTTTTCCTAGTTTTAGTTAAAAGAAAGCTGATTATAGCTTTTTAGGATAATTTATCCTTAGTGGCTTTAAAAGAGAAGGGTAGTTTCCTTTATAGATTCTAGTATAGTGTTTTCCCTTTACTTTTATTCTGTTGCTAATTGTTTTTCTACTATTCTATAGTATCTTCTCTTGGCTCGTTTCCCTAGGTAGGCTAGAGAAGAATAAGAAGATTATATTTTCTTCTAGAGAGGCCCTTTTTAGCTAGTTTATCTACTATTTTATTCTCCGTAAATTTCTAGGTGGCTAGGGACCTAATAGAGAGTTAATAGAGATATTCCTACTAGCTAGATAGGAACAGCTTGCGTAATTTTAAAGACTAGTTCTTGCCCTCCTGTAAGAGAATTAAGCTGTAATCTCCTTAATAGCTGCTTGGCTATCTATAAAGATATAAACCTGTTTCTCTTCTAGTCTTTGTTATTTAGGTGTTCTAGGCCCCTAGTAGACTGCGTAAAGCTCTGCGTCCATAATTTCCATATAGGGCCCTAGATTCCAGTTTGTTGCATATTTAATCCTATTTCTCTCTCCTATTTTGCATACGGCTACTACATTTAATTTATTGTCTTTAGAGCTATCTGTATAGTATATATCTACTAGTCTTAGATGTTCTTGTGCAGGCTTCTTCTTTACTACCCTTAGAGATAGAAAAGAAAGCAGGAATAGGAGGAGACCACCGGTTTTGGCCAGTCTAGAGGAGACTCTCTCTATATTCCAATTTTGGATTAGCTTCTAAACTCTAGAGGTTAGAGATAGTAGCTGTGTTTTTGGCTGTAAGAGGTACTTTATAGTAGAGTTTTTAGGGCTAGAATTAGAGCTAGAACTAGCTGCTAGTTCGTCCCTATCTTTATTAACCTCTTCTATATAGGCCTTTTTAATCTAAAACTATATTATATACTTAATTACTAAGGTTCGTTATATTAAGTTTTAAAACTTTTATTCTGCTATAGTAGTTGCTTCTAGGTCTCTAAATATTTATATTAGGTATTCTGCAAACCCGTTCTAACTAGCAAATATATATTATACTTCTTAGTTAGTAGTTACTATGCCTCTTTCCTATACCTCTATTAGGTAAGATTTAAACCACTTAAGTGCCCTTCCTAATAGGAATAGTCCTACGTAAGCTATTTAATCCATAGGTATTGCTAGCTTTACTCCTTCTTATATAACCTTAAAGTGCATCTACGTAAGGAATTCTTTAAGTTTTAACTTCTCGCCTAAGAATCGCTTAATAGATAGTAGCTTAATCTTTGCTACTCCTATTCTATTAATCCTTTCTTTAAGTATTCTATTGTTATCTATTAATTAATTAACTATAGCTTATAATTATCTAACCGTAACTAGCTAAGAGTTAGTATCTACTATACTAGTGTCGTTACCTAATCCTAATATAGTTGCTACCGTTAACGGTATTATAACTAGTGCTTTTAGTAGTATATTGTTTAACTTCTTTTACTATAACCTTAGTAGTAAATATATAATAAAGCCTTATAGGAAATACTACGGTAGACTTATTAATGGGCTGGGTATATAGGTATAAAATAGTTAATAATATAAATATAACCGGTAGAGTAGTTGCCTAATAGATTAACTTTAATTATATTCTAAGATTTACTACAAAGAAGAGAACTATCTAGGTAGGGACTATAGTCCTTTAAATATATAATACTGCGCCTAAGAAATATACTGAGTATGTCGGTACGTTAGTACGTCGGTACGTCGCGTTCCCACGTTCCCACGTTCCTACGTTCCGAACTTGTAACGTAACTAACTACGTAACTCGGCTACCCCTTATCCCATAGCTTAACTAGTTCTAGTACCTCCCGTGCTGTCTTAACTAACCCGTTTATATCTCTTCTTAGTAGTTATACTACTGCCGATATAAGGTCCGTAATAGAGCTTCTCTCCCTATCTACTACTACTATTAAAATTATCTAGTAGTAACGATTCTTTAAGGCAATTAGCTTTAATATAGAGCGCGAATTTACCCTACTATGCGATAATATGCAGACTATCCGCCTGCTAAGATAGGATACACTAAAACTGGATATCAAGCTTTAATATATTGACGAATATCAGCACTAGCTTAGATAGGAAGTCTAAGATAAGGGGATTAACGTCCAATAGGTCCTAATAGATAAGATGCCTACTAACGGCCTTACTAAGGTCCTACCCCATTAAAAGTATAAGGCTTAGATAAAGCAATTGAATTTAGTAGATATTTAATATTAAATCAATTAATTTTATTTATAATATCCGTTACGGTCACCCTATCCTTTTACTACTCCTAAATTATATCTACATTTCCTATTTTAGTATAGTCTCTACCTTTATTTATTTTCTATATCTTTAACTACACCGTTAAATCTAGGGGGGTGTGTAACTAACTACTAGTACTACGTTAAAAACACTGCTATATCACGTACTGTGGGCCGTAATAGTTACAGTCGGCTTTAATTAGCTTAAAGTGTTAATTACGGCTATATTGAGGATAAGATTAAGGGGTACTAGTGACCTACCTTTGTTTGTGTATATATAGATACTCTAGAGCTACATTTACAATTAAGTCGCTTATTCATTTCCCACACTACAAAAGCTTACAATGTCTCTCTTATTACGCAGTACACTAGCTGCCAAAAATTTGGCTATATAGGAGACAGATGCTCTACTAGGGCCTGTAGATATTATGCGGCTATATATCTATCTAAAGACCATGCCTGTCCTACCTGTATAATAATAGGAAAGCCTTGCAAGCACACTACCCCTCTTTGCATTAATTGTAAAGAAAAACACTTTGCTAATAGTAAAGATTGCGAGATTTTTAAAGCAGCTAAGCTAGTAGATAGTACTAGCGCAGAAGATTCTATGGAAGAATAAAATAAATAGGATTCTAGAAGGAGGCAACTTCTACTAGGCTCTTAAAAGGATAGTAGAGAGTAAAAGAATAGAAATAAATTGCAAAAGGATAGGGACAGATGTTAGGATTTCTTTTGGTTTTTCCTACCGTTTTCTTATTCCCTAGTAGTTATAGTAACTTAGTATTTTACTAAGGAACTATAAATCCCTAGTTTAGGGGTTTATAAACTACTAGGACATAGCTACTAGTACATATTAAGCTGCCTAGAAAGGATTTATATATATAGGACTATAGCGCCATGGCCTAGGGCTGCATGCATAGTATTATACGTAGTATAATACAATGGACCTAAAAAAAATAATAAAAAATAAAAAATACTCTAAGCTAGTTATCTCTAAAGAGCCCTAGTAATTCTTAATAGTAGATTTATATATAAGCCCTATGTAAATAAGTATACCTAAATACCTATATAATTTGTCCTTATAGGCTAGCTGTTATACTTACGCCTATAGTAATTATTCCTTCCTCTTGCTGCAATTCTATAACCTTGTACGTAAAGAATTAATTAAATATTATAAAAGGATTGCTCTGCTTAACGCCCAAGAGTAGATTTAGCTTGCCATAATTATTAAAATTGTTAATATAAAGGGGGTTAAAATAAGGTAGAGGTCATAGCTCTTGGGGGGGTGTGTTCTTTTGTTTTGCAATTTGGATTTACTTAATATTGAGTCCGTTTAACAAGATCTATATCATTGGAAGTACGTTTGGAAAGCATGGTTGATAATAATCTATTGCTTGAATCTATATACAATATACGCGTATTTTTGAGCTCGGTGTTCCGCACGGACCGCTCCAGATGGACGCAGGCGTTCCATCCTCATTTTACTAAAGCTACATATGTGGTACTTGCCTCGCCCAATTAATAGTAACGAAAGATCCAACCGGTAAATTCCTTAAAGTAGAGAAAAGCAATGCGATCACGGCGAGCCTCGCACTTGCATATAAGATGATAAACATACAATACAACGTGAGCACATAAGCCCAAAGGCTGTCAAAAGTAGCAGGTGAAAGACCCCGAATGAAAACGATGCTTAAGGAAAGTATCGGAATCCCGGCGGCACCAACACTTGAAAGCCGCCATAAGATTGCCTCAGCTCTACTGGGAAACTCAAAGTTCCAAGCCGCGATGTGTATAGAGCAAAACGTGACACCGATTATCAGGCCCATCAATGCGGGCATACGGCCGCGAATGACATTGATGACATCTTTTTCCGTGTCCGGAAGGTCCAGCCGGCTCCAGGCTTGATGGCATTGTACCCGATTTACCGGATCAAAGCTTCTAATAGACTGTTGGATGTCCGTTGGCAGTCCAGTTATGTTGAAATGGCAAGGAACAACGAGAGTTGTTAAAATATCTTTGGGTTTCTTCCACCAGAAACCATATGTGACGCATGTGCAGAACACATATGCTATGCAGCTAATCTCTAAAGGGCAAATAGGCAAACCTGTAATGCTGCGTGCAACGGCGTTGACAACGAACCAGGTGCTTTGTATAAGTGTGAAGGCCTTGGTGAATGGGTCGGCCTTGCTGCGGTCTTGAATCTCTTCCTTCGTAATGATCGGATATGATGTTGGCAGCACCTTGCTGGCTCGAAGAACTACGATATCGGAGTTGCAAGATGGCACTTCCCATCCACCTTCGGTTTTCTCGCGTTTGCAGAGGGGAAACTCGTATCCGTCTGCCGTTCGGAGGTTCAGTGATCCCATGCTCAAGTAGAAGGCATGGGATAGGTTCCACTCCTGCTCTGCGACGCCAACTTCTTTGAGCTCAGATAGCAAGCGCCGAGCTTGTAGATATTCCCCGAATGCGTAAGATGTAATCAACTCTGGTGCCAGCGCAGTTAGAACTAGCCAGCGCAGTTTGCGTAAGATATTCTCATTCTCGGTTGAGCCGCGACGCGGAACGTTGAGGTGAAGAACCGTCCAAGTACAGGATATTATTGTGGCAAGGCAACTCCAGAGGATGTTCCACGATGAACGGTCCGTACCTCCATTCTGCCATCCGTCCAAGGTTGTGTTTGGCTGCAAATGCATTAAGAGTCTTCAAACAGCAGAGAATGGTATGAGAACTAGATCAAAGAGAGAAATAGAGGCAGACACAAAATATACGCATAATTATAATGCGAGGTATGCAGCATATAGCGAAGGAGCGATGAAATATCTCGAACAGCCATTGCTCCACCCCACCTCCAACAGAAACACTAAATTGACAGCAGGGGCTATATTGTGAAAGTATCAGGTAAAGAGGCTGCCAAAGCCGGGACACGAAAAGCTAGAGAAGGAAGGCATGCATACTGTATATAGAAACACGCATTCCCTCCATACAAACAGGGCAACTTTGTGCAAGGTCTGAAAGGCACTGCTGTTTTAAGATTTAGGTGGTGGTTATCTTCAGCGAATGATGGAACGATTCTGTGGAAAGCCATGGCTGCATTTGGTGACAAAGCGACGCGCCGAGCGGCGCTCGTGTGAGAGATTGCAGGATAGATCAAAGGGGGATGTGATGGATGGCGACGGTTGGCTCTCAGTAACCGCTCGGAACCCCCCCAACGGAGGTTAGCGGTTTTCAGCCTTGTGCGGACCCCACCCCAAGCCGCGCCACCCATTCCCACCTCACAATACAGCAGCACCCCAGGTCTGTATATAATGACCGAGCTGCAGCGGGCTCGCAACACTAACAGCAACCACGCACTACCTATAGCAATGGGCTTCTTCTTCTTCTTCGTTCTTCCACTCTCCTTCTTTGCAGGATGGTTCAGCTTGGCCTATTTCGTTCGCGCTTACTTCCCAACTCTTCACGACAAGCGCATAGTTCTCTTGATCGCACATCCGGATGATGAAGCAATGTTTTTCTCGCCTACAGTGTTAGCTTTAACCCAACCCTCACTGAGGAATCACGTCAAGATACTATGCTTATGCAGCGGTACGTCAAATGAGTACTCGGAATGCCGCGTGGTTTTTTAGCTAGATCACGACATCTGACGCAGAGCAGGCGAAGACGAGAGTCTCCGCGAAACGCGAAAAAGTGAACTGATTAAATCTGCTGCCATCTTGGGTCTTCGCTCTCCAAATGATGTTGACGTTATTGAGGACACAGACCATTTCCCAGACGCCATGACTACAACCTGGGCTGCCGATGACATCGCCAATGTATTATCCCAAAATTTTGTTTCTTATTCCGTGAAGAATAAGCAGAAAGTTTCCGGGAGCCAAACCCTTAGTTCCTCCGACATTGACATCGACGTTCTCATTACGTTCGACAACCAAGGAATATCTTCGCATGCCAACCACATCTCGCTGTACTACGGCGCGCTTCACTGGGTACGCAAGGTCGACCCTTCTGGAGCCGCGGTATCGATTTACTCTCTCACTACAACAAACATAGTACGAAAATACATATCTCTGTTTGATGCTCCTCTCTCCGTCTTGTTATCCTCGTTGAAAAGGTCAGGAGTTCATCGCAGCGATCCAAATCCAGAAAAATTAATCTTTCTAAGCAATGGATCCGGGTACAGACGAGCACAGAAGGCCATGACTGACGGGCACGTGAGCCAAATGCTTTGGTTCAGGTGGGGTTGGATTGGGCTGTCCCGATATGTTAGCGTTAATGACCTGACTAGAGAGTTTCCAGCACCAAATCTTCATTGAAACGTCTTTTCAGGCTCCTTAACGGGCTGTAGCTTTCATTTGTTGAGACAGAATCAATCGAGCAATAACAGCTGTAGCTATTAGCAATTCTTAGGCCAACATGAGTCGTTCCTTTCTAGCTGATCTTATTATAGTTCTAAGTGATTTCTAAGGCTGTTATGTGAATTTTTGCTATCGTTGGCTAACGGTTTTGGAACGCTGTTAACCGTTAATTGTAAGGGATCTTTTATCCCTTACTCGGGCTTGCGGCCCTCCTGTCCTCCTCATCGGTTCGTCTCTGTACTGGGGTATTACCATACCTACTCTTTACCATATCGTCCTCTTCCACCGACTCTCCTGTGACTCGTGCTCGGCTTGCCTGCTCCCTACCGTACACCTGGGCAATATGCCTTACGTTCGATCTTACACCCTTGTGGGTGGTAGTCGGCGGCGAGCCGAAGGCTCCGATCATCCACTTTTACCTAGGACGATCGCGTATACTGCGGAGCGGGCACACCAGCGGATACCTGGCAGATCGCATCCGCATACAAAGGTTCATTGGAATACGGATTAGGTCCTCTACCTTACCTAGGACAACCGCGTATGCTGCAGAGCAGCTACACCAGCAGACGTCTGGCAGATCGCATCCGTATATAACGGTTGGATAGATACGGATCAAGAAGAATGGAGACGGTGGCTATCCAGCTGCGAGCCTAGGGCTATCCGGATCGTACGCGATTATCTCCTAAGGCGATTGGTATACCTGCATACGATCAGCAGTGTAGTGGTGCAGCTCTGCCCCAAAGGCGACCCGATGGTGATTTGATTACTATCTAAAGGCTTTCTAGCAGGAGTTAAGGGGGATCGTACGCGATTAAGCCTATAATACTCTATAGGCTAACCGCGGTTTAGTACGCAGGGCAGGTCCCACCAATAGAGCTTAGAAGCAGTGATCTTTTTAGACTGGGTTAATCTTGGATCTCCATGGTGGAGCTATAGTTTGGTTGGACTGGATCCTGTCGATTTGATTGGCTGGATGGAGCGGATTTGAAGCCGTGGAGCTCTTGGAGCTCCAATTCTCTAACCCAATTTGGGCAGGTATAATGTAAGGGTAAGCCAATCAGCGACTAAAGGAAGAAGCGGGCCGTCTATAGATCCGTATTTATAGCGGCAATAATAGTACTAAAGCACGCTACTTAATCCGTATTTGGCCACTAGTATAGCTTAATAAACTAGCGTCCTTCCTTTATAGGGTTATATTGCAGTAGCTCTACTATAAGAAGTAGGTTACTTCCTTTTATAATAATACCCTACTAGTACTAGAACTAGGGTAAGCTATAGTCTATAAGCGTTTTCTACTAATCTATAAGTATCTAATAGATAAAGTATAGGCCGTAATTAAGATAGGCGCTATCGTCCTTAGTAATAGTAGGAGGAGTATTAGGTTGGTAGGCTAGAAAGTAAAGTAGATTATTATAGATAGACTATTTAAAGCGGTTCTATAAAGTAACTAGCTTTATAATAGGGCCGTAAAGTAAAGTAGTTATAAATAAAGAGTATAGCTAGGCGCTAATAGCAAAAATATAGGTCTCTATTAAGTAATTAATCCACTTATAATTATTCTTTAGTAGCCCTAGTATTAGCGACTTAGTTAATCAAGGCACGAGTACAGCAAGAGGGACGCGCAAGCCTATACGATTAGTAGTCTATAAACGAGAATTTAAAGCTAGAGAAAGGAAAGGAAACGGAGGGCGGCGCTACTTAACATTATATACAATCCTCTGGTTACGTGACGGCAATTATCTAAAACTGTTTAAAACTGTCTACGATTGTCTACTATAATCTACCGATATCCACCAGTTTCCACCAGCGCCGTAACATTACCCCCCCCTCTAAAAAAGCCTGCCCTTAGGCTTTATATATCCATTTTATATCTATAGGGTATTCTTATCTTTATGCTTAATAGGTAGCTTATTATCTTTGCTATTCTAGCACTTTATCTACTTATTAAGGTACTTTAGGGGCCTAGGTTTATTAAAGTAACGGCTATAAAACTTTTAATATTTATAGAGACTACCTATAAAGTTCTATATAGGGTACTAAGTAGGGTCTAGGTTATACCCTTTATTATAAACCTTATATCAGCAGTAGTACGAGTACTAAGAAGAGATATAAACGGGTTAGTTAAGATAGTATAGGAGGCGCTAGAACCAATCGAGCTATAGGATAAAGGGTAGCTAAGTTATATAGTCAGTTACGTTACAAGTTTGGAACGTAGAATTTATAAGATCTGTTAAAACGTTATATACTTAGATTACTTAATATACTAACATACCCAAGTATTTCTTAGGCGCAGTATTATATATTTAAAGGACTACAGTCCCTACCTAGATAGTTCTCTTCTTTATAGTAAATCTTAGAATATAATTAGAGTTAATCTATTAGGCAACCACTCTACTAGTTATTATTACATTGTTAACCTCGTTGTTATTTATATACCTAGCTTATTAATAAGTCCACCGTAGTTATTACTACAAGGCTTTATTATATATTTACTACCTAGTTATAGTATTAATAAGTTAAACAATATGCTACTAAAAGCACTAGTTATAACGCTATTAACGGCAGCAACCACTTTAGGGATAAGTGGAGATACTAATATATAGGATACAGATTCGTAGCTAGTTACAATAGGTTAACTATAAGAGAGAGTTAATTAATTAATAGATAATAATTAAATACTTAAAGAACGAATTAATAGTATCGGAGTAGTAAAGGTTAAGTTACTATTAGTCAAGCGATTCTTAGGGAAGAAGTTAAAGTTTAAAGGGTTTTTGGTATAAATGCATTTTAAGGTAATATAGGAGGGTATAAAGCTTGCTATACTAATAGACTAAGTAGTCTACGCAGGATTGTTTCTAATAGAAAGAGCACTTAAGTAGTTTAAACTTTACCTTACTAAGATATAGGAGAACGGAAGCATAACTATAAATCTAAAGGTTAAGTTTATGTTCTTAAGTTAGGGAGAATTTATAGAATAACTTATACAGATATTTAGGGACTTAGAAGCAACTATTATAGTAGAAAAAAGGCTTTAAAACCTAGTATAATAAACCTTAGTAATTAAGTATATAATATAGTTTTAAACACTAGCTATATAGGTTAAGTGGAATAATAGGGCGCTTATAGTATAGTATAAATAAGGACTTAAAGCGAAAGTCTAGGACGTAATTATCTTAATAGAAGATATGGATACCCTAAGGGAATTAATTAATTAAGTAATTAAAATTGATAATAGGATCTACTAAAGGGAGTAGGCTAAGAAAGGTTAGGATAGAGTTCTATAGTTATATAAGGCGCAGAGTATACATTAACTAAGTTAGAAACTATAGAATGGCGGACTAAAGCTAATAGACTTAAGCGATACTAAAGAGTATAGAAGTAAACGACTATAGAAACCTAAAGGATAAGGATTAAGTAATTAGAGGTCTAAGAAGCAGAGGCTAAACTAGGGATCTTAACAGCAGAAAACGTTTAGGCGGACTCTATAATAAGAAAAATGGTTTAAAGAAGGAGCTTATATAAATTATGGAAAATAGGATTATTTCGCTAGAAACTATAAGGATAGTTAAAGTAACTATACGGTAAAGGGAACTAGACTAGTAAATAATATATATATATAGAGGAACGATAGTATACTATAAGGAATAAAAGAGTGTTTAATTAAAAGTTTTGCGTTTTATTATAATAACGTATACCAAATTTATAAAGACGCTAAGTATAGCGCAAGCTATTGGCTATAGGAGCTAAAATTATTAGAGTTTAGGAACTAATAAACTATCTTATAGATCGGATATTAAGGACAATAAATTTAATATAGGCGAAATATTTAGCGACGATAGGGTAATAAAGGTAGCTTACTAGGAGTATATTGACCTTAGAGATATTATAATAGAAGCAAAAGTTAAATCTATTATAGAAGAAGGATTAGCAATAGGGATTAAGACTTTATTAGATATAATATCTATTACTTTATAAGACGTAAGAAAAGTAGAATAGTAAACTACTTCGGCACTTAATTAAGGCAAAAGGCTATAAGTTTAAGATTCTTTGTTACGGACGCTTTAAGTACAATATTACGACTACTAGGAAAGGAGTCGGAAGAAGCTAGTTGGTTAATATAAGTACGGTTTAGGATGGAACCCGTGGAACCATATAACGAAGAATAGTAGCTAAGGTCACATAATATAATCTATATAATTTGTATAATCTATAGGATCTATAATAGAGTAGATAGAGCAGACAGAGTAGACGGAGTAAGGACTTTCTTAGGCGCAGTTTGTGTATTTAAAGGACCTTAGTCCCTACCTAGATAGTTCCTTTCTTTATAGTAATTCTTAGAATATAATTAGAGTTAATCTATTAGGTAACCACTCCACTAGTTATTATTACGTTGTTAACTTCCTATATTACCTATACACCTAGCCTATTAACGAGTTTACCGTAGTTCTTACTACAAGGCTTCGTTATATAATCACTACCACAGTTATAGTATTAGAAGTCGAATAATATACTACTAAAAGCAGCCATAACAACGCTATTAACGGCAGCAACGACCTTAGGGTTAGGTAACGACACTAGTATAGTAGATATTAACTCGCAACTAGTTATAGTCGGATAGTTATAGGTAATAGTTAATTAGTTAACAGATAATAACACGGCACTTAAAAATAGGGTTAATAGAATAGGAGTAGCTAAGGTTAAGTTACCTTTAATTAAACAATTCTTAGGAGAGAGATTAAAGCTTAAAGGATTCCTTACATAAATACACTTTAAAGTCATATAGAAAGGAGTAAGATTAGCAATACCTATAGATTAAGTAGCATACGCAGGATTATTCCTAATAGGAAGGGCGCTTAAATAGTTTAAACCCTATCTTACAGAAATATAAGATAATAGTATAATAACTACCAATTAGGAAGTACGATATATATTTATAAGTTAGAGTGGATTCGCGAAATAATTAATATAAATATTTAGGGACCCAGAAGCAATAATAATAGTAGAAAGGAAGCTTTAGGACCTAACGCAGTAAACCTTAGCAATTAAGTATATAATATAGTTTTAGACGTTAGCTACGTAGGTTAAATAGAACAATAAGGCGCTTATAGTATAGTATAAATAGGGACTTAAGGCTAAAGTCTAGGACGTAATTATTCTAATANAAGATGCNGANACCNTNAGGGAANTAATAGATTANGCNATTANGATTAATAANNNGATCTNCNAAAGGGAANAGGCTAAGAGAGGCTAGGATAGAGTTCTATAGTTATATAAGACGTAAAGTACGCAATAACTAAAGCTAAAATAGTAACTATAGTATAGCGCAGAGCTAATAGACCTAAGTGGTACTAAAGAAACTTATAAAAGGTAGAGGAAATAACTATAGAAACCTAGAAGTTAAGGATTAAGTAATTATAGGACTAAGAAGTATAGGCTAAATTAAGGATCTTAGTAGCAGAAGACGTTTAAGCGGACTTTATAGCAAAAGTAATGGTTTAAAGACGGAGCTTATATAAATTATAAAAAATAGGATTATTTTACTAAAGACTATAGAAGTAGTTAAAGTTACTATATAGTAAAGGGAACTAGACTAATAGCATATAATATATATATATAGAGGGATAATAGTATACTGCAAGGAATAAAGGAATATTTAATTAAAAGTTTTACGTTTTATTATAATAATATATACTAAATTTATAAAGATGCTAAGTATGGTATAAGCTATTAGCCATAAGAGCTAGAGTTAAGAGGACTTAAAGGAACTATAGAGTTAGATAAAGAATAATATCGACTCTATAAGCTAGATTAAGATATTACAGTAATATACGGATAAAGATTAGCAACAATAATAATAGAGTTAAAGTACTTATTAATTAATAGTGATGAAAAAGAAAAAGAAACTAACTAGGGGTATTTAAACCTTAATAATGTAATAGAAGTAGAGACTGAGACCGCTATAAAGCAAGGTTTAGTAACGGGTATTATAATACCATTAGATATAATATCCATCGCTTTATAAGATAAAAGGAGTAATATTTAAAGATAATTAAGTAAGTAGATAACTGCTAGTGCTAGCTTACTACTTAATAAAGGCAAAAGGCCAAAGGCTTAAGATTTTTAAGATAAGATAAGAGATAACTAAGATTCTTAAGACGAGATAAGGTATGCTTAAGGACCTATAACGGACGATAACCGATAAAGTAGAGTAATAGCTTAGTTTAGTAATATATAAATAAGCTTAGAACGAAGTTTCCTAAAGGCGTAAGATTTTTAAGATAAGATAAGCGAGATTTAAGACTCTTAAGACGAGATAAGAATATTAATAAAGCCTAGTTAGACTAAGGCTAGAGCATAGCTTAAAAAAGAAGCGAGCTTAGGATTAAAGAATCTAAGGAACTAAGAATTTAAAGAACAAATTAGGATACCTACACGTAAGAAGCAAAAAGTTTTGCTATAGATTAAAGAATCTATAATATAAACAGCAGTTAGATTAGGAGATAGATATATAAACCTAAAAGACTTACTAGAGGAACGTAGTATTTAGCCTAAAGATTAAAAAGTCAATATTACAATTAAGAAGTAAAAGAACTTTAAGGATTTAATTATAAGATATAAATAGTAAGAAACTATAAATAAGTTTAAAGCAAGAATCCTTATATAGTAAGAAAAGAAACTAGATATAAGTTCTAGTATATTAAGTTATATATAAAATAGAGCGCTAGTATAAAGAATTACTAATAGGCTAAGAGCAGGTACGCTAAGAGCTAAGTAGCTTACTAAACTAGAAAATAAAGAGGATTTAGGGATTTTAACTAGGTTTAAGAAATAGTATATAAAAGGCTATTATAACATAGTAATAAGAAGATACTTCCTTATAGATAAGCCGTATACACTCTAATAGCTATACTAAAAGTAGTATAGGTAGAGACATAATAACAAGTAGAAAGATTTCTATATATAGTTAGATAAGAGAGTTATTTAGAACCACCTAATTACGGAAAAAGCAATAAATTATATTAAGGGAGCCTTAATTATAATATTAAAGGATCTAAAGAAACAATTAAAGGACTAAAGAAGTGAGAGATATATCTTAGTACCTGCGAATAAAGTTATAACGTTTAGATTAATATAATAGAGGTTTAAACTTAAGAATAAAGATAAGTTAAGAGTTAACCTAAAACACCTAGCGTATTATATATTAGCATGGATTATATATATAGATAATATATATAAGATATATAAAAATCTAAAAGAAAAGAACCGGAAATACTTTATAAGGATATATTAGGCGCTAGAGAAGCAATAATATAAAAATACCAAGTATATACACAGCTAGCATTTAGTAGAAGTTTAGGAGTTAGGAAACTTAATATTTTAACTAAAAAGATTTCTTACGGAAGAATGCTTAGATAGATAATAGTAGTAGGAATGCCTAGAGAATATATATTTATAATATATTAAGAATAAAAAGCGAATAAAGTATTAGCTAAAGAATAAGTTAAGTATATAAGGATCTAGTAGCTAATAGTTAGGAAAAGTAAAGGCCTATAAAACTAAAGGGAGCTAGTAGTAGAGCCTTAAACCTTTAAAGGAATTTAAAGACAACACCTAAATTTATAAGTTAAATAATAAGATTAATAGTTTAAAGCGCTAGTAGATAGTAAAGTAATAAGGAACTATATCTTACTAATAGTAGTTAAAAGGATGGGGCTACCGTATAGGTAAAAAGAGTACCCTTATTTATTAGTTATAATTTTAGGAGATCTAATAGCCTATAGAGGAGGCATTATTAATCTTAAAATAGGACTAATTTAGATAATTATTAAAGGAAGATAAATTAAGATGTCTTTTAATATATTACTATTAGGGAATAATAAGGTAGTATTAGGAATACCTTAGTTATAGGAATATAATCTAAAGATTAATTAGATTATAGGTTAGGTTAATATTAGAGATACTTAACGCCGTAAAACGTAATAATAAGCTAAAATAGTATAATACTAAGTAGGGGCAACCTATAAAGAAATAGATAAAGGACTAAGTTATATACTAAAGAGATACTATAAATATAGTAAAAAACTATAGTTACTAAAAAGTAAAAAGCTGTTAGAGTATATAGTATAGGACTATAAAATAGAATTAAAACTAGAAATAAGTCTAAGGTTTTTTTAATCTATAAGCTTACTAAAGAAGAAGGGAGAGCACTAAAAGAGTTTATCTAGGAGAACTTATAAAAGGGATATATTAGACTATTATAGTTATTAGCAGGTTATCTAATACTATTTATACTAAAGAAGAACGGGAAACTTAAACTATATATTAACTATAAACAGTTAAACAGCATTACTAGGAAGGATAGGTATTCTTTACCCTTAATTAGCAAAATCTAAGATAGAATCGGTAATATATAAATCTTTATAAAGATAGATCTAAGATAGGTATACTATTAGATTAAAATTAAGGAAGGCGATAAATAGAAGGCAGCCTTTAGGTTAAAGGAAGAACTATATAAACTATTAGTTATACAATTTAGGCTTATAAATATACTAGTAACATTTTAGAAGCGTATTAATAATATATTAAGAGAATACTTAGATAAATTTGTTATAGTATACCTTAATATTATTATTATCTACTTAATAAGCAAGGAAGAGTACGGAGAATACGTTAAATAGGTCTTAGAGAGACTATAGGAAAAACAGATACTAGTAGTAATTAAGAAATACAAGTTCTTTACTAGAAAAATAGATTTTATTAGATTTATTATTAAACTAAGCTAACTTAGTATAGATCTAAAGAAGATTAAGGCTATAGTAAATTAATAAAAACTAGAGAACGTTACGCAGTTAAGATTATTTTTAGGGTTTTATAATTACTATAGAAGGTTTATAGCTTAATAGTTAAAGGATATTAAGCTATTTATAAGGTTAATAAAAAAAGAAGAACCTTAGGTATAGGGAGAAGAGTAAAGGAAACTATTTAAAGAGGTTAAGGAGTTGTTTACTTAGGACCTAATCCTTAAAATTTACCAACTAAAACTAGAGATAGTGGTTAAAACGGATATATTAGACTTTATATTAAGAGCGTGCTTCCTATAAAAATATAAAAATGGATAGTACCTAGTAGTATACTATAGTTAAAAGATAATACTACCGGAACTAAACTATTATATCTATAATAAGGAGTTATTAGGTATAGTTATAGTGTAAAAAGGTATAACCACTCTTAAATAGGAAAGTCTTAATGCTATCTATCTGTCTGTCGGTCGGTCAGTTAGTTATAATCAATTAGTAGAAAAGCAGTTAGTAAGAAGAAAGGAAAGAATATATTCCTGGTCGGTCGTGCCTATCTAAGTTATTGTTAACTCTAAGGGCTCCAGACCGATCTATATAACTTATATAAGGCCTAGGCTCTCCTAAAGCTATGCCTAATCTAGATATTAAATCTAGGGGCTAAATTATACTACTATATACCTCCCCTACCTAAGTCGTTGTCCCCTAATAACTTCTAAAACTCTAAAACTCCTTATCTTTAAAACGAAGGCGCGGTAGGTAATCGTATGCGTTCCTTACCCTTACTACAAACCCGAGATAGCAAACAAGGAGACTCCGTTCTGGTTAAATGAGACCGTTCTTATCTACTTAGCTAAGCAGTAAAAGAGACTTTAAATTGGCGGCTCTTAGATAATATAGCTCTTTCGCGCCCTTCTATTTACTTAGTTCTGTCCTATAATTCTTTAGGCAACTCCATATAACTCTATCCTTCTATAATAACTAGGGGTACTCTACTTAGATCTACTATAACAGCTAAAGAATCGATTCTATTATTAATATAGTAGAAGTAAGAGCGGCTATTAAAGCGTTCTATCTTAGTTACACATATTAGCTTAAACGTATCTTTATAATTCTTAACGGCCCTAAAACGGTAGGAATGTATCTATTTCCCAACTTCGTTCCCGTTGCTATTAAGAAAAAGGTTATAATCTTAAACTACCACTAGAGAATCCTATTATTGTTTACTAAAAAGGGCGTTAGATAGAGCGCTGGTAGCTATAAGCTTAACTACTATAGGGAAGCGATATAAAATTGCGCTGTAGAGATTAGTATATCTAGACGGCGTATAGGGCGGCGCTCTTAAGTCTTGGTACGCATTTACCAACTTTACCTAAGTACCTCCTTTAGTAACCTTAAGGTTATTATAATTATCCTAAATACTAACAAACTATAGTAGTATTGTTTGCTAGGTTCTAGTTAAAGGTCCTTTCGCTTTATAAGGAAGGTAAGGCATAGTTATATATATATCTCCTTTCTTATATAGCTGAGCTACCTAGTTAGTCGCATACTTTTCTACGTCTTTAGTAGTCTAGTCTTAGTTAGAGATCTTATAAACAAATCCGTCGCCTTTAGTTAATCCTCACGCCTTAAGATCTTCCTATTATAATTCTAGGTGGTAATATATACCGGGTAGAATAATTATATAGTTATCCTTAGTTTTATTATCTAGAGAAACGCTCCCTTAGATTATATCGGCACCGTATTTACTTTTAAGAAGCGAGGGAATATTAACGTTAATGTGGCGGAAAGCTATAGAGTCTCCTTTAACTGCGAATTTCGTATAATAAGGGTAGGAGATAAGTCACCACTAGCTATTAGGTCTGAGGGCGTAATAAAAACAATAATACTAAGGGTCTTATCTTATTAGCTATTAGCAGAGACTATAGACTATCATTCTTAACTAGCCATAATTTAGCCGCCTATTAATTAGACGCTAATAATAGCGGTATATACACATTTCCTTGTTAATTATTATTAAGATGCTAAAATCCTATTATTATTTAAACACATTCGAAATTACGGATCCTTCTCGCTGCTATACTTCTTAGTCTTCTGGTAATATTATCTAATTAAGTAAAGCCTCTCTATCGTAGGAAAACCTTAGCGCTAAGTTATAAATAAACTTATATAGTCCTAAGGAATTAAACAGAACTAGAGGTCTATAAGCCTTTCTAAACTAGGAGTATATAGTGGGATCGGTCTTTATAGTGCCGAGGTGGTTATAGGCGTAATATATTAAACGGAGTCTGTAATATAGTGCGGTATAGTTTAGACCTTTTATCGCCAAACCCATATGTCCTCCTATTGCTTAAGTATACATCTAGTAGACCTTATATATCTCCGGATTAGAACTAGCCGCCCTATACCAGCTGCGTAAGAGCTTTATAACCTCTATTGGTTTAATTTTAGTAGTTTAATTTAGGGACACCTTAAGATACGCTAGCACGTTATCCTTATAGTCGCATCCTTATTTTGTATAGAGTACCGCCATAGCATCTATAGCCTCCTTAATATACTCTACATTATCTCCCGGCTTAATAATGTTCTTATTAAACATTAATTCTACTCCTAGCCCCCCTACTTCTGGGTGAGCAATTATTAGCCCCCTTCTTGGATTCCTTTTTAATGAAGATACTAGCAGCTACGGGGGCGAGCCAATAGGCGTTCTAGCTGCAAGAATGCTCTCGTTTATAGATAATAAAGGCGAGTCAACTAATATAGGCGATCCTTGTTGGGACGGGCTTAGCATAATGCTAACGCCTCCTCCTCGAACAGGTGTTAATGGCTAAAAGGCTAAGAGATTTATTATGTTAGAAGTATGCCATAAATATATTCGCAGTATAAGAGCTAAGCTTTTTCCTACTTATCTAATTCCAATATTAATAACCTCTAGTCCCACAGTAGTTAATCTCCTACTTCTTAGCGGTAGGTCCTTATTTAGAATAAGGAAGCTAGTCAAGTATCTTCCTAAACTATACTTATTCACCACCTAGTCTAATATTGCTCTTCCTAACATCTTAAATGCGAGCGTAAAATTGGTCGGCTATAGTTAAGTAGTGTTCTTAATGCCACGTCCTAGACGTTTAAGCCTATCGATTAGAGCTTTATTAACTCTTACTATAGCTTTAAGAAGTAGGTATATTACGAGCTTTTAGATAGCGGAGAGGAAGTTATAGAAGACTGCGTATTTTAGTAGTCCGTTAAGAACATTTTATCCCTAGGCCTTTCGGATAGTTTCTCTAGCTTTATTATATCGGTTTCTCTAATCTTCAGCCATTTTGCTAACATCAAAAATATCCTTAAAGATTAATATAAATGCGTCCTTTCCTAAAGATACTTACAGTCTATTATCTTAGTTAATGAAATTGACTACTACACTAGCCGTATCTGTGTAGTTTTCTCGTAAGAGCAAAATCTCGTCACAGATTTAGATAAGCACTGCTTAACGCCAATTGACCGCAAAGCCTCTAACTTTCGTTAAGACGTCACTAATTTGTTACTTAGCTCCTTTATAGAGGACCAGCGGTTTGCTAGATAAAGATATAATAAGCATACCATTATTTTTAATTTTGCTTAGTTTCTGCTTTAGCTAATTATAACTATCTCTAAGGTTTATTAAGGGCAAAAAGGTAAAGTTCTGAATAGGGTTTCCTAATCTAAATAGTCTACCGAATTTAGGTAGTAGTATAGAGTTCTGCCAGCTCTAATCGTTAAATAAACTAATTATGATTTTCTATACCTAGTACGGAAAATCGCTATTAGCTTAGTAAAGGCGGTAAGCGGAACTAATATCTTTACAGTGAATAATACTATATAGTTATTTACAAACATTCTTCTACCCTTACCTTACTATTAATATACATTAAATTCCTAACTAAAAAAGCAAATAAAAACGCGTAATAGAAAGAGCTTTAGGAAATACAGTAAATAAAAGGATTGCACGGCTATTATCTATATCCCCTCCCCCGCCGCAGAACTTGACTGTCCCCTAGTTAAATATTTCATACTTAGTTCTATTAAACGATCTTTCTAAAACGCGTACTTCTTAAACTACGCGGCGTTACAATACTGGTGGATTTTGTATATCTTTCTTAGGCTCTAGCTCTGCTGTTATTTCTTATAGCATAGTTCCGCCTAACTAGTTAAGCCGGTTTTCCTAGTAGACTTTAGATATCTGTCGTTAATAAAACCTCTTTAATCTATTTCTAGGAGTTTAATTACGGAACGGTGTACCATTAAGATCCTTAATTAAGTACCATCCTTTATAAGGGTAACTCTTACATATACAGAACGGGCCTAGCCATTTTAGATCTAACTTGCGACTACTAGAATAGTCTTACTTAAGCTGCGTGTTATAAAGCATAACTATATCTCTAACCTTAAATCCGTCCTAACAAATGCGGTAGGTATTATTAAAGTACTTCTTATTTACTACCCTTAGTCGTCTTATATATAACAGCCTCTTTTATATCTACGTCTCTTTAGTTAAACTACTTTACATAAAGTGCTAGTAGCTCTATAGTAGTCTGGACTGTTTGCTAAGGTAGTATCTGCTAAGTAGGTATACAGAGTTTAATAGGAAAGACATGCTTATATCCGCATATAACTCTTACTAGTGTTATTCCCATAAGCCGCTTAATAGTTATCCTATCTACCCATAAAACGGTATAAAGATTATCTAGCTATAAGCCATCCATCTTCGCTAAAGCGTCTATTATAGGTTTATAGCCTCGCTCTATAAAGCCTTACGCCTAAGCGTAGTAAGCGGAAGCTACAACCCTCTTAATATTGTAGAGTTCTGCGAGCGTAGCAGTAACGTTAGTATTTTCTTCTCTACTATCTATAGAGAGCTGTCCGAATGCTCCCCATTAGCAGATAATATCTTTATAGAGGAACTTCGCTATACTTTTTATATCCTTATTTTAAAGGGCCCGAGCTTCTACCTATTTAGATATATATTCTTAAGTAATAGCCAGGTACCGGAATCTAAAACGGCTTAAAGGTATAAACATAATATCTACTACTACTTATTGCTATAAGGTGGACTTCTATATAGGGTACATCGCTTCTTCTTTCTGTTTTGGCTGTCGCTCCTAGCATTATAGATATGACTTAATATACTATAATATCTAATCCCATAGCCCTAGCCACTAATATTAATTTAAGATCCTCTAATATGTTCCTTCTTATCCGTAATATCCGCTTTGATTATAAAGGCTTTTAATAATCTCTTACTAAGCGTCCTTATTATTAACTACCCTTCGCATTAGTACATTTTTCGATTATTAGCGGAAGAGCTATTAATTGCACACTAGGAATTTCAGCGTATATCGTTTAAACTTTTTAAATTCTTTAGTATTTATTTCTTCTAAACATTATAAGGTTACTAGCCATTTTATAATCTTTTAAGACTCCCTAGAATATAAGTCTTCTAGTAATAGATCCACCTCTATTTTAACTAGGCTAGCCGTATATTCTAAAGCACTTAGTTTACAGTTAATAAACTCTTTAATATCTTTAGTCGGCTTATTAGGTCGTTCGCCATCTAGTAGTTATTATAATAGTCTATTAGCTAGGCTATTCTTCTTCTCTAAAACATGCCTAATATTGAAGTCCTATAACTAAATCTATGCTAGCTATTATGTTATTAAGGCTCCTAGTAAATCAGTGGTAGTATAATTTAGTTACGTAACTAAGGTATTCATATCTGTCTTAACCGTAAAGCGGACGCCGTATAGGTATACTTAACACTTCTTTAATGCATGCAGTAATACCTAATATTTAAGCTTTCCTGAATCGTACTTTTGCTCCACTTAAGACTAGATGCCGCTTTTATATTAATATAGGTGGCGACGACCTTACACGTCCAGTTATATAAGACCGCATTCCCACCCATTCTTACATCCGTTAACGGCGAGAACAATTAGCCTAGCCCCCTTACTATAATCCAGTTAAACTAACGCGGGTATAGTAGTAATTGCATACTTTAGAGTCTTTATAGTAGTTATCTGCTCTATACCCTATACAAACGGAACGTTTACTTATAGCAGTCGGAAGATTGGCTCTGCCTTTATTGCGAAGTCTTTTACCCATATTTAGTAATACACGACAACTCCTATAAAGGCTTGGGCAGATATAACGTCTTCATAGTCTCTCCAGTAAATAATCTTTGCGACTTTTAACTCTTTTGGATATCGCCCCTTTCCATTACAGCGGTAACCAACTACTATAATCTCGTCCTTATAGAAATAAGACTTTACGCCTAAGATCGTATACCCAGCTCGTTCCAAATCTATAAGTACTCCGTTTAGCCACACAATATATTCTAGAATATATCTGCGCACGCCTAAAAGGCTCTCTTCTCTATTATACATTGTCTGTGGTCCTTTTACTGTAATATTATCCAGAAACGGCAGGGTATAGTGTGGGATATATCGCTCTAGAATCTTAGTAATTATCCTTATAAACTAGGCTACTAAATTTGTTCCTTTTATAGGTACTATTGTTTGTTATAGAAGTCCCAGAGGTGTTATAAAGGCTATTAGGTTCCTGCTTTCTATATCTAGCTCCAATTGGTTATATCCAGAGAAGAAGTCTACTAGAGATATAACTTTACACCCTATAAACTCCTTAGAAAACTTATTAGTATATAGCGGCAGATTTACGTCCCTAATAGTTACTCAGTTAATATTTATCGCCGCGTTAATTAGCCGGTACTTCTTGTGTTCCTTTTTGCTTATAAGAAACTATAGATTCCTATATAGGCTTTTGTAATATTCTAGAGTCCCTTAAGCTAGTCATTCTTATAATATATTTATTACTTCCCCTTATAGGGCTTTTGGTATAGGGAAGTTCGGTACTTACTATACTTTATACGGTACAGTCTTAATCTTTAATAGTAGAGTTACGTCTCTACTAATATAACCCATCTTAGAGAACTCCTATACTAGAGCCTCTTCTCAGTTAAACAATATGGCCTTAAAGATTTCTCGTTCTCTTGGCTAGAGGTCCCCTATAATTACACGCTCTAATTATTCTAGCTTTAGCCGTGTACTATAGGCTAGCTTAGTATACCGCGGCTTAAGGAAATGATTATATAGACTAAGGGGCAACTCTTAAATAGACGCCTTTTGCCGACGCAAGGCTACTTCTCGCCACTCTATTATTCCTCCTATAACCGTTCTATCTGGTGCTGACGAATTAACCAGGCGGACCTTCTCTGCCTTTTGTTTATACGCAGTTGCTATACTTATAGCGTTCTGTTAGGCCTTACTCCTATAGCCTTCTATTTATATTATAAATAGATCCGTTATCTTTAACATTTAATATATAAGGGATCTAGCCTTTGCTTTAAACACTGGCTTCTACCTTTCTCCCAAGTGCTTCTTTAGGACTTCCTTTAACGTTTCGCTGTCGAGCTTTTTCTATCTAGCGTTGTGCTCTTCTTCCCGTTAATTGCCCTATTTAGCGAATATCTAGAATAGTAAACGTCCTTATCGAAGTTGCACCTTATTTCCCTCCTCTTTGTCCTCGGCGTCCTCCTTATCCTAATATACCAGGTTATAAGTAACCCCAGATACGATCCTAGCAGTCGCACCAGTTACACGTTTCCTAAACTACTACCTATACTAATTCCTTTATCTAGTCTAAGGAACATTGCGTCCTTATAGGATGTTAAAAACCTTATTTTAACTCCGCCATCTTCTAATTAAATAATATAAGATACCTGGCCTATTACGGTTCGCTGCGTTGCTAACCTAGCCCTTACCAACTACGGCTCACCAAGTATTACCTTATGTGATATTTCTCCCACAGCAATAAAAGTCGTGGATATTGAGACGTCCCCTATAACTATAGCGGCTATATACACTAATCTAATAAACTTAAACTGAGTCCCATTTATAGACGTTAGACGTACGCCCTACAACTATAGGGGTAGACTTAATATCGGCAAGCCGTGTTATAAAGCCACACTTTCCTTAATAAGGTTAAGCTTCGCTCTAGAGTTAATTAAGCACTTAACCCTTTTGTCTCCTATCTGTACTTTTACCTTTAGATATTGTCGTTAAAACCAGGTAAATCCTGCTTCCCATTTAATCTAGTCTACCTTTATAGTCGTTAGGCTAGCTTAATTAGCATAAAACGTTAGGTACGCCGATAACATAGATGCCTTAACGCCCTCTTACTTTTGTTGGTAAGGTTTTACAAGAGGTGGCGGGAGCGGCTTAAAGAATAACCTTGCGACTTTAGGCATATACACAAGGCAGTTACCAATAGTAACTTCAATAGTTTTTAATAAGATCTTGCCCGCCATTACGGTTAGGCTTAGGACGTTCCCTTTTAATATGTCCATTATCCTAACCGGCTTTAGTTGCGGTGCTTTAGCGGTTATAGTCGCTTTCGTTCCTTACTCTACTTCTCTTCTTAGCTATTTAGCATAGTCTATTTTATTAGTCTCCTTATTATTTACTAGTAAATAGGGGGCCTGCCGCTATAGTCGTGGTGCGATTTGGATATGTCCTTCTAGTTATATATTTTAAACTATTGCCGGTTGCGAACCAGTCGGTTTTAGAGGTAGTTTTATTACCCTAATATCTCCTCTTAGCTTCCTAAGATCGTATAACCGTGTTATAGGCTGCGACTGGGTTGCTGCTCCTACTAGATTAATGTATACCGACTCTACTTGGTATATATCTTCCCAAGACTCACCGAGCTCTTCTTTACTTTTAGCGCCATTGCTTTCTATAAGCTCTACTAAGGACGTATTTAGTTAGATGCCTATTGCTATCGCATTAGGATCGATATTCGCATTCTACCTTAGCCAGTCTTTAAGGAACTAAATTTAATAGCTGCTCGGTAAATACGGGAGTGGATTTCCTAGGCGCTAACGTGTTCTAGTGCAGATTTGGTTGTTCTTATTTATATACAGGAACCCCCGGCTAACTAGTTCTTAGAGCTCTAGGTATTAGTTAATAAAATAATAAGGGCCTCCACATTTATAACACGTCTTATCTTATACCTAGTATGCACTAGGGTTTCCTAGTCCTTTATACCTTCCTAGACCTAGCTTATATTACTCTTATAGCGCCCCTTTATAGGACGGCAGCAGTCTATTATTATTCGTTACCAGTCGCGGACCTGCTTATTCTTAACGCGCTAATGCCTTATTTAGGAGCTGTATATACCGTATTAGGTCTTAGCGAATTCTATTAAAGAACGGCATTAAAGATGCAACGCTTACCAATTCAACCGTCCCAAGATTAAGCTTCTGGAGTTAACTAGTAAGGCTCTCTAGCTTAGGGTCCGTTTCTTAGGTTATATAACGGGCACTTACCGACTTATTTAGCTAAGAGACTACGGGCGGCCAAAGAGTAGCATCTCTCTGGTTTAATATAGCCGGCTGCTGCTCGTGGAATTGTTTAACTAGTTGTTGGAGACCTTACTCCTTAGGGTTCATTATTAATAAACGGTTTGCGCCCTCATGCGAATTAAGCCTATCTTCTACAGCCCTCCTTAGTAGGTGGAAGTTAAAAGACTCTCGTCTATCCAGGTTAGCTCCTGTCTTAGTTATAGTATATTTTCGATATTTAAATAGGAGTCCTTTTATAAACCAGTATCCTTATTTACGGTTTTTTAAATTACCAGCTTTAGTAACCTTCTAGGAAATTAGTGTAAATTGTCTGTAGTACTCGCGTATACTACTAGGTAGGTTGTTCTTACACTATAGTATATACGCTTCTAAGAATTCTACCGTCTTAACTTGTTAAAAGTAGTTACTTCCTTAGTAGTCTGTCCAAAGCTTTCTTATAAGTTCCGTCCATCTACTAATAATAAACTTAGATAGACTTTAGATCTAGGTCCCTATCTAATAGTCGCAATATTCCGGAAGTCCTTAATGCTTCTTATTGTCTGTAATACAGTGTTGAATATATAGTCGCTTATATTGTTTAATAAATTATAATATGTTTTGTCCCGTAAAGTAAGGAGTCCCTAAAGTCTCTAGAGCTAGTATAGGCTGGGCTATAATATATACCTTATCTTATTCTATTAGTGGTTTATTACAAGATAACGGACTAGCAGTTTCTCCTAGGATAGGTAAGTTAACCTCCTAGTTCTTGTCCTCTTTTTGCTGAAGGTCATTAGTTCTGGACGTTGTAGGAGTTAGGTCTAGTACCGCATCCTCTAGGTTAGGAAAACTTCGTAGGTTAGTAGGCTGCCTACTTTCTTCTCCGCCGTTATTGTAGAATAGGCCTAGCATCCCTGGTATTCCCTTTATTGGTCCTATCACCATTGCTCTTATAAATTTAAGGGAGGCTTGTATAAATGCTAGAAGAATTGTATAGACTGTTGCAAATATAGTAAATAAAAAATTAAAGACTTCTTTCTACTGGTCCTGATGCATTATAACCCTCTCTTTTATCCTCCGTCCTGCCGTACCCTATGCTTATATTCCCACTCCTAGTCGTCTATTCCGTCTACTATAGGTCTTAGATAATAATCTCCGAAAGTATTATTAACTTATCTTAGTAATAGTGATGCCTGCGCGTACGTCGCTAGTAGTTCCGTGCTTAATTTCCGCACCTATTAGTAACTTAACGGCTTCCGGTAATAGTAACTTAACAGTTTTTAGTGGCTGCAGCACGTTCCTATGCGTCTCCTATATATATAGCGCTGGACTTCTAATCCAAAGAGCTTGCCGTTGTCCCTATATGGAATGCCATAAAATATATAGGAGGGTACGATTACTCTTAGATAGGAAAGTCTCAATGCTATCTATCTATCTGTCGGTCGGTTGGTCGGTCGTAATTAATCAGTAGGAAAGCAGTTAGTAAGAAGAAAGGAAAGAATGTATTCTTGGTTAGTCGTGCCTATCCGAGTTATTGTTGACTCTAAGGGCTTTAGACCGATCTATATAACTTATATAAGGCCTAGGCTCTCCCAAAGCTATGCCCAATCTAGATATTAAATCCAGGGGCCAAATCACACCACCACAATAGTACTTTAAAAATAGAGAGCATTTTTATAAGGTATAGAGAAACTATTTATAGTTAAGATGGATTATAAAAACCTAACAGGGTTCCTAATAATAAAAGAACTTAATTAGAGATAGGTTAGATAGGTAGAGATACTTATAGAATACTATTTTAAGATTTAGTATATTAAGGGTATAGATAATATATAAGTAAATGCTCTAAGTAGAAAAGCTAAACTACAGAATAATAAAAAGCTATTAGAGGCTTTACTATAAAAAGATATAGACGGATTAATTAGATATAATTACCTAAAAATCGCAGTAACTAGAGAAATTAGTTAGACCTATAAGTTACTAGAAAGTAATTAGTTATAAAAAATCTAAGACGCACAAATAGAGAATCTAAACTTAGAGTAGTATAAAAACTAAGAAGTAATATATATACTAAAAAGCATTATAAAAGAATTTATTAAGTTATTTTATAAGGGACTAACTTAAGGATATAATAGAGCTATGGGCTTAGTATTAAGACTTTAAGAGGAGTATATTATTAATAGAATTTAGAGACTAGCAAGATAAGTTATAAAGGAATGTTTAGATTATTAAAGGAATAAACTAATAAGATATAAGCTATATAGAGAGCTATAACCTATTAAAATACTAGAGAGACTATAGAAGGTTATATTATAGGACTTTATTATAAAGTTGCTAAAATTAAAAGATCCTATTATTGGATAAGATTATAACGTAATCTTAGTAATAGTAGATAAGTTAATAAAGTAGGGATACTTTATAGCATGTATAGAAGAAATCTTAGCGGAAGATATCACTAGAATCTATATTAAAGAAGTGTTTATAAGATATAGAGCACTAAGTAAAATTATATTAAATAGAGATTTAAGATTTATAGCAGTATTCTAGGAGGTATTCTTAGCGGAATAAGGAGTTTAAGTAGTAACTTCTATTATATATTATCTACAGATAGATAGTTAAACGGAAAGATTAAATTAAACACTGGAGTAGTATTTAAGATATTATATTAATTATATACAGAATAATTAGATATCATTATTACCAGTTATATAGTTTATATATAACGTAATACCCCAAAAAGAAATAGGTATATTACTATTTAAGGCAAATTACGGATATAAGCCAAGAATATTATTATTGCTATATTAAGTAAAGAAGATAAGTAGTATAACTAAGTAAAAAATAGAGATATTAATAAATCTTTATATAAACCTTACGGAAATAGCTAAGGTGGTACAGTAAAGAATAAAAAAGTACTATGACGCTAAGAGATCTAAGGGACTAGATCTTAAAGAGGGAGATAAAGTATAGCTACTACACAAAAATTTTAAGAGTTAACAATTAAGTAAAAGGTTAAACTACGTTAGACTAGGACCTTTTAAAATTATATAGAAGATTTTATTAGTTATATTTAAGTTAAATCTACTAGCTAAGATAAAGATCTACCCTATATAGTACATTGCGATGCTAAAGCCAGCATATAGGAATATTAAGCCACCAGTTTATAAAGTAAATACGTATAGAGAATAAAAAGAAGACAAATGGCAAGTTTTAAAGATTATTAGTTATAAAAACGTTAATAATAAAATATAGTATAAAGTAAAGTGGATAGGCTATAATAAGACTACCTAGGAGCTACTAGAAAATTTAAAAAAATGCTATAGAAAAGATATAGGAGTATTAGAAGAGAAAAGGTTAGGCAATATTAATAAAAAAGGATTACTAAAGAATAAACCACCTAAGGGGGACCTAGGAGGAACGATTGCTAAACTACTTAAAATTATTTCCTTCTCTATTAGAAGAGAATTTGTTCTTTTATCGCTAAGTTCCTATAAACCTTATTTTATAAGTTTCTACTCCTTAAAACGCACCTTCTTATATACCTTTTTAAGACGGATTAACCGAGTGGATATAGTAAGATAAGAATTAAAAGCGCGTTGCTAGGTATTAGTAGCCTCTTTTTTAGCATTATAGGAGTAATAAAGTTCCGCCAGCGCCACCGAAAGCTTATTATTAAGCTTTATAGTAGTAGATTAAACCTAAGACCCTAGTAGTAATTAATAAGGGAACTTAAAGACTATTAAGAGTAGTAGAACGCGTATACTTAGCATTAGAGACTAAGTAAACATCATAGGATAATTAAATGTTTGCTTTAGTACACTCTAAATATAAAGAGGGTTTGCTAAGATAAAGGACTCGCTAGCGTAATATAGACTAACCCTTCTTTTATATAACAAGAATATAGAGATAGTATAATCTTACTAAGAGATAATATTGCAGTAACGGTACGAGACCAACGAGCTGTAGAAGAAGAAGAAATTGCTTTAGGTATAATAAGTAAAGATATTAACTAAATTAATTAGACGGATATTATACCTCTAATAAATAACCTAGAGATATTAGGTATCTTTAAGGACAAAGATAAAGAGGAGGGAGATGGTGTTATGGACGCTTTAAGTACAATGTTATAACTACTAGGAGAGGAGTTAGAAGAAGCTAGTTAGTTAATATAAGTACGGTCTAGGATAGAACCCATAGAACTATATAATAAGGAATAGTAGCTAAGGTTATATAATATAATCTATATAATCTGTGTAATCTATAGGATCTATAATAGAGTAGATAGAGTAGATAGAGTAAATAGAGTAAACGGAGTAAGGACTTTCTTAGGCGCAGTTTGTGTATTTAAAGGACCTTAGTCCCTACCTAGATAGTTCCTTTCTTTATAGTAATTCTTAGAATATAATTAGAGTTAATCTATTAGGCAACTACTCCACCAGTTATTATTACGTTATTAACTTTCTGCATTACCTATATACCTAGCCTATTAACGAGTTTACCGTAGTTCTTGCTACAAGGCTCCGTTACATTCTTAGTATAAGATAAGATAAGCTTAAGGACCTATAATAAATAAAAATTGATAGAGTAGAGTAGTAGCTTAATTTAAAGGCAAAAAAATAAGTATAGGGAGAGAGTTCTTAGGGACTTAAGACTGCAAAGAATAAGTAAAAGTACCTATAGTAGGTAAACAAAGTATTTAGCCTTAAAGTTAAATAGTTAATACTAGAATTATAAAGTTTATAGATCTAGAGGATCCTATAGCTAGATATAGACTAAAAGAAGGCTAAAAAGAATTTAAAAACTAAATTAAAGCGTAGTAAAAATAAAGAGGCTACTAAGGGTTAAGAATATTAGGTAGACTTAGGGTTAAAGTACCTATATAAAAGATTACTAATAGGCTAAGAGTAGGCACGCTAAGAGTAAAGTGGCTTAAAGAACTGGAACAAGAAGAGGACCTAGGGGTTTTAACTAGATTTAAAGAACGGCACACTAAAGGTTATAATAATGCAGTAATAATAAGATATTTTCTTATAGATAGATTATATACGCTTACGGAACTATACTAAAAATAGTATAGGTAGCGACATAATAATAAGTGAGAAGACTTTTATATATAGCTAATAAGAAAGTTATTTAAGACTAAGTAA
Source organism: Cenococcum geophilum 1.58 (assembly GCF_001692895.1). NCBI lineage: Eukaryota > Fungi > Ascomycota > Dothideomycetes > Gloniales > Gloniaceae > Cenococcum > Cenococcum geophilum. Next base: position 968,801 of record NW_027137563.1, on the reverse strand, counting down.
TTACGGAGAAACGCATAAGTTATATTAAAGGAGCATTAATTATAACGTTAAGAAATCTAAAGGAAGATTAAAAAACTAAAGAGGTAAAAAACAAATTATAGTATTAGTAAATAATAGACTAATGTTTAGATTAGCTAGATAAAGGTTTACACTTATAAGTAAAGATAAGCTAAGAATTAACCTAAGACACCTAGTATATTATATATTAGTATAGATTATATATATAGATAATATATATAATATGCATAAGAATCTAAAGGAAAAGAATTAAAAGTACCCTATAAGAATGTATTAGCCTAAGGTACTAGATAAGTAATAGTATAAAAATATTAAGTATATATACGGCTAGCATCTAGTAGAAGTATAAAAATTAGAGAATTTAATACTTTAATTAGAAAGATTCCTTACGGAAAAATACTTAGACAGATAATAGTGGTAGAAATGCCTAGAGAATATATATCTATAGTATATTAAGGATAAAAAGCGAACTAGGTATTAGCTAAAAAGTAAGCTAAGTATATAAGGATTAAGCAGCTAATAGTTAGGAAAAGTAGAGGCCTATAAAACTAGAGGGAGCTAGTAGTAAAGCCTTAAACCCTTAAAGAAATTTAAGAACAACACCTAAATTTGTAGATTAATTAGTACTATTAATAGTTTAAAGCGTTAATAGATAGTAGAGTAATAAGAAACTATATCTTACTAGTAGTAGTTAAACGGATAGGACTACCTTATAAATAGAAGGAGTACCCTTATCTATTAATTACAATTTTAGGAGATCCAATAACCTATAGAGGAGGTATTATTAATCTTAAAATAGAACCTATTTAGATAACTATTAAAGGGAGATAAATTAAGATATCTTTTAATATCCTACTATTAGGAAGGGGTAAGGCAGTATTAGGCATGCCTTAGTTACAGGAATATAATCTAAAGATTAATTAAATTATAGGTTAGGTTAATATTAGAGATACTTAATAATATAAGAGGCGTATAGTAACTAAGTTAGTATAGTACTAAGTTAGAGCGATATATAAGGAAACCGAAAAGGGGTTATCCTATATACTAAAGAAATACTATAAGTATAATAAAAAACCATAAAGCCTAGAAAGTAAAAAGCTATTAAAGTATATAGCATAGGACTATAAAATAGAATTAGAACTAGGAATAAGTCTAAAGTTTTTTCTAATCTATAAACTAACTAAAGAAGAGTCTAGAGCACTTAAAGAGTTTATTTAGGAAAACCTACAGAAGGAATACATTAGACTATTATAGTTATTAGTAGGTTATCTAGTACTATTTATACTAAAGAAGAACGGAAAACTTAGGTTATATATTAACTATAGGCAGTTAAACAGCATTACTAAAAAGGATAGATATCCTTTACCCTTAATTAGCAAAATTTAAAACTAAATAGGTAATATATAAATCTTTATAAAGATATATCTAAGATAGACGTATTATTAGATTAGAATTAAGGAAGGTAATAAATAAAAGGCAGCCTTTAGGTTAAAGAAAGGACTATATAAACTATTAGTTATGCAATTCGGGCTTATAAACGTACTAGTAATATTCTAAAAGCGAATTAATAGTATATTAGGAGAACACCTTAATAAGTTTATTATGGTATACCTTAACAATATTATTATCTACTTAATAACTAAAGAAGAATACGGAGAATATGTTAAATAGGTCTTAAGGAGACTATAAGAAGAATAGATGCTAGTAGTAATTAAGAAATATAAGTTCTTTACAAGAAAGATAGATTTTATTAAATTGATTATTAAATTAGATTATATTAGTATGGACCTAAAGAAGATAGAAGCTATAGTAAGTTAGTAAGAACTAAAGAACGTAACGCAGTTAAGGTTATTCTTAGGGTTTTATAACTACTTATAGAAGGTTTATAGTATAATAGTTAAAGAATATTAAACCCTTTACTAGGCTTATAAAGAAAGAGGAACTATAGGTTTAAGGGAATAAGCAAAAAAAGTTATTTAAGAAACTTAAGAAGTTATTTACCTAGGAACTAATCCTTAAGATCTATTAACCAGGACTAAAAACGGTTATAGAAATGGACGCATTAGACTTTATACTAAGAGTATATTTACTATAGAAGTACAAAAATATATAGCATCTAGTAGCATACTATAGTTAAAAGATAACACTACTAGAGTTAAACTACGATATCTATAATAAGGAGTTATTAAGTATAGTTATAGTACTTAAAAAATAGAGAGTATTCTTATAAGGTATAGAGAAACTATTTATAGTTAAAACGGATTATAAGAACCTAACGGAGTTCCTAATAATAATAAAAACTTAATTAAAGATAGATTAGATAGGCAGAGATACTTATAGAATACTATTTCGAGATTTAGTATATTAAAGGCACTAAGAATACAAGAGCAGACGTATTAAGTAGAAAAGCTAAACTATAAAATAATAAAAAGCCATTAGGAGCAATGCTACGCAAAAATAGTAATAGATTAATTAGATATAATTATTTTAAGAGTATAGCAACTTAAAAGTACGAGCTATTGGAAAGCGATTAAATAAGGAGGATTTAAGAAGCGTAATCTAAGGACTTAGAAATAGACTAGTATAAGTAGAAAACAAATACGTATATCCTAAGGGGAATAGCAAAAGAATTTATTAAAGATTTCCATAGGGGAATAATATAGGGACATAATGGAGCTATAGGCTTAGTGTTAAGACTTTAAGAGGAATATATTATTTATAGAATTTAGGGCTTAGCGAGAAAAGTTATAAAGGAGTATTTAAATTGCTAAAGGAATAAGCTAATAAGGTATAAGCCGTATAGAAAGCTATAGCCTATTAAAGTACCAGAACGTCTATAGAAGAAAATATTATAGAACTTTATTATAAAGTTGCTAAAGTTAAGAGATCCTATTACCGGATAAGAGTATAATATAATCCTTATAATAGTAGATAATTTAACTAAATAGGGCTACTTTATAGCATATATAGAAGAAATCTTAGCAAAGGATATTACTAGAATCTATATTAAAGAAGTATTTATAAAATATAGAGCACTAAGTAAGATTATATTAGACAGAGATCTAAGATTTATAGTAGTATTTTAGGAAGTATTTTTAGCGGAATAAGGAGTTAGAATAGTAACTTTTACTATATATTACCCGTAAACAGATAGATAGACGGAAAGATTAAATTAGATACTAGAATAGTACCTAAAATATTATATTAATTATGCGTAAAATAATTAGATATCGCTATTACTAATTATATAGTTTATATATAATATAACACCATAGGAAGGTATAAAGATGTTACTATTTTAGGCAAATTACGGATATAGGCTTAGAATATTATTGTTACTAAAATAAGTAAAAAAATAAGTAGTATAGCAAAATAGAAAATAGAGACTCTAATAAATCTTTATAAGGACCTCTATTTTATAGCAAAATTAGTATAAAAAAATAAAAAAGTACTATAATGCTAAGAGATCTAAGGGACTAGATCTTAAGGAGGGGGATAAAATATAGCTATTATATAAAAATTTTACGAGTTAACAACTAAGTAAGAAGTTAAACTATATTAGACTAGGACTATTTAGAATTATAGCTAAGATTTTAGAAGTTACGTATAGACTTAACTTACTAGCGAAGATAAAGATCTACCCTATATAGTATATGTCGGGATACTTTAACACGATGCAATAGACGTAATATACGTGCAGTGCGATATATAGTTGGATTCTTAAGGTTCTACTCTAATGCAGTGTTGATACATATACGCGTCTCGCGTAGGTTACGTGCATAGAGCACGTGACACGTAAAACGAATATTATACCGACACTGGCAACTCTTTAAATGCTAGGAAACCAATAGAACCTCTTTTGCAATAGTAAGTATTACAGGACCACCCTATAACACCTTGCGCATGCTACCTATCACATTCTGCCGCATTCTACCGCGTCCTGCCGCATCCTACCGCATCCTGCCATATTCTGCCATATTCTGCCTACTACCGTAAAATCGTCCTATGTTCGCAATATTGGTAATATCCGTAATATCCGTAACTTCTGCCGAATTCTGCCAGGTCTATTGAATTCTGCTAAATTCTGTTAGGTTTGTTGAATTCTACTAAATTCTGCCAAGACTGTAATAATAAGTGTTTTAATATATAATTGCTTTTGACTTCTTTATATTAAATCTCCTTTCTCTTTTAGGTGTCTTTCCGTTCTACCTACTCCTTAGCCTATAGTTCTAAGTAGTTGGTATTAATTAGCTTCTTAAGGGCTGTAGATACCTTACTCTTAGTTATTAAGTCAGCAGGGTTACTATTGCTATTAATTTACTTAACTTCTATAATCTTTTTGCGCTTATATAATTAACGAAGACATATAACGTCTATTATAAGACGTTTCTCTTATATAGTGCCTAGCTTAATAAAATATTTGTAGAGTAATTTTAAGTCGGTATAAATTATAAGTAGGAGTTTAATCTGTAGGAGTTGTTTAACGGTTAACTTAATTATGGCGCCAATGTTAAATATATAGGCTATTGCATAGAGTTTAGATACTAGTACGCTTCTAGTAACTCTCTTATACTTAATTAAGGACTAATACACAATATTAGCCTTATTTGTTATATCTACTAATACTAGAATATAGCCTATTTACAATAAGAGGTCTTTATTATTTATAAATAAGGCGTTTATAAATATAAGTAGGCGTAATATATTAATGTCTAGCTTAATATACGTAAGGCCTCTTACTAAGTTATTAATTTGCCATTGGAGTCGTTTATTAAGTACTATAATATCACTCTTTTTAGGGTTAATTACCTAGGCAGTAAAGGAAAGGTTAAAAGAGGCTTTAGGTTAGTATATAGAGGCAATATATATACCTCTAGCGCGTTACGCAACGTATTATTCCTTTATAGTTAGTGCATTATAAATAATGCCTTTTAAGCTTATAGTTATAGCTACTTTACTAAGGCGGACTATGTTTAAGTTCTTATACCAGCGTTCCTAGGTTATTGTAATATTGCCTTCCTAAGAGAGTTAAATAATGCATTTGTTGAATTTAAGTGACTGCTTAACCGTAAGTTGCTCGCGCTCTTTTATAAAAAAGTAAGCCTTTTCTAGCTATTATTGCTCCACGTCTATAAAGGTAGTATTAGCTAGGAAAAGAGTATTATTAGTTTAAAGGCTAATAATACCGAAGTAGTTAGGAGTGTTACTCTATAAGAGGTAAGGGTTATATATTAATAAGTTTATATCTAACTCCTTAATATAATAATTGTGGTAGGTTATAAACTAGTAATTACTTACTTCTAGAACACTGTATAAAGGCCTAATTACCTTTAGAATTGAGTTCTTTTTAATGCCTAGTTGGCTTCCTAATTCGTAAGGTAGTTAGATATAGAAGTCTTAATTTAGCTTTATAAGAGACTGGATATACGCCTAGGAGATATTTTGTAGGTATAACTGTATACCGTTACCTTATAATATTGCTGCGATGTATAGAATAAGGCGTTAGCTAACTCGTTAAATAGTAGGTAACTGGGTTAGTATAATGCCCTTTTTAAGATCGTTATATGCTTAGATGACGAGTCTTAATTTCTTAAAGGCTTTCTTAGTACTAGGGTTCTTAATCTTATCTATAAATCGTGAGTTGAAGATTTTAGCTCCTGCGGGTATATCCTAAGGGTTAATTATTTTAAATACGCCCTTTTTAATTAGTCCTATAATTTCCTTTTAACGGGACGTCTTAAACTGCTTATAGTTGTTATCCTCTTGTAGGAATACAGTGATGTCGGCAGTATTAACATAAGGGGGATACTTGCGGGGTCTTCCTCTTCCTCGGCGAGGTGGTTATGCTTTAGTTTTGGTAAGGGACGGTTTCTATGTAGAGACGGTTTTATCAGCTTAAATATTATTAACTTAGGTGCCGTTATCTTAAATGTCTTCAACTTAAATGTGTTTGGGGTCTATTAAGTACAGTTTAATAATAGTACTGCGGAACTTTATTGGGCTGCTAGGTAGGTTAATAGTACACGTTTCTCCTTTAATATTTAGTAGGTTATATAGTCCTACCTAGTATCTAAGTTATCCTATATTACCTTCTCTCTAAACTAGTACTAAAGAGTTAAGGGGTAGGTTATGAATTGCGGTAGTACTGGGGCTATTATATATGCTAAGTACATCTGCGACCTGGCGCTCCGCTTATATCTTTTTTACTTCCTCTATAGCTTTCTTAAATGCAATCGCACGCTATGTCACTGTAGGTAAAGGTGTGTTAGACTCTGTTATTTAGGGGTACACTCCAAATACTAATAGCGTAGGTATTAGGCCATCTGGTTTTGTAGAGTCGTTAATTACTTTAAAGGCCATTTATAGTACTATATCCTTATTAATTCCTAGTATCTTAGAAGTAATAATGTGGTATATATATTATAAGGGGCCGTAGTAACGTTCTACTATGCTAATTAAGTTGTGAGCTTTGACCGGTACGCTCTTTATAGTAGTGCCTATATTAACCGTATATTGCTTAAACTCTCTACTAATAAAGTTCTTTCCTGTATTATGTGTAATTATATTTAGGGGACCTAGGTATATATTAATCTAGTACGCTCGTAGTATATCCTATATATACTTAGCGCTAATATTTTATAGCTATCTACCTGTTTAAAATCGGGTGCCTTTATTAACAATATAAAGTATAGGTTTGCTGTCGATATATATAATATTAACGATAATATAATAGTTAAAATTAACGTCGTCCTTTAGGGTGAATCTAAATCTACCTGTTGACTTTCCGTGTTTTTAACAGTATAGGCAGTAGCGGGTAATATGCTTAAGGGTCTTACGATTAGCATTATTTTTATAGCCGACGCGGTTTAGTATTCTCTTGAGTTGCTATACTAACGGATATCTAAAGCGTTAGTGTAGGCGTCGCAATTCTACATCAGTTAAATAGCATAGGTTTTAGTTAAAGGACTCTATAATAAATATATGCAATAAAGTATTCTATAGTAGAAACGGGTGTCCGAATCGGCGTATAACTAGTATGGTCTTTAAGGGGGTTATTAGGACATTCTTTAGGTTGTTAAAGTATACTTATAAATTGTCTATATCTACTAGGCAAAGCAGGAAAGGGGTATTAACTTTAATAACGTAAAACTCTACTGTGCCTATTAGTGTAGCTACCTTAATAGAACTAATAGAAGATATAGAACCTATTCTAAGCTATACGCTAACTATGTCTCTTATAGACTCGTTTAACTGTACTTTATTAATCTTTTAAAGCGTAAAAAACTAACTATATCCTACTATAAAACGTTTAGAGGCTCTAGTGTTGATTATTACACCTATAAACTTTATGGAGGTGTAGTATGAGGTTATATTGTACGCAAATGGGTCTGTGTTAGTAGGGAATATATCTATTATAGTATTGATAGTTGTAACTGCGTGGCTATATACTTTGTTGGCCAGTTCTAAAGCTATAGTAGTTACATTATCTAGTTCGATCTCACTATACAAAGTGTAGTATACTATAGCCTAGTCGTCCTTATCTAATAGAATATTAGGGTTTATATTAACTACCAGAGCGTTAAATACGTTAGTAATCTCGTTGTCCTTATTATTATCCTCGTCATTATTGCCTTTATAGTTTATAATATATTGCTTTATTCGCTCCTAGAGGTAGTCCTTAAACTTATTTTTAAACTTAGTCTTAGACTCTTCTTGCTCCTCTTTAGTATATTTCTATAAGCGATATCCTTCCTTATTACATATAAAGTAACGTAGTTTCTATTGGTTGTGGTTATACGGGCGGTTGCTACGGTTGCTATAATTATTACGGTTATAGTTATTGTCTCTTTTATAGAATTGTTGGTCTATAAAGAAAGCTTATATCTTCTCTATATACTCTTTTTTATATACTATAATAGACGATTAAAGTTTATTAATAAGGGCTCTAAAGTTGTCTAGTAGGTTAGAGACTGCATATTTATATACTAGTATTCCCTAGCAAGAAGTGACGATTTTATTGTAAAGGAAGTTTATAGTTTATAAGGTGGATCTAAGGCCGTGCTATAGTTAACAAAGTCTATAAATTAGCAATTGGAGGCATTTGCTTATAGACTTGTCTATATTTCCTGCTATTACTATTATAAGTATAACGGTATTCCACTTATTTAGGTTCTTGCATTAAAATCCTAATCCTTTAAAGAAATTCCAAAGGTACTCGCAAGCTTTAGTAAATAATAGGTAGGATAGTTAGTTTATATAGAAGTGGTCTAAAGCTAGTCCTTTTAACATAGTAGGAAATGCCTTAAGGTAGGCTTTTTGGGGTACATCCGCTTAACTATAGATGTTATAGAATATTGTTAATTTATAGTTAAGGCTTTCGTTTATTCCACCGTATTTCTACTCCTCTATGTATATCTTAGCTGCATTTATAATTTCCTTTTTATAGCCGGTTGTAGTAATAGGGCGGTTCTCCTCGTCTATAGGTTATACGTAGAGTTGCTATATTATTATTGTAGATTAAGGCGTAACAGATAGTGTGGAGGTAGAGGTAGTTAGTATACTAGTTAGTTAGGTTGCGGTAGCTTTAGCTTATTATTACTCCTCTAAAGTGCCCTTTATTATATATACTTTAATTAATCTAAATAGCGTCGGTCTGTACTTATTATTGGCTAATTTAATCATCTCTCTGCTCTATTTAGTTTAGTCTGTTTCTTATACTATTTCGTATAAAGACTAAGGGAGTATTTTGCCTTATTTGTGGTTAATATTAACCTATACTCCTCTAATATTTAGGCAATCGTGTAGCTGCTAAAGCTAGTATAAGGGGATTTGCGTGAAGATATTAACCGTAAAGTCCTTAAAATCTCCCTAGAATAATTTCTAGAGTGTTAAGTCTAGCTAGTTATATATCTCTGTGTATACGTACATCTTATATTATAAGTAGTTGGTTAGTTCGTCTTTAGAGGCTTCCGTTAGGTTAATTCTATCTTTCTATTTAGCTGCTTCTTCCTCCTAGTCTTTCTCTGTTCCTAACATCTTGTAGTTTATAGATTATTTAGGTAGGTAAAGGTAAGGGTATTTATAGGGTAAAGGTAGGGGAGCGGTTAAGGAGGTAGTTGAGGAGGCGGTTAAGGGGGCGGTTTAAGTAGGTGTTTTTGCGCAGTGGTCCTCTGGAATAGATAGAACGAGAAGTCTAGTAGTCGTCGTGGATACCAAACAAGTACTCCTAGGTAGTTTCTCTTCTTCTCTTTAACTAAAATAGGCTGATACGAAAGGTGGATAAGTATAACTATCTTCCAATCTGCTGCAAGGTGGATAGTATAACTGTCTTCCAAGCTATCTGCGTGTTTCCTAATCTGTGCGCGCTCACTAATTAGTGTCGGGATACTTTAACACGATGCAATAGACGTAATATACGTGCAGTGCGATGTGTAGTTGGATTCTTAAGGTTCTACTCTAATGCAGTGTTAATACATATACGCGTCTCGCGTAGGTCACGTAACACGTGAAACGAATATTATACTAATAGTATATTATAATGCTAGAACTAGTATACGGAGATATAGAGCTATTAGTCTATAAGGCAGATATATATAGAGGATAAAAAGAAGATAAATAGTAAGTTTTAAAGATTATTAACTATAAGGACATTAATAATAAAATATAGTATAAAGTAAAGTGGATAGGTTATAACGAGACTACCTAGAAGTTATTATAGAACCTAAGAAATGCTATAGGAAAGGTATAGGAGTATTAGAAGAGAATAGGTTAGGTAATATTAAAAAGAAGCTAAAAATAAAGGAATTAGTTAAGGGTAATAGACGAGCCGGATTATCTAAAGGATCTACTACTAGCGTATAAACTATTTCCGCTTCTTTCTAAATAGAATCCTTTTTAGCCTCCTTAGCCTTAAGTTTAGCTAAACCTTACTTAACTAAGTGGAACTCCTTTAAGCGTACCTTTTTATAAACCTTTTTAAGATAAAGTAGCTGAACGGATACGGCTAGGTAAGCCTTAGTAGTATATTACTAAGCTTCTATAACCTTTTACTCTACTTTATAAGAATAATAAAGTTTATTTAGGGCTAGTAAGAGTTCTTTATTAAGCTTTATAGTAGCCAATTAAATACGGGACCCTATAGTTGATTAGATAAGAAAGTAGAAGACTTTAAAGATTAATAAAGCGCGTATACTTAGCGTTAGAAACGGATTAAATATTATAGGACGATTGCGTATTCGCTTACGTACACTTAGTATAGAAAGAAGATTGGCGACTAAATGGAGCCGCGATTACAATATATACTAACTTCTTCTCTATATAGCAAGAATAAGGAGATATAATTTTACCTAATAAAAGAATTGTAGAAATTATATAAGTATAATGCTTAGATACCAAAGATCTAATAGGAGGCATTAGGAATAATAAAGGTTATTAAATTAAAGATAGGAATGCTATACCTTTAATAAACAACTTAGAGATAGGAGATATCTTTAAAAACAAAGATAAAAAAAGGGGGGTAGTGTTACGGACCTTATATTAGTAGTAGTACGACTACTAAAAAGAGATATAAATAGGTTAGTTAAGATAGTATAGGAGGCACTGGAACTAGTTAAGCTATGGGATAAAAAGTAGCTAAGTTATATAGCTAGTTATATTATTATTAATTCTATTTATCGCCCGATTCGGTCCCTATTTTAGGTCCATGCAGGCTTCTACCTTCTATATAGGAAAAATCCCTAATTAGGGGAAAACCTAGGTGTATCCTTTTAGCTAGTCTTACGCGCTCCACCTTTGCCTAGCCTGTATATCTTTATAGTTTGTTTACCTTTCATACCATGCTTCTAGGGTATCTTAGAAGATCTAGGGGGTAGTAAAAGGGTTGGGTAGTTCGCCTACGTATCGCCTTTAACTAGGCGGGGGTGTCCAGTCCCTAAGGGGCTGGAAGGGGGCGTATCCTCTAGTGTCCTCCTGTTGGATCTTATATGCTATCTAGAATTGCTAGAGGACTCCTTAGCTTATTAGCTATTTTGCTATTATATATAGGCCTCTACTGGTAGAGAGTATTCGGATAATATTATTTATGCCCACCCTGGCGAATAGCTAGTCCCTAGCTGTATAGTAGTTATAAAAGAGTAGCATATAGCGTACTAATTATATAGGCCATCCGCATATATAGTGTGGTATAGTTTATAGGACATAGATGCTTACTAGCCATGCGTTTAGCCCTATTACCTCTATCCATAGTAAAAAGCCAGCCGTAGATTCTACCTTTGTCTGTTCTTCGTATAGGGGGAGAGTTGGTATCATCTATAGGGTATTCCACGTGGCTACTCTTTATGTCTTTACTGCCTTCTTCCAGCGTCACTTCCACTCTATATCTGCCTATCTTGCGATACATATAGTTAATCTCTACCTATATTGGTGGCCTCCTATCCTCTATTGCCGTAGCGGTGCTCTACCGGCGTGGCGCTAGGTCTCTGCTTAGTATTATAGTAACTCCCATATTTCTTATTCTCTCTCTACTACTTATAGGCGTAGGGCCTCCTGGCTTGTATACTTAGGCGCGTTATACCTCCAGTAGGACCTTACTCCTCTCTAGTAAGGCCTTACTTCGCGTATGCGTTCTAGTACTTAGTGTATATCTTTCTCTACTAGGTATCCTTATACTGTGGCTGCTCTTTATATAGCAGTTATGTCTATATAGACATTAAGTGGTAGTACTACTGCTTCGCGTTCTATTGCGGCACGTAGTATCCGCTTATAGGCTCCTGTGATTCTACATAGGTATTAGTTCTATAGTTTTTCTAGTAGCGCTAGGGAGCTTTTTGCTATTGGCTTGCCGTTTAGTCTAAGGCCCCAGATCTGGGCTCCGTATAGCATTATTGGTCTTACTACTACCGTATATAGTAGTTATATACGTCTAAATAATAGTCCCTAGGTTAAGGCTGTAATTCGTAATACTACTACAAATACTACTGCACCCCTAGTAGTTGCCTTTATAATATATGCATTCTAGTTTAGTTTAGTGTCTACCTAGACCCCTAGGACCTTAAGTATAGCTTCTAGCTTTGCTTCGCATCCCTAGATACTTACCATTAACACTAGGTTATTGTTTACCCTCCTTTTCCTTATAAAATAGATAAGCTAGTATTTATTTAGTGCAAATTTAGCACTATATTGTTTTGCCTATATAATGCACCTATTATATACCTAATTTAGCCTAGTGCAGTTTTCTGCTGCTATGTTTCCCTATATAATAAGGTTTGTATCGTCTATAAAGCCTAGGGCTACTATTTCCTAGTTATTATTAAATGTCTTTAGTAGCTTAGATATAAAGAATAGGAATAGGATTAGCGATAGGGGTAATCCCTATAGGATTCCTGTGTGTATTAGTATTATTTCACTTTTATATCCCTCAAATACTATTTTAGTATTGCGCCCTATTAAGAAGGATTAAGTAAACTTAATTATCTATTCTAGGAGGCCCTTCTTTCTTAGAATCTATAGGAGCCTCTTATACGATATTGTCACGGGACACCCCCGTAATACCTTGCACACGTCCACCTATTTCTACCGACTTAGCAATTAGAGACCAACCGCGAAATGGCAATCTAACGGCAATCTGATGGCAATCTAACGGCAATCTACGGCATTCTGCCATATTCTGCTAAGTTCTACCGAATTCTGCCAAGTTCTGCCAGGACTACGACCTAAACCCTATTCTGCCCATGCACGTGTTAACTAAGCAACTAAGTCAACGATATATACCCTTTTTTCCCATTTTCCTACCTTCTTTCCTTACGCAACGTCTTAACTTTATTACGCAGTTTATATACATAGCTTAATAATACCTACTTCGCTATATATTATCACCGCTTATACTCACTCCGTAATACTACGTTGCGTTAAAAACTTATACTACCCTCTAAAAATACAGAACGACCCTAAAGCCCCCGCAATGGCCGACGCTATTATAGCTGCACTCTAAGAATAATTAGCAGGTATACAGAAGTCCTTTACGGACGCCCTTGCACAGTACTAAGCCACTTTAACTTAATAGCAAGCCAAATAAGAAGCACAACAATAATAATTAATTAAAGCACTTTAAGAAGAAGTCCGCATCCTTAAGATGTCTATATTAAGGCCCTAAGACTAAACACCATCTCTAGAGATAAATACGCGGAACGTAAGCCCTAAATTAGTAGTAGTTACTTACCCTATAGAACTAACTACTGCACCAAAACGATCTAAGAAACTATTAGACCCCCTAGTATTCACCGGTAAACGATAAGAGCTTTAGTTATTCTTAAGCCGGCTTAAGAATAAGCTAACTAGTAATGCTAACCGCTACCTAACCGAAGCTAACTAACTCTATTACGCCCTAAGTCGACTAGAAGGAGACGTAGCTAATTTTATTAAACCTCTCTAACTAAACTTAGTATAAAGCCTAGTTATACTTCTTAAAGCTATATATAGTGACCTAAACCACCAAGCCACCGCTTAAAGAAAGATAAACCAAATAACTTAAGAAAAAAAAAGTTTCCTAGTATACTTCTCCGAATTTAACTACTACGTAAAGGAAACAGGCTAGAATAACTCCGTACTAATTAACAGCCTTATTAAGTCCTTAAGCCCTAAACTAAAAACCTCCCTAATAGGCGTAGACCTCCCGGAAACTCTTAACGCCTGCGTAAACGTTATTAATAAACGGTATAATAATATACTACGCCTCACACTAAAGCCTATTTATTGGTATAACACAACAACCCCACGAACGTCTATTAAGTTATTGTCTTAACCCAAGCACCCCGACGCCATAGATATTGACACTAGGACCCTAGGATACGCCCTATTAGGGTCCTCTAAATAAGAATAATGTATTAAGCTAGGCCTCTGCTTTAAATATAGAAGTGGCTCCTACCTCTTAAACCACTGCTTTGTTTCTATGCCCCGAAACGATTTATAAACGGCCAGTACTAGCAGCTGTTCACCATATTAATCTTCCGGTTACCGTCCCTAATCTTTATCTGGTTCCACCCCTATATCTAATAAGCACCATTTATAAGGACGAAGCTATAGCTAATGTCCTATAAGAACCCTACCCTAATTACCTCTAAAAGGAAGGTTCTAGAGCTAAGTCGCTCTTTAGGACGGCTCTGCTATAGGATCTTATTAAATGCATTTAATGTTACAAACTCCGACTCTTAGGACCGTAGTATAACTATTAACTGTTATCTTTAGCAGAATAGTTAATAGGCTAACGCTCAAATCCTAATTAATACAGGAGCTAGCGGTATAGGATTTATTAACAAGATCTTTGCGCAAAATAATAGTTTTACCCTAACCCCCCTTAACCAGCATATTAACGTATTTAGATTTAATGGCAAACGTACTATCTTAGGCCGTATTACCTACGTGGTAACCCTAAGACTCTAATACCTAAACTACAAAGAACTGATTAAGCTTTTCATTACCACCTTAGGTCACTTAGTAATCCTTAGACAACCCTAGATAAAGCTATATAAGGTGACTATCAATTAGGATAACCTTAAGCTTCTATTTACCGCCTCCCATTATAAGCAGAAGTGCTTTATAACTTACTACTTAGACCTAAAACCAAAATCTAAAGAATCTACCAGATTCTACTAACGTAAGATTTCCACCAAATTCCACCAATATAAGAATTCCACCGACACCCACTAAGGATCCGAAAATTCCACTAAGCTTTATAAGTTATTACTAAGCACTATACCGCCCCAAACTAAATAGAAACTTAAGCTTAGTACACGAAACTACTAGAAGGACTAGTATCCTATAATAAAAAGAATACTTAAAGAACCCGAACCCGAATTTAATACTAACTCCGTATCTAACACTAAACCTAAACCCGAATAAGAAACTACGGACGAGCCGAACGAGCTCGGTACCCTAAATATCCGCATAATTAAAGCTACTCCGTTAGCGTAACTTGCTAAGAAACCTAAATATACAATCTTTGCTGTTACTATAGCTGATATTAAGAAGGCCTTAGCACTAAAGAAGTATACTAACCCTACTATAAAGGTACTAGTAGAGTACTATAACCGCCTAGAGGTATTTTTATAGAAGGAAGCCGATAAGCTACCGGAACACCAATCGTATAACCATAAGATTATACTTGAAGAAGGAAAGCAGCCTAGATTTGGACCCTTATACAGAATATCCTAAAACAAACTCTAAGTACTATGAAAGTATTTAGATAAGAACCTAAGCAAAGGATTTATTAGAGCAAGCTTATCGCCTATAGCCGCACCAGTGATCTTCGTTAAGAAACCTGGCGGCGGTCTACGCTTCTATATAGACTACCGAGCTCTTAACGCCGTTACCATTAAGAACTAATATCCGATCCCGTTAATATAGGAGACACTGAACTAACTAAGTAAGGCTCGTTATTACACGAAGCTTAATATCATCTTTATATTTAACCGTCTCCGTATTATAAAAGGGGATAAATAGCTTACTACATTTTGTACCTAATATAGACTATTTAAGTACTTAGTAATACCCTTTGGCCTCATAAACGCCCCGAGCTTGTTTTAACATTATATAAACAACACCCTACGCCCCTACCTAGATATCTTCTGTACTACTTATATTGACAACATCCTAATATACAGTAATAACCTAACCGAACATTAGAAACACGCTGACCTTATTCTATAAGCCCTACACAGAGCTAGTCTATAATTGGATGTAGATAAATACAAGTTCCATAAAACGGAAGTCCTATACCTTAGACTCCTTATTTCTACAAACGGTATATAAATGGACCTGAAAAAAGTTAAAGCAATTGTGAACTAGTAAGAACCTAAGAACGTTAAGGACGTAAGAGCCTTTATAGGATTTGCTAATTTCTACCAACGGTTTATTAATAACTTCTCNGCCCTGGTTTTACCCCTTATAGCTCTAACNNAAAAGGATAAAGTCTTTNTCTTTAATAAGGAATNTAAGAAGGCCTTTACCTATCTAAAGGTCATGTTTACTACTGCGCCTATACTCTAATACTTTAACCCGAACCGAATAAGTGTTATAGAAGCCGACTTATCTAACTACGTTACTAGAGGCATCCTGTCTTAATATAACGAGGATAGAGTATTATACCCCGTAGCATACTTCTTAAAATAACTAAGCCTAGCTAAATATAACTACGAGATCTAAGATAAGGAATTATTAGCTATTATTAGGTATTTTAAACAATGGCGACCCGAACTAGAAGGCGCTAAATTTCCAATTAAGGTCCTTAGCGACTATAAGAACCTACAGTACTTTACGACCACGAAACAGCTAAGTTATTATTAGGCCCGCTGGTTAGAATATCTATCTTATTTCCAATTCTTAATTATATACCGCCTAGGCGTCTAAGGTTAGAAGCCTAATGCCCTAACCTGACGCTCGCAAGACGCACTAGCCCTAGAAGAAGCGCGCTCTTACCAAAATTAAACCCTACTTCGCCCTGAACTATTTAACCCTCCTACTAAAGATCTTATAGTACACGTCCTTAAAATAACTAATTAATTGATTAAACAGATTATAGTTAACAAATACCTAAATGACGAGTTTATTTAAGAGACGCTTAAGCTAATACAAGATGGCATTAGACGCTCTAAAAAGATTTCTTTAAGTAAATATAAAGCCCGCGGAAATCGCTTATATTACCAGAACCGTCTAGTTATCCCTAATCATAATAAGCTTAAGCTTAAACTCCTTAAACACGTATATAATCTACCTGTCGCCGGCCACCTAGGCCAAGGAAAGACCCTAGAACTACTCTAACGGGAGTATTATTAGCCGAATATGTATAATATGACATAAAGGTACGTCTCTAGCTGCCACACCTACTGATAAGCTAAAGCCTTGTATAAGACGTATAATGGTCTTTTAAAGCCACTGCCCGTTCCGGACCGAAGATAGAAGGATATCTTAATTAACTTTGTTATTAACCTTCCTAAGAGTAGAGGCTGTATAAACATTATAGTAGTTATAGACCGACTATCTAAAATAAGACACTTAATTGCCTGCCCCGATATATTAACGCCTACCGTTGCCCAACTATTCCTAGATTATGTATGGAAACTCTACGGACTCCCTAAAACGATTATCTCCAATAGAGGCAACTAGTTTGTCTCGGCATTCTAGAAAAAACTAACTACTTAACTCCGTATTAAAGCACTGTTATCTACCGCGTATTACCTAGAAACGGATAGCCAAACGGAACGCGTAAATGCTATAATGGAATAGTATATTCGGATATATATATTATATTTGCAGAATAACTGGATTAACTAGCTTATATTCGCCGAGTTTACTATAAATAACTCCGTCTCGGAAACTACGAAAGTCTCCCCGTTCCTGGCCAATTATAGCTAGCACCCATAAATAGGTTTTAAACCCTTTAGTAATATTCCTTACCCCGCTTATTACGCCTTATAAGTTATAAAAGCAAATAAATTTATAAAGAAGATGGAGGAACTACAATAGTTCCTTACCAATAAGATAATATGGGCTTAATCTGTCTATAAAGCCGCAGCGAATAAGAAACAAACCCTAGCACCGGCCTACTAAATTGGTAATTTTGTCTGGCTAGATATAAGAAATCTAAACACGAAACGACCTACTAAGAAACTTAATTGGAAGAACGCTGGCCCTTATAAGGTTAAAAAGGTTATCTCTTTTTATACCTACCGATTGAAGCTCCCTAATACGGTTAAAATCCACCCCATATTCTATACGTTAGTCCTCCGCCCTGCTGCCCCCGTATTAGACGCCCTGCCTAAATAAATATAAGACCCTCCCCCACTAGTTGAAGTGGATGGTAAGAATAAGTACTTTGTTAAAAGAATTAATAATATTAAGTATAATAAACGGAAACGCTAATATATATATCTTATGAAATAGAGAGGCTTTACTAAGTCCTTATGGGAACCCGTTAACTCTATAGGACTTACATAAGCCGCAAAAGACTTTCGCGAACTCCACCCAGAACTACTATAGCCCTATCTCGCAGAAGCTCGAGTTTAAAGGGGGGGTACTATCACGGGATACCCCCGTGACACCTTGTACACGTCCACCTATTTCCACCAACTTAGCAATTAGAGACTAACCGCGAAATAGCAATCTAACGGCAATTTAATGGCAATCTAACGGCAATCTACGGCATTCTGCCATATTCTACCAAGTTCTACCAAATTCTACCAAGTTCTGCCAGGACTATAACCTAAACCCTATTCTGCCTATATACGTGTTAACTAAGCAACTAAGTTAACGATATATGCCCTTTCTTCCCGTTTTCCTACCTTCTTTCCTTACGCAACGTCTTGACTTTATCACGCAGTTTATATACATAGCTTAATAATACCTACTTCGCTATATATTATCACCGCTTATACTTACTCCGTAATAGATATATAGTTAAAGGCTCCGCTTATATCTAGACTTAGTATAGATACTATATAGCCTAGCCTAGCTTGCCACGCTACCTGGACACTAAAAGTAATTAGGGAGATAGCTAATAGGGTTAATTGCTTCTTCCTTACGCCCATTTATATCCGTAATAGTAGCTTATATACTTCTGCGGCTTCTTATATACGCTCTATAACTATTTTTTCTAGGAGCTTTCTTAGCGTGTTTTTAAGGGTAATTAGTCGGTAACTTCCTAGTAGAGAGTAGTCCTTTTTATTTGCCTTTTATAGGATAACTATAGTTATTACTTTACAGCATTCTAATAGCTTGCCTTTGTATAGGCAGGTAGTTATAATATTAGCTAGTGGTATTATTAGAGCTTCTAATACAGCTTTAATTGCCTTATTTAGGATCCTGTTTAATCCTACTGCTTTCCCATTAAGGAGCTTCTATATAGCGTCCTTTATCTCCTTTATTATAACCATCTAGCTTATCTCTAAAGGTATAGGGTCTTCTTAACTGCTAGTGTCCTATAGGTCCGCTTAAACTACGCTAGGGAAGAACCTCTCTGCTAGTATTTTTATTTTTTCCCCGTTATTATTTATGTATTAATCCTATTCTATCCTATAGAGTATAGGTAGGTAGGGGTCTCCTAACGTTTTACTAACTACTCTTTTACTCCACTTTAATATGCGCCAGAGGCCTTGGTTATATAGTTTAGTAATATCTAAGGTAATTTCCTCTAGAAATTAATGCTAGCTATTTCTACTTTCCTTCCGTATTATCTTCTTAAGCCTATTCTTTAGGGCCTTATAACTCTATTAGTAGTAGGCCTTGCCTATTACGCTATACTATCGCCTCGCCCTTCTTAAGCCTATAAGTAGCTATACTGCCTCTAGCGACCACTCGCGCTAAGCATATTTGTTAGGCCTAGCCTTTAGGCAGTATTCCTCTAGGTAGTTGCTTATAGTCCTCTAGATATCCTCTAGCGTTACTTTAGGGGTCGCTGCTAGTTTATTATTAATTTCCTAAGAGTATTTTTCCTAATTAAGTTTTTTAATGGCGTATCTCTAGTAAGTTTATAGCACTAGGACAGCGACGTTAAGAGCTATCCGTATAGGTATATAGTCTATAGTTAGTGCCTATATATCTTCTAGTCCGCAGAATCCTAGTTAGTCTATAAGCGCTTCTTATATAAATATAAGGTTAATTATACTCTCTTAGGTTCCTCTTTTCTATATAGGTTTACTAGTTAAGGTAGTTAAGATAATATCTCGTGTTGCTAGTTCGTTAAATAGGTAAGTCACTTATACTTCTACTATGGCCTATAGTCCTCCCTATGCTGTATAGTATGTGTTAAAGTCCCCTAGGACTATTATCTTACCTTCTACTAAGTTAATAGTTTGTTAGAGTAGGCCCCACATAGTTATTTAGGGTCTATTATTACTTAGGTTATAGATATTAATTATACTAATTTAGCCCCTCTCTATAGCTATTTGTAGTTTAGCTATATTAGGGCTAATAGAGCGGTAGCTCCACGCCTATGTATTAATATATTTGCTAATTAGGAAGTACACGCGGGTAGCTAGGTCTGGTTTATATAGGAGGTAATATCCTTTTAGTTGGTACGTTTTTTGGGTTTGCTTATTAAATGCTAATTTCTATATTATAATTATCTAGTATTCCTCTGGGTCTAGACTATTAAATAAAGGGCGCGTAGCTCTATAATTTAAGTGTCCGCAGTTATATTAAACTATTGTTATTAATTTTATAGTGGTAATTAGTCTAGTGACTTATTAGCGCCTTCCCTTTATATCTAGGGCGTCCTATCCAGGATTATTATAATTGGGATTCTCTGCTAGGACGGGTCTCTAGCGGCATTAGTGCTGCCTTACGGGCGTCCTATGGCCTATTTTACTACTAGTTAGGCAGAGGGTACTCCTATTAGGGTAGGTAACCTAGATCTCTTTCGCTATATAATTAACTAGGTTCCGTCATTTACGTTATTTACCCTACTTATCTCCTTCTCCTTATAAGCGTTTCCCCGTACTATAGCTATATTCTAGTATAGTTTAATACGTCTTATTATAGTAGCTTTTAGGTACACCTAGTAGGTTTTATACGCCGTCTTCTACCATACTCTATGTCCTTTTCCGCAGTTTATACATCTATCTCCCTTATCCTTACGGCAGTCCTTAGTGTTATATACATTAGCGCATATCCCGCACCTTACGTCTTTCCCACATCCGCTTTAGGTATACCCCTACTATTAGCATCTAAAGCATCGTTAAACTTTTACCGCGTAGTAGTATAGTTAGGCTTCGTACCAGAGGCTATCTATAACTACTCCTTTACGGGCTACTATAGCCTGCATTTCTTAGGTTAGTAGGTTAATTATTAGAATACCGCGTGTTTTAATCCTTTAAGGCCCCAGTGTCTCCCCTATGTGTATTATACGCTCTTTTTTATATAGCCATGCGATTCTAGTTATAGTAATCCCTAGGACCAGTTTTTTAGTAGCCTCTATAATCCTTTAAATAATCTATATATTTATAGCGCCTTTCCCACTTTCTACTTGTATAGTAAGAGGTACCCTAATTATTTTAACTAGGAAATCCTAGCGGAGAATCTTGCACTTAGGGGTGTCTCCCTAGGTAAGGGTCTAGTCCTTTACCTCCTAGTTAGGGAGCATAACCTCTATATCGCCGCTACATAGAACTTTTACCGCCACTGCCTTTGGTATATATACTTTAATTAATATAAGAATCTATTCCGGGTCCGTTTCTGCTGCTATTGGTATATAAACCCTAACTATAGCTCTTATTAGTGCTATACTAGGTAGGTAAAGGAGGGTCGCCGGTTAGGCGCCTGCTGCGATGTTAGCCTATAATAGTTTTGCTGCTTATATTGTTGGTAGTTTCTACTCTTTTATAGCGTCTTTAATGCGCC
The DNA here is from genome assembly GCF_001692895.1 of Cenococcum geophilum 1.58. NCBI lineage: Eukaryota > Fungi > Ascomycota > Dothideomycetes > Gloniales > Gloniaceae > Cenococcum > Cenococcum geophilum. The sequence continues at coordinate 947,396 of NW_027137563.1, read as the reverse complement.
TAAGCCTATCCTCTACTATATTCTGGTTCCTATTATGCTTTATCCAGAGTTCCTAAGCGATTTGGCCTACTTTTTAAGCTGCACGCGCTACCCCTACACGTAGGTGTTTATCTTCTCCCTTCCCTAGATTTTCCTTAATGTCTTTTAGGATGTCCACAAGTTTCTGCCATTTCTGGTTAGTGTCCTTTGGTTGTTGTGGTTATGTCGCCCTTTATTATATTTATTGTTGTATCGCGTTTTCCTGTACGGCGCCTCCCCTTCGAGTCTGCTGCGACCCCCTAGGGTCGCGTAGGCTTTCCGGCTGTGCTGTATACATTGGTTCTAGGGCATAATATACCGTAGATTTGATTGGAGATGGTTATTTCTTTATTGGGTAGGTGGTAGGCGCATTCTGCTGCTGTAGCGGCCGTCTCTAGCTAGTTATATTATAAGTTCGGAACGTAGAATCTATAAGATCTATTAAAACGTTATATATTTAGACTACTTAACGTACTAACGTACCTAAGTATTTTTTAGGCGCAGTATTATATATTTAAAGGACTATAGTCCCTACTTAGATAGTTCTCTTCTTTATAGTAAATCTTAGAATATAATTAGAGTTAATCTATTAGGCAACCACTTTACTAGTTATTATTACGTTGTTAACCTTATTATTATCTATACACCTAGCCTATTAATAAGTCTACCGTAGTTATTACTACAAGGCTTCGTTACACCCTTTCCAACTAATATAATATTTTAACGTTCCCCTTATAAGCTTACAGGCTAATATTTCTTTAGTTTCCTATTTATTATCGCTATTAACTTAAATTAGCAGGGGAGGCTTATTCGTTTATCTAGGTAATAAGTTATTTATAGCTTTTATAGTTTATTTAAAGAAAAAGTAGGGTAAACCTTAATTAAATCTGGGAGCTTTACTTTATACAAGTTGCCTATCTTTTTAAAAACCTTATACGGTCCTATTATCTAATAGTTTAGCTTATAGCTAAGTTGTTCCGTCTTTTAGTTTTTTATTATAACCTAGATTATATCTCCTATGGTAAAGTTAGGCTCTTACCTATACTTATTCGCCTACTATTACATTAATTTTTAGGTCTTTTTTAGATTTATATGGGCTACTATTTAGGCTTTTTCTAAGCGCTTAGCGTACTGCCATACTTCCTTATAAGATAGTTTTTTACATACGGTCTAGGGTCTTTTTAGTCTTTTCTAGTTAAAGCTTATACAGGGTAAGTAGCCTATTTTTAGTTAAATAGGGGTAAATCCTATAGAGTTATAGGGTAGGGTTGCTTAGGCATAGTCTATTAGGGGTAGCAGTTTAGCCTAGTTATCTTAAAAGTAGTTAATAAAGGGTCGAAGTCTCTAATCTAAGTATTAATTTATAATTTCCGTCTAACTATTTTTCTAGGGTTACTATACTATAAAAAGATTTAGCTTAATGCCTAAGATCTAAGTAAACTTATTCTAAAAAGCTAATATAAATTACGGCCTATAATTGGATATAATAGTATCTAGTGGTCTATAAATTTGGTAGACGTAGTAGATATATAGTTAGGCCGCTTCTTTAGTATTAATATTCTTATAATATAGGATTAAGAATAGGCGCTTACTAAAGCGGTTAACTAAAATTATAACTATATTATATCTATTATGGTCTATAGGTAGCTTATAGAAGTCTATAAAAATATACTACTAGGGGCGTTCTAGTATTAGGAGTGGTTTTAATAGTCCCAGGGTTTTATCTTATAGGATTATAGATCTATAGCAGCTATTGCAGTTTTATATATAGCGGTTAATATCTATAACTATTCTAGGCTAGTAGTAGCGGTTGCTAATAATCTTATAGGTCTTATTTTTTCTAGGGTAGGCTGTAGAGACCTAAGTATAAGCTTTAGTAATAAGCTAGGTCCGTAAGTTCTATTTCTTAGCTACTACTAGCCGTTTCTAATACTTAAGTAGTCCGTTTTTAAGGGACTATAAGTTAATAATATTCTTTACTTTTTTATAGTACTCCTATAGAGAGGGGGTCGTTTAGTTGGCCTATAGTAGTTTATTAATAAGGTTAAGTTTAGAGGAATTAATAGGATATATTTTAGCGCCTAAGGAGTCCGTATTTAGTTCTGCCCGTATCTAGGGGTTAAGGTATTTTGGTTATAGTAGCGCCTAGGTCTATAATAAGATTTTTATAGCCGTCTAGTTATCTAGGTCTTATTTACGCCTTATAAAAGCGTCCGCATAGTTCATAGCGCCTAGTCTATATATAGTTAAGAAGTTAAACTAAGATAGGATATCCGCCTAGCGTGCCTGCCGGGCCGTAAGGGCCTTAGTTATTATAAAATATTCTAAAGCCTTATAATCTAAAACTACTTTAATAGGCTTAGGGGTCCCCTCTAGCTGTATACGCTAGTACTAAAAGCTAGAGATAATAGCTAGCATTTTTTGTTATAGATATAGTAGTTTAGCTTAGCGTCTATTATAGTCTTTAAATAGTATATAATAGGGTACCATTCTCCGTCTAGTTACTTCTAAAAAAATACTAGCTATTACGCCGTCTAAGGTATTAGTTTCTAGTATTAAGGGCTGTTTTAGGTTTAAATAGGTAAGCAGAGGAGCTAACACTAGCCGTTTTTTAAGCTTATTAAAGGCCTGCCTATATATGGCGTTAAAGTAAAAGGGCTAGTCTTTTCTAATAAGATGGTTAAGAGGCTAGGTAATCCTACTATAGTTCTTAATAAAGCGTTAGTAAAAGTTATAAAAACCTAAAAATAATTATCTCCCCTTTACGGTCCGTAGGGGTACCCACTAGTTAATTATAGCCGTTTTCTCTAGGTTGGCTTTAATTCCGTTTATACTAATAATAAAACCTAGGTACTTTATATGCTTAATATTAAACTTTAACTTTTTAATATTAACCTAAAGGCTAGCCTTATAGAGCCGTTATAAAACTTTATAGACATACTCCTTATATTCTAGCTCGTTCTTAGAGTAGATTATAATATTATCTAAATAGGCCGTATAGAAGTCGTTAAGGTAATTAAAGAGTATATTGTTTATATACCGCTAGTATATAGCTAGTCTATTAGTTAGTCTAAAAGGGAGTACCTTATATTTATATATTCTGTAATAGGTTTAAAATATAGTAAAATCCTTAAACCTAGGGTTTATTCTAATTTAGTAAAAGGCCTAGCAGATATTAAGCTTTATAAAGACCTTAGCTTTACTTATTTAGGCTAGAGTCTTATTAAGTAGGGGTAGCGGATAGCGGTCCTTGCGGGTTATATTATTTAGCTTATAGTAGTTAATATAGAAGTGGAGTTCTCTATTTGGCTTTTTAATAATAAAAAATAGGTAAAGCGAATGGGGCTTAGCTAGGCTTAATAAAGCCCTTATTTAGGTTATTAATAAGATACTACTTTATAGCCTATAATTTAGTAATAAACTGCTTATAGAGAGTGCTAAAGCTAAGGGTATTTTCCTTACCCTGCTTAATCTCGATATTATAGTTATACGGTTAGTAAGGTAGAAGTATATTAAACACTACTTTAGAGAATACGTCCTTAAATTTCTAGTATTAATAGGGCAGCTTCTATTCTACTAGTTCCTTATTTATAAGCTCACTTTCTTATCTACTAAGCTTACTTTTCTTTTCCTTAATTATTTAATTAATTTTATATAAGCTAGTTATAAAGGTGACAGTATTAGGCTAAACTAAGTTCCGGTAAAATTCTACGGCACTAATATAGTAGATATTAACTAGTAGGAGGTCCGCTAGTTTCTTTATAGATATCCGTTAGGTTATATTTTACGGTATAAGGTTTATAGTCTTTTTTAGCTTATATTTCATTTTCTATAAGTTATCTTTCCTATTTATTAGTTTAGTATAGCGTCTAATATTTCTAGCTTTCCTTTATAGCTACGTAGGGCCTAAATCCTCTATAGTTAACTTAGCTAGGTTACTACTAGCTTCCTAGGTCTTTAACGCGGGTAGCGTAATATAGCTAGTTTAGGGGCGACGTAGTATACGGATCCGTTATAGGTTAAGCTATATATCTTTCTTAAAGGCCTAATCTCTACGTATAGCATCTACCTAGTAAATAGTATTAATCTAGGGCTGTATAAGGTTTTCTATTATAATACTAATTTCTTTTATAAAAGAAGGGATTAGGGGTAGGGTTTTAGGCCAAATAGGCTACCTACTCCGTACGTTAAGCTATAAGCCTAAATAGGTTAGCTATTTTCTTTTTAAGATTATATTATAGCTTCCTAGGTCCGTAATAAGGAAGGGGACGTTATATTACCTTTATCATTAATACGGAGGTAAATTTGCAAGATAGTTATAATAGGTAGCCCTATTTACCCATTATACCTATAAATAGGAATTAGCTTAGGTAGTTCTTTAATAAATATATTTAAAAAGTTAGCTAGCTTTACGGTATACTAAGTATCTATTAAGGTAAAGGTATTTACTCTAGAGTTAGCTAAAGTAAAGGTTAAAACTTAATATCTATTACGGAATAAAGTATAAGGGATAGTGTAGCTTCTTCCACTAATTAGCTAACCTAAATTAATATATAATATATTAATCCCTTTTAACTCTAAAGAGAAGTCTTTCTCTAGGGTTTCTCTTTTTCTAACTCTACGCTATTCTCCTAGATTAATAGGACCTTGTCTACTTTTATATTTATTAAACAATTCTTTATATAATAGCCTTTCTAACTATAAGAGAAGTAAGCTCCTTAATTACTAAGGGCCTATATATAGGGGTTGCTATATATAAGCCGAGCATTCGCTAGACCTACAGTAGGACTAGCCGTATAGCTAGCTATTAAATTAGCGGTGGGTTATACAGGTAGTGCTATAGGGGTTACTAATTATACTGAGGTATTATGGGCCGTTTCCATATTACTTATAGTCTGATTTAAAGGGTTTCTAGCTTTATACCGTTCGGCGTATACCTTAATTTAGTAAAGGCCTTAGTTAATAGCTAAGCACTAGTTTATAAGTTCCTTTAGCGTCTATATAATAGTAAAAACTAGTAGTATAGCTTACTGCAGGTCTAGGGTAAGCTTATTAAATAGGTTGAGCATTAGATCTTTCTAGGGAATTTAAGCCTAGCCGGCTAGGTATAGAAAGCAGGTCTAAAAGGCTAAGAAGGTCTCTATCGTTTTTATATTTAGGCTTTTATAATTAAGTTGGGCGTTTTATACTTTAAAGGGGTCCTTATAGATAAAAGATAGGTAAATAATTATCTTTTCTCTAGAGAGGAAGGTATCTACTAAGTTCTATATATATCGCGGACGTAGGTACGTAATAGATATCGCGTCTAGGGTCGCCAAGGCGCTAGTTATAAGCGAGCTAATAGCGATTTTCCATCCTAGGGATGGAAAATCCTAATTAGCTAGTTGGAATTAGGGTCTATAGGACGCCGCAGGTGGCATACCCCCACACTATTATAAAGTCTCTCTTTCCTACTCCCTTTTAACCTAACCTTTAACTCGTATATGTAGAGTATTTATATTAACAAATGTTTCTAAAGCTTTATTTAGGTTTGCCTTTGTTATTATATTTACCGGGTTATCTTAGCCGTTAATCTATTAGATCTTAAAGAGTTCTTGCCATTTATAGAATTACTAAAGTGCCATAATATTAATTATAAGGCGCTTTTCTTTTATAGTACTAAGCTTAACTAAGCACTTATAGAGGGAATATAAATCGGTATATACGATTATAGGGATAATAGAAAGTTTAAGTTAATCTATAATTATCTTTAGGGTAGTTCTAATTATAATTGCTATATTAACTCCGCTAACCATTTTATATATCTCTAACGCTAGAATGCTTTAAATAACGCTCTTACTCTTAGTTAAGCTCTAGTAAATAAGATTGCTATAAATTATAAAGTTATTCTCTCTAGTAGATTTATTTATAATAATAATTTTATATTCTAGCTAGGAGCTAAAATCTTTATTATTTATAAACGATTTATTAATAAATATAAAGAGCTTAACGGTGGGAAGATTAATAGGTATATAGAGTAGTCCCTAATTAAGATGGTTTATTTGCTAGGAAAGACGTTTATTTAGGGCAAAAATATTATCCTTAGTTAGTTCCTAGTGTTAGGTGGCAATAAAGAGATTAAATAAAGCCTTAGGTTAATAGATAGAAGTAATATACGCTCTATAAGCGCGTTACTTTATATATCCTTACTTTAGAGAATTAGTGTTAATAACATTAATTTTTTTGCCTTAGCCTTTTTAGCGTAAAGTAATAGAATCCTTATTTAGGGAGAGGATATATCTATTAAAAAGTAATGGTGTTATTAAATTAAGCTTTTCCTTTAGCTTTATTATAAGATTTGCCTTTACTAGCTTATCTTCTTTAAGAGCTAAGAATTAGTTATCTTCTAAGATAATTATATTATTAGTTTATATGCCGACGATTCTAAATAGGGTTCCTATAGTTATAATAAGGAAGTATAAATTAAATATAAAAGTAGTTATTAAGAGCTTCTCTTTATAGTACTTACTATAGGTAGCCTACTAATAAGTTCCTACCTCTATAATTCTATATAATAGCTTAAGTATAACCATAATCGTATCTTCGGGATATTAGTGGCGAATTTACTCTAGAAGGTATGCTAGTATTAAGCGCTAAAGGTGCGTCTCTAATTAGGTATAGGCCTAAGTAATATCTTATAAATAAACCGCTATTCCGTTTTTTATTAAGGAGGGAGCTAGCGTAATAATAACTTACTAACTAGCTTGTTAAATTATAGGAGATTACATAAGAATTACCTCCTTACTATTATTGTTGTAGCCTTAAATAATAAGCCTTAATTTCTTAAATGGGGTATTAGTAGCTTTACCCTTAATCTTATTAACTATTCTTAACTTAAAGATGCGAACTCCATTAAACTTAATAAGGTTATACTTTTTAAATTTAAAGACTCCTCTTATAATAAGACTATTAATCTCCTACTTATTGGATGCTTAAAAAGGAGCTCTAGGGGTTATAATATAACCTTTCTTTTAAAGCTGTTTTATAAGCTTAAAGTTAGCCTTCTCCTTAGCTGTTATAAAGGCCATTAATAACTTAACTCTATTCTTAATAGCGGCAATAAATTGCTCTTTAAAATTAATAAGATATTAGTAATTTTATAATCCCTTTAGGCAACCTCTACCGCGTTACATCAGGAAAATGTTTATGCCTCCTGACAGTACTGACAGGTTCCTGACAGCTCCTGTCAGGGCTGTCAGGAGCTCCAGGAGACACTCACACTCGGCTTCCTGTCAGGAACCTGTCAGGAGGTCGCCCGGACCACACGGACCACACGGACCTCTAGGACCTCCAGGACCTCCAGGATCTCCAGGACCTCCAGGACCTCCAGGACCATCAGTACTGTCAGGACCATCAGGACCATCAGGACCATTAGTACCATCAGTATAATTAGGATAATTAGGACAATCAGGATAATAATTAAAATAACAAAATTCTAGATTTTAAAATAAGGTATATTAATACTCCAGTATTTATAGCAGTTAAAATATAAAAATTGGTTTAATTTTAGGCCCTATTCTATATACAGGATGCTTTAAGCTATCTAAATAATCCAAATCGATCCTTCCTACCTACCCCTATGTCCGTGTCTACTCAGGCGTCAAGCAATCGATCGATCGATCGATCGATCGAGGAGACGAGGGGGAAGGCTCTCGCAGAGGTTCCAAATCGTCAATTGGCGGTGTTCCCGATGATCCACCGGCCGTGTACTGATTTCCTAACTAGGCCTAGTGCCTGCCTGCCTGCCTGCCTGCCTGCTTGCCTGTCCTGCCTGTCCTGCCTGTCCTACCTGTCCTACCTGTCCGACCATCCTACCTGTCTGTACCTGTCTGTCGGTGCCTACCTGTCTGTGCCTACCTGTCTGTGCCTGCCTGTCGTGCCTACTTGTCTATGCCTACCTGTCTGTATCTGCAATTCGGGGCAGAGGTCGGCCCGATCGAAGGCTCTGCTTGATTCGATTGCGATTAATTGTATTAATTCGAATCGTTCTCTATGGCCGTTCGCTGGCTGTACATTCGAACGGTGGTCGTCTAGGGTGCCTCCCTAGGAGGCCTTGATTCGATTCAGTGACGGGCCAATATCGAAGCTCTGGTTCAATTCGATCAATTAATTAATTAAATCGTTCGTGGTGTTTGCTGGCTGGTCGTTCGAACGGTCGTCGTCTGGTTCTGGCGACGGTCGTCTCCTACCTGCCTACCTACCTACCTATCTGCCTGCCTGCCTGCCTGCCTGCCTGCCTGCCTGCCTGTCTGCCTATGTCAGTATCTAATTCAATTCGGGGGAGGGGTCGGCCCGATCGAAGGCTCTAATCGATTCAGATCGTTCTCTACGGCCATTCGCTAGCTGTACATTCGAACGGTAGTCGTCTAGGGTGCCTCCCTAGGAGGCCTTGATTCGATTCGGTGATAAGCTAATATCAAAGCTCTGGTTTAATTCGATCGATCGATCAATTAAATCATTCGTGGTATTCGCTGGCTGGTTNTTTNAAAGGTCGTCGTCTAGTTCTGGTAACGGTCGTCTGGTTCTGGTAACGGTTATCTGGCTCTAGGACGGTTATCTAATTCTGGCAACGGTCGTCTGGTTCTGGCGATGGTCGTCTGGTTCTGGCGACGGTCGTCTGGTTCTGGCGACGGTCGTCTAGTTCTAGCGACGGTCATCTGGTTCTGGCGACGGTCGTCTGGTTCTGGCGATAGTCCTCTGCTGGCTGCCGTTCTAGTGCCTCCTAAGGTAGGGAGGATGTAAGGAAGGGTAAAAAATAAGGTGGCTACAAAGGGGGTAGCTTGGCAGAGGCACGTGTAGGGCTATCGGGAATATAGCGGGGACCCGATAGTAATGTGTGTCATGCNGGGCTTCGTGTAGAGCCTCCGTACGCAGAGCTTCGCGCAGAGCCTCGTGCAGAGCCTCGTGCAGAGCCTTTGTACGTAGAGCTTCGTGTAGAGCTTCGTGTAGAGCTTCGTGTAGAGCTTCGTGTAGAGCTTCGTGTAGAGCTTCGTGTAGAGCTTCGTGTAGAGCCTCGTGCAAAGCTTCGTGCAAAGCTCCGTGCAAAGCTTCGTGCAAAGCTTCGTGCAGAGCTTCGCGCAGAGCTTCGTGCAGAGATTCGTGCAGAGCTTCGTGTAGAGCTTCGTGTAGAGCCCCGTGTAGAGCTTCGTGCAGAGCTTCGTGCAAGCTTCGTGTAGAGCTTCGTGCAGAGCTTCGTGCAAGCTTCGCGTAGAGCTCCGAGCAGAGCTTCGCGCAGAGCTTCGTGTATGTAGAGCCTCGTGCAGAGCCCCAGTAGTGTTGCTTGAGGGGTGTGCATAGGGTGTTGCTTTGGGGGGGTATCCTGACAGGACGATCAGGAAATACTAGTTTCCTATCAGGAGCGCATCAGGATGGTAGGGTCCTGTCAGGAGCGCATTAGGATAGTAGGGTCCTGTCAGGAGCCTGTTAGGACGACCAGGACGATTAGGACGTTCAGGACGTTTAGGACATTAGGACGTTTAGGACGTTCAGGATGATCAGGAAAATTAAAATCCTGCCAGGAGCCTTGTCAGGAGCCTGTCAGGACGACCAGGACGATTAGGACGTTCAGGACGTTCAGGAACATCAGGACGTTCAGGACGTTCAGGACGTTCAGGACGATCAGGAAAATCAAAATCCTGCCAGGAGCCTGTCAGGAGCCTGTCAGGACGATCAGGACCTCCAGGAAAATCAAAATCCTGTCAGGAGGCCTCCAGGATCTTGGCACCCCAACAAAATGCTGATGTATAGTTGCGGAACCTTTACTATAATTATATTAGAATTATAGTCGCCTTTTAAAGTATATTAATTGTGGTTCTCCTTTAGGGTATCCTATAAAGGCTTAGAACTATTATCTTTATAATAAGGCTTAATAACGGTTAAATGGAATTAAGTAGGTTTATAAGGTATCTAAATAGTATAAGTTTAACCGTTAATTATAATAAGTTAATATAGGCTTAACTACCCTCCCTTTTTACGCTATACGCGTACCTTAGACTAAAGTGGTAGATTAAGCGTAGTTAAGGTATTTAGGCTATTTCTTATTCCTAATGCGTTATTAACCTAGCGTATAGCGTAGAGATATTATACCTCCTTTATTGCCTTATAAATAGCCTTAGCTTATTATATAATAGAGGGAAATAGTAGAGAATTATTAGTTATTTAAGGGTAGGCGCTAAAGACTAGTAATATAGGTATAAGTCTATTCGGGCTAGCGGAATTATTAATAGCTTTAATAGCTATTTATAAGATAAGCTTTTTACTAGCGCCCTCTAGTTCTAAAGAAATAATCTTATATACGCGGCGTAATAGCGCGTAATATTATTCCACTTTTTTAATACTATTATATGCCTTAATAGGGACTTCCTTAACCTTAATTACTATTGCCTTTATCTATTATTAAAACTCTATAGATAAGAAGTTCTTTCCTATATTATAGACAATTTAATTAAGGGGTCTTAGGTAGATATTAATTTAGTATAATTAAAGGGTATCTTATACGTTCCTAGCTAATATATCCTTTAAGAAATATACGGCTTAGAAGGAGGTTAAGAAGTTAATAACTTAGAGTACTAGCTTACTGCTAAAATATATAACGTTAACAATAATATAGAAGTTAAAGTTATAGTTATCTTTAAAGGTAAANTTAAATCGGCTAGGGGACTTCTAGTTTATTTAGCAGTAATAATAATATTTTATAAAATACTTAATTACTTTAACCTTAACTTTATAGCCTACTTGCTAAAGAACCCTAAGTAATTAATAAATAAATAGGTAGCTAAAACAATGGTGTAATTAGCGTAACTCTAACTTAGTTAAGTAGCTCTAAGTAATACTTTTTTCTAGTTAGTAAAGGAGTAACTAAAAGTAACCCTACTTGCGTATAATAGGCACCTAATTATCTCCTTAAATAAGTATATTCTTAAGGTTATTAAGCTTAACGCTTAATCTATTTATATCTTTAATATAAAATAAAAATGGGGTGTTTATAGGAATAATATAAAAAGTAATATACCCTAAAGGGGTTTAAACCCTAATTATACTAAAAGAAATTGCAGTACCCTTACTAAAACGAATTGTATATTAGCCTGCCGTTAAATAGTTAATCTAAATAGAGCTATTAAGCTACTAAAGGGCTTAAACTTAAGGTTCTTCTACTATAGATACTCCTATGGCTCTAGTGTCTAGTATAATACTATAAAAGACGTTCGCTAAGTATTTATTATTAAAGGAGAACGTAAAACTCTCTTTTAGCTTATTAAAGATATCTAATTTCGTAATAGAATAGAGTGTAGATTGGTTATTAAGAATAGCAAGGTTTATATGCTATTTACCTTACCATACTTAGTAAAGTATTAGTTAGGGGAGTAGTCCTTAATTTCTATATCTATAAGGAGCTATTTAACCTCATTAATCTTACCCTTAAGATCTTTTACGCCTTCGTATTAAACCAGAAAGCTTTAAAAGTAGGCTATAGTAACCTTATAATTTCTAACATTTCTTATACTCTAATAAAACTTATTATATACCTTTTTTTACTTATTAAGGGAGTGTCTAATTAACTAGTAATTTGGCTTCTTATAAACATAGTACTTTTTTTAGTAATTACTTCGAAATAAACCTCTATAAGGACCTCTATAATTACCTTATAGTTAACGTTAATTATACCCTTTACTATATTCCCTACTACGGCCACTATATATTCGGTTAGTCTAGTTATAATTATATTAGTTAGAAACGCTTAGTTAGGTAGGGCTTTTAGTATAGAACTATTAAGATTTTTATATTTATATTATAGTACCTATAGCGAAGCGTAGCTTGGTATATACTTCTTTAAATATATCTATAGGTTTATATAGCGCTAAGTTATACTTAGGAATGTTATAGCAGGCTAAGATAACCTAGTCCCTTAAACTGTTCTTATTTTAGTAAGTTTTAGTAAGGCTATATTAGATTTTCTAGAGTTTATTAAAGAGTAGTTAAAGGCACTCTAAATAAGTCTTTATTAGGTTAGAAGTAATAACTCTCTAAAATATAGTCTCCCGCCATTTAGATATATAAAGTTAGTAATTTTTATTAGTCTTAAAGTAGGCTTTAGTAAGCTAAAGCATTATATTAAAGCTATAGTTTTTACCCATAATATAGTTATAATAGAATATTACTACCTATCCCTTTAATATAATAGAGAAAGCATAGTAGTACTAGTGGTATTAAATTTTAACCTTATTATAACAGTTATAGAAGACCTATAGTTTTACTCTAAGTATATTATATAATTCTCCTCTAAACTTCTTCTCTTTATCCAAATATACCTTTATTAAATTCGTAACTTTTTATAGTAAAGGCTTACTAGTTAGCTAGAGTAAAGGAGCTAAAGGTAATAAAGGTAGAGGAAGAATACCTCTAAGTAGGAGAGCACCTCTAGGTAAGAGAGTACCCCTAGATAGGAGAGTAGCGTTTTAGGGGTTTCGTTTTAAATTAAAGTTGCCTTTTAAAGAATATAGGTTAGTTCTAGGTTTCCGTAGTTAACGTATAATCTTAGCTTTTATCTATACTAGTTCTTCTATACTAATAATAATGGCCTAAATATTACTAGCAATTAGGTTACCGTTTTTAGTAATATATACCCTATTCCTATAGAGAAAGTCTTAAAAATCCTAAATAATATTAATATTGTTAAGTGCCTAGGTGTTAGCGGTCTATCCTATAAAATCCTCCCTAAAATATTCCCATAGCTATAAATCGGCGTAGTATTTACTTTAGTAGAATATAATATGGTATAGAAGAAAGCTATTAACTTATTTTATAGTATAAGTTGTTATATTAAAGGTAAATTCGTCCTAATTTTTATTAATAAGTTTCGTGTATAAAGCTACCCCTAGTAGTAAGGAGTCTTCCCAGTCGTTTAAGGTAGGCGTAGCTATGTTTTTAGGGGGAGGGAAGTATTATTAGGGTAGGGATTGTCGTTTAGTACGCGTTTATTATTTGGTACGCGTTTATAATATATATTTACAATTATAGGGCTTAGGACCAGTTCTAGCCTTAAATCGTAAAGACTTATAAAGCGTATTGTTCTGTATAATAGACGCAAGAATCTATAATCTAGGAAAGGCTTAGGACCAGTTCTAGCCTTTAAATCCTTAGATTTGTAAAAGAGTTTTATTTAAGGTTTAGGACCAGTTCTAACCTTAAAAGATAGCTTCCTTTAGCACAAGTAGCACTAGTACAGTAGCTTGTCTCTTCTTAGTAGAATACCTAGCTGTTCTGTAGTATAACAGTGAAGTTAACCACTAATTAGTGTTGGTAACATAAGGTAATATCACGTATCTACAAGTTGTAGGTAGTATAATGGTTGTTATTCTTTTTGTTCTTTGAGGAAGGGCGAGGAGCCTAAGGCTCCTCGCCACGCTAGTGCCGTGGCGATACGTGACGGCAACTTACCTCGCGTGACGGCAACTTGCCTGTATTCCCGACACTATTAATGCAAGGGATAGTTAGTAACGGTACAGTTTATAGACGTAAAAGCTAATACTACATTATATGGGCGGAGCCACTCCCTAAACTACCTAGTAGAAGCACTATAGAACTTTAAAAGGTCGCGTAGATAGTCTAGCGGAGGCTAGAATAAAGGGAGGTTTATATTACCATACTTATAGTAGGCTTTAAACTATAAACTACTGGGCTATAATATATTAATACGTTTATTAATCTAATATAGGGCCGCGTAGAAGTTATAGGTAATATCTATAAAACTAAGATCTAGCTGCTCCGTAATATAGCGAACTATAGTAATAGGACTACAATATAGCTGCTCCGTAATAGGGCGGACTATAGTAGGCAACGGCTAGATTAATATAGGTAGTCGCGACTGGATCGATACGGGCGGTATAAGGGGAGAAGCGGTGGCGGAAGTAGTAGCGGTAGTAGTAGCGGCAGCAGTAGCGGCAGTAGTAGCAGCAGTAGTAGCGGCAGTAGTAGCGGAAGTAGTTTAGTTTATAGGCTGCGGAAGGTCCGCTAAAGGTCGTTAGGACCGCCTATTTCTTTTCTCCTATATATATAGAGCTAGAAAGGTAGTAAGTTAAAATGGAGGAAATAAAGAATTAATCCTATAAGAATTATAGGTCTTATATGGAGCTCTACGACGGTTTGTTGCAAAGTTAGCGGAAGAGTAATACTGCTTATAGGCAGTACAAAATGGACGATTGGAAGGCATTTAGGCGGTATGTAGGGAGTAGTATTTAAGTAGTAAGGGGTAGGATTTGAGGTTGAGGTTAAGGTCGAGGTTAAGGATAGGGTTAAGGGGGTCGCGAATTTAATAGGGTAGCACGTAAAGAAGCACGTCCCTTATTAGATAACTCGATCGAATTTAGACCAATTATAACTCTTAGCTGGACCTTAATACAGTATACTAAAGAGGCCTTATACGATAGTTGATCGATAGTATAGACCAAAGACTAGAAGCAGTAAAAAAAGCACGTGGCTGGCAGATAAAGTATTAACTATAATTAAATAATCTCATGATTTAGCTGCATTTAATTGCTACGACGCTATGCGATTGTTCAAAGTTGTGTCGATTTTAGTAAGAATTCGTGTGTGCACAGACTAATATCTTGGCACTGTATGCCAAGCCTAACACGGACCTCCGATACCTTCCCTTGTTCCAACCTCAAGGGCGCGTCTTGAACCCTATTTCACCTATAAACTTCGTTGCATGCGACTCCTTCTTCCTTTCCACACTCGTGCCCGATATTGCAGAACCTCCAAGCAGGCGCAAAACATCCGACGCCACTTCCACGATGCCGCAGTCAGGTTTGTATCCCCTAGTTTCCTCTCATCTATCGTTATTACGCTGTGCCTCCCGTTTGTACTGCGCCCGGACCTTGTCTGAGAAATGAGATCGCTTTCACCAATGGGTTTACCTTGGGGGGAGCTATCTGAGAATATTATTATACCGTGGACGGGACCTCGGGAGGAGCCAAATACGACCTCTACTTTATACCCAGGGAATTTGAAAAGACTTTTGCGGGACCCCGAACTGGCCGAGGTAGGACACTTGTTCGATATGACGGCGCTCCTGGCTAGGACCATAGTACGCTTGATGTGAGAAGGCCGAGGCTGCCCGAGGACACTGCATACTTTTGAGCCGCAACCGCATGCGGACAGGAGATGTGGAAGAGAATATACCAGTCAATGGAGGCCAGGTGCTCTCGGGCTAAGTACACTCTGTAGTCGTTGTGGGCGTAAGTTTTCGAGGAATATCTTTTCCTTTCAGCGTCCTGGACGGTAATTGAGCAAAGTAGACAAGCGACGTATAAAGTAGCGACGACTTCTCGGCAAGCTATGCAGTTCGACTACTCCCTTCGAGACCACCACAACCGTCCGTAACGTCGTTTCTAGCTCCGTACGAGACCTAATGTATATTGAGGGTATATTCTTAGCCATCGAAATAATCAACGCTACAAAATACTGTTCGTCCTGGATGGAAGTTAGATATCAGAAGAATATTGTGACAAGACCCCGCTTTCTATCAGATAATAACGAAGCGCGACACTTCTGGCGACAGGATTGTTTAGAGACTCAGTCCTAACTTGCTCAAGAGATCGAGCGACGTAATACCCGAAAATGACGTCCCTGAAGTTCGGGTTGAGCAATCTCCAGAAGCCTTCAATTCTGTAACACAGCTTGCGCCTAGTTCACCATCAAGTCTACCGATTGGACCGGAGGAAGCCCTGCCGTTTGGCCACCTAGGATTCGCTCCTTCACATTTTTAAGTTGTTGAAAAATGGCTAACAGCTTGCTTCAAGGTCGAACCGCGTCTTCGCACAAGGATCTTCCTCCATCGGTCGAGATGGCATACTACCGAAAATGCATCGAACTTCGACGGCGGATCAACGACATTGAGGAGAACAATGACGGAACCCGGCTGCGGATAAAGCGCCTTAATCGTGCTGTCACCAAGATGCGCCTTGAGCGCGCATTCCTTCTCGAGCAATTAGCGCATCGAATGGATTATAACGTGGACGAGTCGGACAGAAGCAGCAGTCCTCCTCCAACGGTAAATATACAGTCTCGTAATCTCCTTTCTGCGCCGTCTCGGCGAATCTCTGTATCGATGGTCAAAGATTTCATGGTGGGGGACTCCAAGGTATAAGAGATTGAAACCCCACAATCCCCATTATCTCTGGGTGCTCCGTCACGAATGGTATCACGCGGTTTTAAATCTTCAACATATTTGCCAGTACTACGGCTTGCTCCTTGGTATGAAACCAGCTGCTCACTGCAGACGGGAAAATTCAAGCTTTCAGCATTTCCAATTCCAATCCTCTAGTTACACCAACATTTTTCAGATCAAATCAAACTCTTAGCAACGCAAACGGCCCAAGAGCGCTAACATTATCAATCCCACCCAGCCCCAAGACAAACCCCTCCGCAGCAAGCGCTCCCACCGCAAAACGACCCCAACGCAAGGCGGCCACACAAGCGGCAGCCTAGCAGCACAGCACCCCTCCCCGCCCTCAACGCAACAACAGACGCAGCAATCGATCCTGCACCCCATGCACCCACTCTCCTCCACCCACTCCACCCCGGACCCCAGCCGCTCCGCCGGCCCCCTCTTCTTCGGCACCACTACCGCTACGACTACCGCCCCCGTCAGCACGACTTCCCCCCACGCCGTCAACGGCACGACGTCGACCCCGACGCCCCTCCCGCCCCTGCACCCCGCCCCCTCCGCCTCACATCTCCCGCACCTGCACCCTCAGCGCCCGCAGCAGCACTACAGCCACGGCCATGGCGCCGGGTACTTCGACGGCGCGTTCGAAAATGAGGCCGAGTTCGCGGGCAGTGGCAGCGGCAGTGGCAGCGGCAGTGGCGGCGGGAGTGTGGGTGGTAGCGGGCGGCGGCGGGCGTACTCGGGCGAGAGCCGCGAGGGGTGCGAGAACGGCGCGGAGCAGGATACGGAGATGGCGGAGGCGCCGGCAGCGCCGGTTGCGGGTGGGGTGGCCGGGGGGTTTAGTGGGGGGTTTACGGCTGTTAATCGGTGAGTTTGGGCTCTTTTTGTCTTCTCCTCTTCCTGGGTGGTTGGGGTTGTTTTTCGGCGCTGACGCTGAGATTTTATAGAGAGGGATAGGGTTGTTGGGTTGTTGGATGGATGAATCGATGGCTGGATGGGTGTGCGATGGGGTTGAAAGGGGAGGGGTTGAGGGGAGGGGATTGGAAGGGGGGAGTTGAAGGGAGGAATGGTGCTCTTTGCTGCGTGATGGGATAGCGATGGCGTTGTGATACATTTTTTCTGACGGATTGCTGGGATGGGAATGTGTGCGGGTGTGCTGGGTCTTTCCTGCTTGATTGTATAACAGATGGATGAGCGGCTTGGGGTGGCATGTGGGAATATAGGATTATTGGTAGTGTGAAGCGGTGTGCATAGTGCTTCATAATTTCACTGGCTTCTGTTTCTGAGGGACCAGATGTGCATGTGTGAACAGCTCCTTCGCGCATTGCATGGTTAGTGCCATTTGCTATACAGCTTGAATGGGATAGAATGTAATTGAAGAGTGGCAATTGAGAAAAAGTATAAATTCTATAAAATGGTATTTGCCGTACGGAAAGCCTCCTGCACGCCAACCCAGAGATGCACCAATAGGCTGTATAACCGAATGAGCACGAACACGATAAAATAGAAAGATTTTCGTCCGGGATATCGCCCCCAAAGGCTTATGCATAGCATGATACCCAGGTTTTCGAGGGTGGAAGTCTCGCGCATCCACGGCGTCGTTGGCAGATTACATGTAAAGTACATGGATCTACAAGGTATCCGTCCAGTCCTTCAGAAGCCATGCAAGTTCCGGGTGAGCATCTGAAGAGTTTCAGGATTGTGGATATTGGGAGTGACAAGTTTTCCTGAAGTGCCTGAAGTGTCTGAAGTCATCTGTCAAGGTTTAGGTAAGATGCCGTATTCAAGTGTTGGTGACGAAGATGTATAGAAACACGGTGCATTAGCGGAGTGCGATGAAACTCTAGTTGTTTGTATTGTTTGTACTCCTTTGTCTTCGTGCTCCGTTAGATCGTTTCTTTTTTTTAATTTTTTTATTCTATTCGTATTTAGGAGTTCACGGTAATATCAGTAAGAGAGGCGCGAGCACGCCAGGCACGCACATCCTGCATGGCCGTCAACATTTAGGTTTATTGTGGAATATTCTGTTCGCCCTCGACCGTGCTTGGCGTGTAAGCAGGAGATGACGCAGGGTAATGATCAAGCCGGGCGCCCCGGTATAAGTGGTGTAGGTGGCTTGAACCCTGATTCCGAAGATTATGGTCGACCCGGTCGGTTGGGAACATCTCACTCTTCGGCCTGCACTCTCCAGCACCCCAGGTTTTTCGGTGGGTCGGGGGACTGCGGGTCCCGAAGCCACCGAAGCTACTGAAGCCACCGAACCATTAGCCCCCGGCTACCCCCTTAGTTCGTGAGAGACCGCCTGTCATCCCAAGCCAGCTACTGCCAAAGAACGGCTCGCACTCTCACGCTCGGCTTCCATTCCAAATATGCTGGTTGGTGGGGAGTTTGGGTCCCTGCTTGCCATGTGTGATCGGCATGTCAACGACGATGGGGTATGCTCGATCTGCCTTCAAAGCATGCGTCCACATGCAACAACAATCACGCAGGGGGTGATTCAGGAGAGCGCCCCCGATCGGGGCTACACCAGCCTCTGGAGGTATTATTAAAAACAAAATTTTTACTTCCGTACAAATAGTTATCATGCCATGTAGATCGGTAACTTCCGGGTGCCGCGTCTTGGGGGGCTTTCCTCCAATGGCCAGCCATCCACGCCTCATTCCCGTCCATCTTCGCACCGCGTTTTGCCTCTTGCAACAAACTTTTCCCATCTGACTCGTTCTGTTTGAGCAGCAAGACGTCGACTTCATTGAAGTATTGACCAACCCCCAACCTCCAATCTCTATCATCCAATTTCCAACCCCAATTCAACTTCCACCTCACTGCCACCCAACGCACCTAGCAATGCCATCCTTTTCGCGTTCTAACAAACCACGTTTAAAACTTTAATGCGTCCCTGCAGCTGTTTTGTTGTATCCTGCCTTACCGGACAAGGCCACGCGTTCTTGACAGGTGCTGAAAAGACGCCGGTATGGCAGACATTCCGAAGCCTGATGGGCCCGATGTCAATAGAGGTGACAGTCTGGTCAAGATCCACTGGGGTTTTGCAGGGGTCTCGTTCATCGTCTTAGGCTTGAGGCTAGTAGCAGGAATCTGCATCCTTCGCCGCATCCATTTAGCCGACTATCTTATGGCCATGGCATTTGTTAGTCGTTTCCCTTCCCTAGACGTGAACTAGGACCAAAATAACTGATGCACGGCCAGGCTTGTGCTATTGTCCAGGGTGTCATATTCACCGAAGCCTATCACTGGGGCATGGGGAGGCACTTCTACTACCTCAATGATAACGAGAGGATTCAATCCGTGAAATTCCTTTTCTACCTCCAGGGCTGGGGCATCGCCAGCACCATGTTCGGACGGATATCCTTCTGCTGCTTCCTGCTGAAATTCGTCTCCACGTGCCACTTGCGCCGATTGTTGCTGTGGTTCTTCATCTGGAGCCAGGCTGTCATTGGGCCCTTAACTATCATCCTCATCTACGTGCAATGCGGCACGCACCTGAACTCGTTGTGGGATCACAGTAATGATGAGAAATGCTGGAGTCCCAACGTCCAACGGGACTTCGGCTTCTTCCAGAGCGGTAGGGTTTCCCCGATAGCAGGAGAAGAAACCCTCCACAGCACTGTTTTGCAGCTCGATCTTTTGCTCACGTGTCCGTAGGCATGAATTCGCTCACGGATCTCTACCTCACGGTCCTGCCCGCCATGATTCTCTGGGACCTCTCCCTCCAGCGGGCCCGCAAACTCGCCCTCGTCGCCGTGCTCAGCTTAAGCGTCTTGTAAGCCTCCTTCCTCTTCCTCCTCTAGCCCCCGGAGAACCCAACTAACACGCCCTCCCCAGCGCCCTCGTCGCCTCACTAATAAAATGCTACCTAATCAAAGAACTCGGCGCCCGCAACGACATAACCTGTGCGGCCCTCCCCCCTCCCCTTCCCCTCCCCCCTCAGCTAACCTCCCACAAACAGGGAACATCATCGTCTTCCAGGTGTGGTCCACAATCGAGATCTTCCTCGTCATCCTCTGCGCCTCCATCCCACACCTCAACCCGCTGCTCCGCTGGGGGCAGCGGCTGTCGAGCTCGTGCTGCACCGACGATACGCGCACCGACGATACGCGGAGTCTTGAGTTGGCGGAGGGAGGCCGGAGTCGCAGTGGTGATGGTGGTGGTGGTGGTGGTGGTGAAGGAGGAGGCGGTGGCCGCGCGCCGAATCGGAGTTCTGTGCGCGGGTTTGCGCGCTTGGCGGTGCCGGAGCGGGTGTGGAGCGGTGCTGGTGGGGTTCGTGGGTCTGGTAGGAGCCAGGGTGGTGGTGGTGGTGGTGAAGGAGGAGGCGGTGGCCGCGCGCCGAATCGGAGTTCTGTGCGCGGGTTTGCGCGCTTGGCGGTGCCGGAGCGGGTGTGGAGCGGTGCTGGTGGGGTTCGTGGGTCTGGTAGGAGCCAGTTGAGCCAGAGCGAGGAGAATATCCTTGCAGGGCTCCATGGCGGCAGCGGTGGCGGCTTTGGCGAGAAGAAGGCGGATGTGGTTAAGACTACGGTGGTGCTGGATGCGGATGCGAGCGGGGATGGGGATGGGGATGGGGACGGGGATGGGGATGGGCGGTGGGACGGCGAGGGTCGCAGTGCGCTGCCGCATGCCTGGGTTCCGTGACGGCGACCCGCTGAGTTTGGGGTAGAGGAGGAGAGTTTTTGCGGGCTCAAGGCATGGCTGGTGTTTTATGGGATTGGGCTTGGGATTGGAGGTTTTGGTTTCGATCTCGGCGTTGGTGGAATATTTAGGTTTTGGGGCCGGCTTGCACGGGATATTGGGACAGGGAATTGGAACTGAAAACTACGACTTGGGCACTCTAGGAAGACTTGATCACGCATATCAGGTATTGCGGGATGGGCTGAAGGATGTCCCTTCCCCTGGTGATGTCCTAAAAGTTGGACCGTGCGCAGAACACCAAACAGAATCAAAATAGACTTTATTCCACCGTTAGCCTCCTCATATTGAGCGACTCAGCTCCAAAGATTGAGTGTATATAGTAATTGTATGTTAAAATCGACAGCTTCTACAACCACGTAGATTCGAATCACGGAGCCTTGATCCTATTCTATCGGCTGGATCTTATCGATAACCGTAGGACGAATTTCACCAGCTGAAGGGATAAGGAAAGAAACATAATGTAGTCTCGCTCTGTCCTGGGCCCGGCGCGGCACGAACAGTTGTCATCCTTTCTCGCCGCACCCACCCACATCTGACCCTCACTCTCACAGCCGGCCCAACCCACGCTACCCTCCGCGTTGAAACGGCCATAGCTTTGCCCCGGCGGCGCGGGTTCATGGCGCGCTGCCGAACCCGATCGGCGCCGCGAGCTGCAGGTTTTCCCTGCCGCCGATCTCAGGGGTGGATTGTGCGATACGAGATTTAGGCGAGGCGCTATTTCATGCAAGATGCGACACGGGCGGGGGTTTAATTATCAGCTTCTTGCTTCGGTGCGGTAGGGGAGGGTTGTCTTTTGGTGGGGATGGTGGGATGGGATGAGATACGATGGGATACGACGGGTTGCGCTGTTGGTTATGGGTGTAGTACTTGCACGCTCGACAGAGCGGTTGATCGAGTCCAGGCCGGTTTTTTCTGCCGAAGGGGTTTCTCTACCGGCCAAAAGCATCGACCCTCCGCTCGACTGAAGCGGCTGCAGCGATCGCTAGGTGGAAGCAGGAAACACTGATCAAGCGGGCGGCTCAATGGCAGCATGGAATATAACGCTTTTTACTACCCAGAGCTCAGACTACAGGCAAAACTCCTTAGTACGATATGGGTTTTGACGCCAAATGTATAGTAATACCAATGGTATTGTTATATCAAGAGTCACATGTAAGGTGAATAATCAGCAAAGCTTCAATAAAAAGTGGATCTCAAAGCCCAAAGGGTATAGATTTCCCTCCTTATGGGCCAGGTATACCTCCTTCCCATACAACTAGCTATACCGATATTGGTCGTAGAGCTTAACGATATCGTCAAAAGTCAGATTATGGTTAGTTACACCAAAAAAGGCTTGATCAGGGCGTGTAGATCCTAATATAAAATGCATTGTTATATACCCGGTATGGTATTAAGGAGTTTTGCCTGTACAATACAGTTCCATCTAGATCTAAACGCCCTCTGAGACAATCATGCCTATCTATCGGATTACAGATATATATATCTCCTACGCCGTCGCCGTTTTCCGCACGCCAGAAATACCTCTATGTATATGTATGTTTGCGTCCCAGGTCTAAATCCCATCCCTCAAGATGCCTTGGCATCACCTTTACGGCCGGCGCAGCGGGTGCGCCTCAGTATTACTATATCGAGTCAGCCCAGCCATCTCGACTAGTCACCCCCATCCCACAACCACCTCCCCTCCCCTCAAGAATGAAAACAGACGAAATACTCACAAGACAAACTTATCTAGACTGACAACCTGCGGCTCACTGAAGACGAGATAGAAGTACTTGAGCGTCTCGGCCATCCAGAAGCTCTCGCACTCGTCGATGCGCTCCGGGTCCGGCGTCGTCACGTCCGCGATGGCGCTGTTAGCGATGCTGGTGTTGGTGTGCCGCGTCACGGCTTGGAACATGCGCCACGCCTTGTCCTGCAGCGTCGTATCGCCCGTGATGCGGTACAGGATGAAGATAGACTCGATGGCTTCGGGACTAGAAAAACGATCCCAATGTTAGCTAAGAAATGAGGGGGAAAAACTGCGCGGAATGAAGGAGCAGGATATGAAGGAGCAGGATGGGACGGAATGGGGTAGGGTTAAGGGTGTTTCAGGGAGGGGTAAAGAGGGAGCGGAGGTAGGAAGGGGTTGCAGCATACCGCAGCAAAAACCTGCGATCCGTGATCCCCGTAAACCCAGGCGCGAGCTTATCCTCCTCGATGATCCTCCTGGCGTGCGCGACCTTCTCGTCCGCCGTCTCGACCCACCGCCGCTGCTGCTCATGCATGACGCCGTCGTACCACCGCTCGTAGCTCCACGCGCAGTCGTCCGGGTCCGGGCACGGCACCACACTGAAACTCTCCGGCATGATGCCCGTCGGCATCGACTCGTAGGCCCAGATGCAGCCGTTGACCAGCTTGCGCGCGATCGCGAGGTCATCCGGCCGCTCGAAGATCTTGGCCGCGATCCCCACCATACCGCCAGTGAAGCAGGCTAGGTGCTGGCCTTCTGGTTGCAGGTCCAGGAAGTCGGCCACGCCCTTCTTGACTGTGCCTGAAAGCAGAATGTCCTGGTTTTCGGGGTTCAGGGGACGGAAGAAGAGGTACTTTTTTGCGGCTTCGATAGCGCCGATGTATAGTTTGCGGTATTGTGACACCAGGCCGCCGAGCAGCATGTGTTGCTTGGGAAAGTATTCGTATAGGGAGTCGGACATGCCACCGAATGTGAAAGTGCGGTCGACTGTGAAAGACTCACGTTGCGGGTTGATGCGGACGGGCCACAGTCCTGGGATACTGGTATCGTTTTGATATTTTTCGAATTGGTCGGATATTCGCTGGACTGCATCGAAGTATTTCGGATCGCCAGTTATTTGTGAGAGGCGGGTGAACTCAAGACTTAAAGAACCTAGCTCGGCACTTAGGGCTTGCGATGGGGCTTCCTGTTCTCCGCTGAGTGCCCCACTAGAAAGATGATCAGCCAGATGGAAGTCGGTACTGGGGGGAAAATGTACTTCTCCCAGTTCCAGCGAGTGATTGGCAGTCGGTTCGGTGTGTCAAATGCAGTGTACAGCATATCACCCAGCTCCGTAGCTTTCTTGAGAAGGATGGAGTACTTGCCTTCGCTGAGATCGTAGGTGCTGAGCAAACCTCCCAAGTAGCGGATTGTTGTTTCGAAAACATTAAGTGTAGGCACTTCTGTAGTAGTGAAGTCAATTCTTTTCAATGCCGTAAGCGCCAATGCAAATTCCTTATCCAGTCCCATTATCGACAGTGTATCAAGTGTGTCTACCAATGTCGCAGCTCGTCCTCCAAAACTATTCTTATACCCACCAGACACGGGCGTCACCTCATCCTGCAGCCAGGCATGTTTCTTGTAGCCTTCCCAGGAATGCAAGAATGTCCGCTTGACAGCTGCGAGCCGCCTCTCTCTCTCTTCTTTATTTCCCTGTGTCTCAATACCGAAGTCGTGTTGGATTTTGGGGATTGCAGCAGGTGTCCCAGAAGGTAATGGTATCATAGACGAGACAGGGTACCGTAATGGAACTTTCTTCCATTTCACAGGGTGGGTAATTCGTCCAGATGGAGGGGAGGACTTTCTAGCTGGGCGTAGGGCGGGGCCCCAGCCTGCAAGCCGATAAAAACCGAATACTAGGAAAAATGCTAGGGCACATAGGAGAGTCCATCGGCGAAGGAGCGGTTTCATGCTGGTTACAGCAACGAGTTCAGCGGGTGATTAACATCGAAAGGGAAAGACTTGATCGAACTGAGGAGTCAAATGCAAAGGAGTGCAAATAATAAGGCTATAGTCGTAATTTAACGGAAAAAGGAGAATGTAGAATTCTAGTGTCTAGAGACGAATCGGAAGGATTCGAGCAATAGCAAAGAACGAAGTGGCTAGAGGATCTAGCATCTAAGCAAAAGCAAAGACAGCAAAGAGCGAATCTTGGAGAGCCAAGAAGAGACCGTACAAGAGGAGTGAATTCGGATGTAGGAGAGCTGCTTCCCTGTTTCCAGCTTGTGCAGCTATCCCGTCCGGCATGCTTTATCGATAACGTCAACATGTTTGTGCATCAGCTTCTAAAAATTTCGCTCAGCCCCTTGCCAAGATTCTCAGCCACCCTAGCACACCCAGTTGAAAGCACATGTCGATCAAGCCTTCTATTAGCCGTATGTAGATCGACCGTCGATATCAAATGGAAATATCCGAACAACCTCAACTCGCGATCGTAGAGCTGAAAAAAACTAGGTCAAAGGAGTCGCAATCACATCAGGTGCTCTTAAGGTGATACGGCTCTTCTTAATTTTATATTACTGAGCAATATTCATGACACCCAGCGCGTTCCTTTACATAGAAAGACTCATACGCCTCTTTAAGTGGTTTTATCTATAAGGGTAAAGAGGTAAAGTAGAAAGGTGTTATCACAGGGGTCGACGACGCAATCTAAAATAAGCTTAATTGCTAGCTATTTTCTCATGCTACCGTGCATTAACCGCGTAATTGGTCAAGAAGTCCGAATGCAGAAACAGAAAAGGAAACGAATAGGGGTAGCGAAGGTACGTGCGTAGGTGCCTGACGAACGTGCGCCGGTGAGTCCCATGACAGGTGTTGATACATAAAGTAGATAGTAACGATTGTGGCGCAGCGTGTATGCAACATAATTACAGCCGAGGGAGCTATAACTAAGTGGTAGATTTAGAGAGCTTAAAGGAAGGAATTAGGCTCTCGTTTGCCAATTTAACGATTGCTTAATTGCTCCTCCATAGAAATTAGTATATAGGCAAATCCCTTACAATAGTTTGGTTTGAAAAGCTTCATTTAATTTTGTTATGGGCGTTTTTCTAAGCACGCTAATTTTTTGGGGTTTAGCCCTATTCTAACTAGTAAAACAGGCGGCGTTCTCCGAACGATCGGCAGCACTAAAAAGGTGCTTTCAACCGGATGCGCCAGGGTGGTGTGGCTATATTTTATTCAAATTGTTACCTTTAATTTTTACAATTTCATTAAGTGTAATTTCTATTATATTATCTGAAAACGTATACCCGTCACATGCTTCACATGACTCCTGTCTCAGTGTACGGCGCTAGACCAGGGGATTTTGTACTTAAATCCAGAGACCTCTCACTTGTCCTCTGTTCTCTTCTCTCTAGCTTGGTATCCTTAATTAAGCAGCCTATAACGCCTTTTTTCTGAGCATTTTGTACGAGCCAACCAAGCGCTGTCTACAGAGCCTTTTAGCTGTGCGATTTGTACGTGCAGTCACAATAATTGCACGCGAAAAAGAACATTCTCCCGCAAACCATTCTTAAGTAGCAAGATAATGCTTAGCAAACTACCAACCAAATGTATATATGCAATTAAAAACTATTTGGAGATAAGGCTACTGCGCCTAAAGCATGTTCTTACTTATGATTCACGGACTTCGCTAATCTCTTAGACCATCACAGTTCCATTATAAATGGCGCGTTTTTGGATTCAGTTATCGGATTCGGATAAGCGCACGGACCGCTGCGATCTAATCAATAACTTCTTTGCCGTAAATATTCAAGTTAAGACAACCCTAGGACAATCCACGACTAGCCAAGGGACTAAATACCGCTCGCCGTTCCCAACGAACCAACATCTCCAGTTATAGGAACTTTACAAATGTCCGCGAGAACTACAGTCGCTAGCACGGCTAGCCCCGAACCATCCAGTGCCAGATCTGCGACCTCAAGCCAGTGCACTACCGATCAAGACAAGGCAGAATTGATATGGGCGGCTACAAATGGGGACGAAATAAAAGTACGGCTGCTGCTAGATAAGGGAGTCCATGTTAATGCAGAGGACGGCAACGAAGGGACGGCGCTATACCATGCGGCCGCTAGGGGTTACGAAACGATCGTGAGGCTACTCCTCGACCGAGGCGCCAATATTGAGGCGAATCTCAAGGGAAGTGGACTCACTGCCTTGCTACGTGCAGCTAACGATGGGCACAGAGCGATAGTGAAATTATTGCTTGATCGAAATGCCGACGTCGAAGCAAAGACTAACAATAGCAAATCTACGCCTCTCATACTTGCATCCCAGCTCGGGAGGTTGGCCGTGGTGAAGCTGCTACTTCTGTGGGATGCTGATGTGAAGGCAAGGAGGACTGATGGGTCCACGGCCCTAATGCTCGCTGCTCAGATGGGCCAGGAGGCTGTGGTGAAGTTACTCCTCGCACATGGATCCGATATCGAGGCAAAGACCAACAGGGGATTCACGGCTCTTTCAATGGCAGCTTCCGAAGGCCATATAGCGGTAGTAAAGGCCCTATTGAACAACGGAGCTGCTATTGAGGCTAAGAATGGGCCTATAGCCCTCATAGTAGCAGCTGATGCGGGGCAGAAAGCCGCGATGGAAGTGCTGCTTGATAATCGCGCTGATATTGAGGCAAAGTCCATAAACAGTGGATCAACAGCCCTAATCCGCGCAGTGATCCAAGAGCGAGTTGAGGTGGTCAAGATGCTGCTCGATCGGGGGGCTGACATTCAGGCAAAGACAAAAAATGGATACACAGCCCTAACATACGCAACCGAAAAGCCGAGCACAGAAGTACGAGATATATTACTAGAGCATATTGCCAACTCAAAGCTTCAAGATCAAATGACCATAACGAATGCTCCTGCTGCGACGCCAAAAGGCCAGAGTGTGGCAGCATTCTCAACTGTCAGCAAAGGCGATCCATCGCAACCAGTTTCTCTAGTTTCAGACCTTTCGTCAAGACCAAAAGACTCAGAGCCCCTTGAGGAATCTTCATCTGATGGAGAGAACATAAAATATGGGCGCTTTCAGTTGTATGACTCGGATGATACGAATGCTTACCACCCTGACCTGTAAGACTATGCCACCCCTCATCTCCTCCGGTACCATGTCGAAACTTACTTGCAGAACAGACGTCGAAGCGCTGAAGCATGGTTCAAAAAACTGACTGATGTTCACTACATGCTGCAACGTGCGCCTGCCAAACACAACGGTGATCCTGTTAAGATTGCGATTATCGACACGGGCGTGGATTATGAGCATCCTCTAATCCAAACAGAGAGACACCGGATCAAAGGCTGGGCTGATTGGACTAAGGGAAGAGAGGGAGCAGAAGGACGATCGAAGATAGATAGATCCGGCCATGGGACCCATTCTACCTGGTTGCTGCTTCGATATGCTCCAAGCGCAGATATCTACGTGGAGAAGGTAAGTATCGGTGATAGACCTGGTCCCAATTTTCCATCTCACGTGGCCAAGGTATGTTTTATTTGACCCTTGCTGAGGTATAATGATAACAGAAGGAAAGGCTATCGATCACGCCGTTACTCAATGGAATGTAGACATCATTACTATGTCCTTCGGTTGGAAAGGGCGCGTCCCTGGCCATGAGGAAGTTTTCGACGCTGTCAACCGTGCAGCAATTGAGAAGACCCTGATGTTTGCGGCTGCTTCAAATGATGCCCGTTCTAATACAACTTCCGTAGCAGCGCCCGCACTTTGGAGTCAAGTTATCTCAATCTTCTCGACCGATGGAAGCGGGACCTGGTCAAAATTCAATCCCCATAAAGCTACAGGCCACACATACATTGCCACGTTGGGGGAAGGGGTGGAATCAGCAGTCCCGGCCAGCCTATGTCAAGGAATTACGCAACGCAGAAACGGGACGTCAACTGCCACCCCTATTGCAGCTGCTATTGCTGCACTCATTCTTCAGTTTGCAAGACAAAGCCCACCTCCTGGAATACCAGCGCTCTCAGAAGAATACATTAGGTCGTTGAAGCGAGGAGATGTAATGGTGCAAGTATTCAAGGATATGGGAGGCGAAGGGCACGGTGACAAGGTGTTGACACCTTGGGAGTTTTTAGGCACACGCAAGGAATATCAAGATGTTAAGTCTTTCATCAAGGCTGCAATCGAGAAGGTATTCTAGGTGAAGTTCGGTCTCTAAATCTTGTGAGTGATGTGCGCGGATTCGTGGTAAATCTCAATTAGTATATCCAATTTTCTCGGGAAAATGTCCCAGAAGATTGCTCTCTATTAGCATATCCAGAATGCCTCAATCCTTTGTCCGAGTCCTCATACAATAACGTAATTACATTCCTCATTACCATCTCTAACTGTTTCAGAAGGTTGCAAACCAAACTCGAGCTCTATATTGACATCTCCTTCCCCCAACCCCCAAAATGCAGCCACCTCTTCCGGCTCGTCGTCGTCATCATCATCAAGGTCCTGTTCTGAACCATGCACATTGTAGAATTGTCCTGCAACAGGCTCAGTTCTGACCTTGTCCTTGCTATAGTAAACCTGTCTTAGGCGGAACGCATATACGAAGCCGGCCGAATCTCTGAACGACCTGATCTGCTGGCTCGACGATGAGGCTGTACCGGCCAACCCTAAATCAATTGGTACACAAGTCGCACTTGTATTAACTCCTCCACGAAGGTGTACATCCTGTTGACTCGAGTCAATTCTTTCCATCTGCGCTCCAATCGCGATCTTGACGCCTGATATCATGTAGATGTTTTTCTTGATCCAACCACCAGTGATGTAATCCTGCACATCTGGAGATTTCAAGCACTCCTTCACAAAGTCGGCCTCTGGAATAAAGTGGTGGGTCTCGAGCTTCTCGATATTGTATTTAACGGCGTCGCTCTTGCCGAAGCCGAAGCCTGCCTCGCCGCCGAGTCCGGTAACTTCCAAGAATTTTACGAATAGTCCTACCATGACACTCTGGCCAGAGACGAATGCCTCAGTAACTACTTTTTTTGGGACAGAGTCTATTTTCGATGCGACTTTGGGGAGGAGGCCTGGATTGAGGATGTCGCCTGGGTCGTAGGACTTCAGGATGCGACCCAAGGTTAGATAACCCCCAGGCTGGTAGTCAGTGCTCTTGAGCAGAAACCATGTTGGCTTTTCGGTTCGTGGCATCGCGGGCTCTTTCTTTTACGGAGAAAATCGTCTTAGTGAACGTAGGAGAAAGAGAAATATCTCCAAGAGCTCCACTGTTTCGCCCGCATTTCCATCCAGAGATTACCCACATTTGAGATTCGATGTGTCAGCAAGTCGCAAAAAACCTTATCACATAAATCAGACCCCCAGTGGACCGTTGGTACGTGCACTACGCGCACGTGCGGGCATAACGTAGCAGGAAGCAAGCCACCCCACGAAGCAAGCTATATAAATACCTACTATTTTAATTTTTATAGTAAATTACACTAAAATTAAAAGGCCTTAGTATATTATATAAATTAATCTTTGCCCTCTTATAAAGCCGAGACTACTATATAAAATATTATATAAGATCTTTTTTCTAGCATTAATGTCAGGTGACGAAGTCACCTCGCCTATATGTATTGTTCCGCACAGCCGTGTCTGGCATCAAGCCAGTCACTTGCTTACCTTTTGTAGGTTTGTGTGGCTGAGTGGTGCGGAGCTTATCACCTCACAATTAAGCCGTTAATTTATAAGGCCTTTAGCGCCTATAGAGCACCTAAATCTACGGTTAGATATAATCTTACTAACTATCTCCTATAATATAAAGCTTAACTAAGTTTATTATATCCTCTATAAGAATAGTTAATTATTAATTATTAGTAGCTAAATAGTATTACGAAGAAGAATAAGTATTCATTACCCTTAATTAGTAAGATCTAAGGTAAATAGATAACATATAAATCTTTATAGAGATAGATCTAAAATAGGGATGCTATTAGGTTAGGATTAAGGAAAGTAATAAATAAAAAGGGGTATTTAGGACTAAAGAAGGACTATATAAACCATTAGTAATATAGTTCCGATTTATAAATATACTAGCGACGTTTTAAAAGCGGATTAATATATTAGCAGAATACTATAATAAGTTCGTTATAGCTTACCTAGATAATATTATTATATACTTAAATAGTAAAGAGAATTATTATAAGTATGTTAAGTGTTATAGTACTAGTAGAATTTGGTAAAACTTGGCAAAACTTAGTAGAGAGATGCGGTTACGTAACTAAAGGACCGTATAAAAGAACACTACTTTAAACGGCGCTGCTCTTCTTCTTTTCCTTTCCCTTTCTTAGCTTTAGATCCTTATCTATAGACAACCAATTATATAGGCTTGCGCGCGTTATATTGCCGTACTAGTGCCTTAATTAACTAAGTCGCTAATAACTAGAGTCCTTTAACTAGGGTCTATAACCTACTAGTAACTTACTAGTAATAACCCATACTAACGACTTATATATTATTATATGTCCATTTATAACTAGTGTCCTTTAACTAAGGTTTATAACCTACTAATAACCTACTAGTAGTAACCTATATCGACAACTTATATACTATTCTATATATATACTACGTAGATAATATAAGGCTAACGTATAGGATTAGCGGCGAATTTCAAGGGTATACTGTCTTACTGTCTATAAGCCTAGCTATATATAAGTAATCTATAACCTATATATAAAGTATATACGCGCTACGCCAGTATGCTGTAAGGCTAAAGTATAGGGTTAGCGGCAGATTTAATAGGTATACTGCCTTACCGCCTATGCGTCTAGCTATATATAAATAACTTATAACCTACCGGCAGAGTATATATATATACCCATCTTTCCCTTTTAATTTTTTCCTTATTAAGGTGTTTTATAGGGTTTTATTAAGGCCCAAGTATAGAAAGGATTGGGGATATTCTGTAAGGCACATTGCTAGGGTATACGGTAGGAAGTAGGTAAGCCGAGCATAAGTTATAAGGAGAGTCAATAGAAAAGGCCGATATGGTAATGAGGGTAGGCAATAGCCTAAGTACAGAGACGAACCGATAAGGAGGGCAAGAGGGCTATAAGCTTAAGGGAGCTTATAAGGAGGTGCTAAGGCCTAGCTGAGGGCTGGCCTTAGCAGCCGCCAAAAGATCCCTTACACATTCCTTTTTAAAGGGGGGGGTATTATTAGATAAAACCTAAGTAGATAGCTATATAGCTGCAAGGTATAGGCGACCCGCAGGCGACTTGCCTATAAGGTACGTACGCTATGTATACCTAGAGAAAGCCCTTCCTTACCTCGCATATAGACTCCTCCTTTTCCCTTAAAGATTTGTCTATCTATAAAATATACCCTATTGTTCTATTAATTGGACTCCCTATCTATATCCTTACCTTATACTATATAAACTATTAGTTATATAATTCGGGCTTATAAACGTACTAGCAACGTTCTAAAAGTAAATTAATAGTATATTAGAAGAACACCTAGATAGATTTATTATCGTATATCTTAATATTATTATTATCAACTCTATAAGTTAAGAAGAATATAGAAAATATATTAAATAGGTCTTAAAGAGACTATAAGAGGAATAGATGCTAGTAGTATAAAGAAGACTAATTTTATCAAATTTGTTATTAAACTAGGACATATTAGTATAGACCTAAAATAATGTTAAAGCTATAGTAAGTTAGTAAAAACTAGAGAATGTTATATAGTTAAGATTGTTTCTAGGGTTTTATAATTACTATAGGAAGTCTACTACATAGCAGTCCAAAAAAACATTAAGCTATTTACTTAATTAATAAAAAAGGAGTAACTGTAGGTATAGAGTAATAAGAAGAACCTATTCTAGGAACTTAAGGAGTTATTTACCTAAGATCTAATCCTTAAAATCTACTAACTAGTACTAGAGATAGTGGTTAAGACGGACGTATTATACTTTATATTAGGAGTATACTATTATAGAAGTATTAGGATATATAGTACCTAATAGTATATTATAGCCAGAAGGTAATACTACCGGAACTGAACTATAATATCCTATAATAAAGAGTTACTAGGTATAGTTATAGTACTTAAGGAATAAAGGGCATTTTTATAAGGTATAGGAAAACTATTTATAGTTAAAATAGATTATAAGACCTAATAGGGTTCCTAATAATAAAGGAACTTAACTAAAGATAAATTAAATAAGTAGAAATACTTATAGAATATTATTTCGAGATTTAGTATACTAAGGGTACTAAAAACGTAAGCGTAGATATACTTAGTAGGAAGGCAGAACTATAAAATAAAGAAAGGCTATTAAGAGCTATATTACAAAAGGATAAAGATAGAAGAATTAGATATAATTACCCTAAATTAATAGTAACTTAGGAAGAAGAACTAGAACGAGTCTATAAGACACTAGAGAGCTTTTAGGTATAATAGATTTTAGAGGCATAGCTAAAAGATCTAAATATAGAATAATATAAGCACTAAGAAGCTACATATATCCTAAGAAGTATAGCGAAAGAATTTGTTAAAGAATTCCATAAAGGAATAATATAAAGGTATAATAGGGCTATAGGCTTAATATTAAGTCTTTAAGAGGGGTATATTATTTAAAAAATCTAAGGACTAGTAAGATAAGTTATAAAGAAATATCTAAATTATTAAAGGAATAAACTAATAAGGTATAAGTTATACAGAGGGCTATAACCTATTAAAATACTAAAGAGACTATAGAAAACAATATTATAAGACTTTATTATAAAGTTATTAAAGTTAAAAGATTCTATTACCGGATGGGAGTATAACGTAATCCTAGTAATAGTAGATAAGTTAACTAAGTAGGGCTACTTTATAGTATATATAGAAGAAATCTTAGTAGAAGATATAGCTAGAATCTATATTAAAGAAGTATTTATAAGATATAGAGTACTAATAAAGATTATATTGGATAGAGACTTAAGATTTATAGTAGTATTTTAGGAAGTATTTTTAGCGGAATAAGGGGTTTAGGTAGTAACTTCCACTATATATTATCTATAAATGGATAGTTAAAGGCCGCCACTAATCATACACCCCCTAAATGATATACGTACACCCCCCAATTGATACGCATACACCCCCTACCTCATTTGGTTTGGACGCTTCCTTATTAAGTTAGAATATCACGTGCGTTTAACTTGTGCGTGCCTGTATCGCGAAAATCAAAGTGCGCGCCCATCCAAATTAATACCTTAACTTCACACCTAAGAGCCTACAATTATAGAGCGTCGCCGCGGTCGGTCAATTGGCTCTATAACTAGCTCTATAATTATTAATCGTGTCGACGGATTTACTCGTAGAGAGCCCTTAGTATTTGAGTGAAATACTGGCTAGACTCCTACCGGGCGCACGCGCGAGCGCGGGTGGAGGCGCGGGTGTGGGCGCGGAGGCAGCTTACAGACATTAAACAGAGGTAGCAGCACCTAAATTAATTCGCGTAACGCCTCACATAGCACTGCGTAATCTAATTTAGACTCTGCTACTTGTACTATAACTAAAATTAAGACTTAATCGTGGTATCGCGGTCGCACTTTTGATTTTCGCGATGCAGGCGCAAACATGTCAAACGCACGTGATGTTCTAACTTAATAAGGAAGCATCCAAACTATATGAGGTAGGGGGTGTACGTGTATCATTTAGAGGGTGTATGATTAGTGGCGGCCTAGTTAAATAGACTAAACTAAACGTTAGAATAGTACTTACGGTATTATATTAATTATATATAAAATAATTAGTGAAGTTACCTAATTCTAAGGCGCCGAGGCCTCGCCTATACTAGACTGTTTTAGGCTTGGCGCCCCGACCCTGCGAGAAGAAGCCGATATCACTAGCAACTGTATCAAGACCTTCACCATCAACATCTCCAGTATCCGGTGAAGTTTCCTGCAGAGATTCCTCTCTAGCCATGAGACTGATTTGAGGGAAAAGGTCAGCTATGAATGCATTCGCTTGCTTTTCAGTTGCGGAATTGATGTTATACCACTCTTTCCACCTCAATTTAATACACTCATCTCCGCTCCTCCCTTGACCGGACCCCCCAAACCGTGTCATCCAAGCCTAGCGGACCACCACACCTCCAATCCCACCCACCACACCACCTCACACAATGAAAGTCGCCGGGTGAGTCCTCTTCCTCCGCTCTCTGCCCGCAAGGCTAACCCACCCCAGCCTCTACTTCCTGGCCGACCACACGCCGGCCACGCTCCCAAACCTGACTTCCTCCCTCCTCAAAAAGCCCTCCGCAAGCCCTCTCCCCCGCTGGTCCCTCGAACACCGCCTCCTGCGCGCCCCGCCACCGCCGCAACCCGTCGCCGCAGCCTCGACAGACCCCAAGCTGCTGCCCCACCAACACATTCTCAGCTTGTCACACCACCCGGGCAAAACATACCTGTACATCCCGGCCAGCACAACTACCGACGCTGCCACTTCCGGTGCTAGTGCTGGTTCCGGTACTGGTTCCGGTTCTGGTGCTGCTTCTGGCGCTGGTGCTAGTGGAGGCGCCACCCCAGGCCCCGTGGTCGCCATCCCAGCCGCGCAGGCCGAGCCCTTCGTGGCGCTGCTGACGAGCAAGCAGTCTGCGCTGTGGACGCACCGCCAGACGCACAGCGTGCGCGACGGCGCGGCGTTCCAGGTCGGCGAGTGCATCGTGCGGGCTGGCGAGGTGCGCATGCCGCGGCCCAGCAGCGGCGGGCAGCATGTTGCGCAGGGCGTCGTCGTATGTATTGAGACGGAGCTGCTGGGGGGTGAGGAGGGGGAGGAGGAGGATGCGGAGGTGGCGGTCGAGGGGGACGTTGTTATGGGTGAGGGGGACGGAGATGGAGATGGAGGGGAGAAGGGGGTGGGTGTGGAGGCGATGAGGGAGGCGCGGGAGACGATTAGGGGACTGTGGAAGGATTTGGGGGTTGAGGGGGGGAAGGAGGGCGTGAAGGAGGTTATGAGTAATTATGCGGGTGCTGAGGAAGAGCAGGCGAGGTGGGCGGAGGTGAGAATGTGGTGTGAAGTTTTAAGGCTGCGGGCTTGAGGCTTGGGTGTTGTCTTGGTGTCATGAGTGGAGTGGTTACAGCGGGAGTAAAAGTAAGAGCGATGATATCACGACCTTAGTTTGGTAGGTAAGGTGTTGGTTATATACAATATCCTCGTGATTTACAGCGAGCCTTATCAGGGCCGTAAAGAGACCAATGAAGAGATTATCTCTTCATAGCGGGCTTGAGCGTCTTGGTATACTCCTTTGAGGCCGAAGTTAATGGCCTACCCGCCAGTAGTTAGATCTTGATATACCCTCTTGGATGTCTACTTGAACCTGATCCTATCTGGATTTTGACCCGGCAAATGCATGAACCCACCAGGTGTTCCTCAATGACTTTACCCAAGTCAGATTTGTCTCGAAAGCTTACGAAATTGCTTGGTGTACGCCATATGCAGATTTGGAGTCTCATCCAGAGGCCATATTCTGTCGCTTTGACCGCGCTCTCTTCGCCTCTTTGTCGGCCTTTTTAGCTTGATGGAAACTCGGCACCATGGTACTTTCCTCATGCTTCTTCCGTTCAAGCGCGCCCCCAGTGACTTCGTCAAGCACAAATCGTCCAAAATGGCCGGTCCTCCAGCGCTGTATGATCCACAATGCTGAAGCATCTATATCCGGGACGCCACCTTTCTGCAACCTTCCTGTTTTCTCCGCTACGGCACCCAACAATGGGATTATATCATTCGTAGGCATATGATACTCGGCATATAGATCTGGAGACACGAGATTAATGCGGTAGAGGAGGTAGTCCGCAAGCATAGTAGGTGAGATGATAGTGTCTTTGACGCTACCGCAGAGTGCGAGTTTCAACATAGCTTCGGCATCCGGGACATACGGCATGAACACCCCAG
Organism: Cenococcum geophilum 1.58; assembly: GCF_001692895.1. Lineage (NCBI taxonomy): Eukaryota > Fungi > Ascomycota > Dothideomycetes > Gloniales > Gloniaceae > Cenococcum > Cenococcum geophilum. Next base: position 910,830 of record NW_027137563.1, on the reverse strand, counting down.
GCGTATCAACTAGATATACGCCTTCAGATTCATCAGTTCCTTCAATAATCTTGACACCTGTCGCTATCTTCCTTGTGACCCCTGGCTGTGCGCCTGTGAAAGCGGCTTTGCCCTTCCCCACGCCCTGGCTCCGGAGAGCATTGAGGAGAGACGACTTGCCAACATTCGGCATCCCAACAACCATCATCCGCAGTCCAATTAAAGACATCGAGTTTGCGGCATATTCACGAGGATATTGGAGCACGCGACGGACATCGCGCCGGTCTTTGTGATCGGAGAAGAGCACGTGCGAAGGAGCATGCCATTGTCTAATGATTTGCTCTCTCTGCTCCAATAATTTATTAGCGTGACTCAAGAGGACCAGCTCCTCGCGATGCTCGTACCTGTAAATCCGTCTTCTTCTGGTTGCTCCCAAGATCTCTCTTCGTATATACAATCAACCGCTCCCTTCCCGCCAGACTTGCTTCAAAGAGTGGGTTCCTTGAAGTTAGCGGAACTCGATAGTCACGGCATTCGACAATCAGGTCTATGGAGGAAAGCAACGTTTTCATCTTAGAGAGACCTGATTTGTGGTGTCCGAGAAAGTAAGACCGCGGGAGCGAGTCTAACGTCGGGAAGACAACTCTGGGGATGAATTGAGATACCATTATTGAATAGGCTGGTCGGTATCATCTTGTAGGATGACGGTATTCCTGTCGAGTGCTCATAGTCTCGCAAGTATGGAGCTGGTATTTGTCCAAGGTTGACGCAGGTGGAACTGTTGTCCGAATTGAATATTCTGCCAAGGCGGTCAGGAGACATCGAAGTTCTTAAGAGAACGGTATATACTTAGACGACGAACTTAAGCGCGAGGTTCATATTAAGAAGGTTTTTATAACGAAGCCTGTAGTAGATACTACGGTAGGCTTGTTAATAAGCTAGGTATATAGGTAGTGTGACGGCGCTAAGGCGCGTCACCTGCCAAATTCTGCCGCAATACTGCCAACCCTACGATTTGCTCGCTTACTACTAGCGCCTTGGCGCCTGGCCTATATATTTGTTTATATCGGCCCTAGCGACCCCTTTTCCTTCTCCTTAGCTTAGTATCTTTATAATATAGCATTTGTTTAAGCCTTACCTTAAAGGTATTTATTTAAATTGTAATAAGTAAAGTAGGATAATAAATATAACTATAGAGTAAGTGCGTAATAGATTAACTTTAGTTATATTTTAAAATTTACTAAGGGGGGGAGGTTATCTATAGTAGGGACTAAGGGTCTTTAAATATATAACTATAGCGCTAACGCGCGTAGCTGCTGTATATACGTCTTTATATTTACTCTAGTAGTCTAATAGCACGATTCTAATAGAACGTTAATATTATAGCCGGGTTCCTATACTCTACTGTATAGAGATATAAAAGCCGATTTTATAGATAACGCCGTAATTATTAAATAAGTAGTTAAGGTAGCGGTAGGGAATTATTAAAGTAGTAAAGAAATAATAGTATTTTTACTTAATTAAAGAGGGGGCAACGTCTTAATTACTAATAGGGTAGTTAAGGTAGTGGTAAGAAATAGGAGAGGTAGTAAAGAAATAATAGCGCTTCTACTTAATTAAAGAGAAGGCGACGTTATAATTGCTAAAGAGGTGGTTAAGGCAGCGGCAGGGAATAGAAATAGTAGTAAAGATTACTAGAGGTATAATAAATCTTACGAAAGTGCCTTAGACGTAATTTTAGTAGAGGGGACTAAGTAGAGTTTAATATAATAGCTACCTTAACGACCCACCTACTAATATCTACTAACTTTGATCTTTTATAACTCTACGGAAGTGCGTTTTAAAAGTCTTTGCCGCTAAGAAAACTAACTACCTTAGCTTATTACCATCTAAATCTAGATATCTTTCTATTTATTCTCTTACGCTTTAAGTACTTTTAAGCGTTTTTATACTTCTATAATACCCTCTTTATACTTATTACCTCCTTTAAATTTAATAATCTTAGATATAATTAATATTAGCTTTTCTCTTAAGAACCTTAATTTATTTATTCTAGTTATTTAGGCTCGTAAAAATTACGGTATAAGTAATTAGTATTTCTTATTAAAAGGATATTATAGACGTCTAAAATTAAGATATTAATAGAAATATTAAGACTTTAAATTAAAGATAATACAGTGGATGGTCCGGGCTTATAATTATTAAATAGGATAATTAAGAATAAGAACTCTATTTTATTATAAAAGGCTCTAAAGTTATAAGGGTTATTTGAACCCTTACTAAGGCTAGCCTTTAGCTAGCCTTTAACTCCTCCTTATAAGCTCCTCAGGCTTATAGCCCTCTTATCCTTCTTATCAGTTTGTCTTTATACTAGGGTATTACTATACCTACTCTTTACTATGTTATCCTCTTCTATTAACTCTTATATAACTTATACTTAATTTATCTACTCCCTACTGTATACCTAGGTAATATACCTTATATTTAAGTCGATTCTATACCCTTATAGGTAGTAGCTGGCAGCAAGCTAAGGGCTTTGCCCTTTAGCAATTTTATATTTTATAATCCTCTATTTTTACCTAAGATAACCGCGTATACTATAGAGTAGGTATACTAACAGACGCCTAGAAGATTATATCCGTATAACGGTATTAGAATATAAATTAGGTCCTTTACCTTTACCTAAAATAATTGTGTATATTATAGAGTAGCTATACTAATAAACGTCTAGTAGATCGCATCTATATTACAATTAGTAGATATAAATTAGAAGATAAAGGAGACGGTAGCTACCTAGTTAAGGGTTAGGTGCTATCTGGATTGTATATAATTATCCCCTAGTAATTAATATACCTATATATAATTGGCAGTGCAGCGGTACAGCTCTGCCCTAACGGCGACCTAAAGGTAATTTAATTGCTATCTAAAAGCTTTCCAGCAGAAGTTAAGGGGGATTATACGCGATTAAGCTTATAATACTCTATAGGCCAACTACGGTTTACTATATAGGGCAGTGCCACTAACAGAGCTTAGAAGGTTAAACGTTTTTAAAGAGATATAGCTATCTAAAGAACTAACGGCTAGCTTCCGAAGCTATAACTACTACTATACTTTTCTAGATTAAATACAACTCTAAGCTTTAGCTTAAAGATCCTATATAATCTTATAAGCTATAGCTTACCCTAAGAGCTATAGCCTACTTTAGAGCTATAGCTTATCTAAGGGCTATGGCCCAATCCAGAGACTCTCCGGTTATTAGCCTAAGGGCTACTAAGACTTAACTGTAGGTAGTTGTCCCTTCTTAAGCTATAACTTACTTTAAGAGCTATAGTTCGCCTAAGAGTATAGTAATAGCTTATTTTTAAGCTACGGCTTTAAGATTAATTATATACAATTAAGTCTTACCCTATTAGCGGACACTCTTTTCCTTCCTAAAAGACTTTTTCCCCTACTAGGGTTTAGTTATAGGTAAAGGTTTTTATTAAGGCTACTTAGTTACTTTAAGAGCTATAGCTTGTCTAAAAGATATAGCAGCAGCTTAAAGATCCTATATAATTATCTCTCTATAAAGCCTTAGTTGCTTTAAGAGCTCTAGCTTACTTTAAGAGCTTTAATTTACCTTAATTCTACGCAATTAAGCTAGCTCTAAGTAGAGATTATCTAGCTGTTAGCTAAAGAGCTGCCAAGACCTAACTATGCGATTGCGACGGTGCTAGGGCGCGTTACCTGCCAAATTCTGCTATGCTTTTACCATATTCTACTAACCCTGACTTCTGCTAGCTAACCAGGATTTCCTATACCCGGTATAGAAAATCGCTATTAGCCCGCTTACTACTAGCGCCTTAGCGACCCATTTGTATTTACCTTAAACCCTAAGGGCCTTCTTCTTCTTTTTAGCTTAGTATCTTTATATAGTAGCAATCTATAAGCTTTGTCTTAGAGGCATTTATATAAGCCTATTATATTATACTAAGCTCTCCCTACACTGCCTAAGAAGGCCTTAAAAAAATCCTACCCTAGGAAGACCTTTATCTGCAACAACGCGTTAATACGTTATACTTAGATACTAAAAGTTACTCTCTCTATACTGCCTGGGAAGGCCCTCTAAATATCCTACTTTATAGACTAGACTGTACTTAACCTATACCCCTAAAAGAATCCCGGACTTAAAACTGAATTATATAATTTTAACGAACCCTAGGAAGCTAATAATAGTACCTAAAGTAAGCTTATTTAAAAGAACTGTTTTTATATAAGAGGAACCCAAGATCTAGTTAGGATTAGAAATTAAAGATAATAATAACGTTATAGATGTACGTAAGTAGATTTGCGCCCTTGCGGCTAGCTAAAAAGCCAATTATTTTAAAGCAAAAAACACTTAAGAGACCCTAGAAGAGATCTTGGGAAGCCTTATAGCTCTATATAATAGTTTAGCTTTCCCTTTTTAAAGCCCTGGTTAACCTATTTACTCTACTAAATATAATAAACTAGGGAGTATAGATATAATAGCAAAATAATTAAAGTTTGTTAAGCTATTTAACCCCTAACTACTATTTAACAGAATAGACTCTACCTTTAAGCTAAATTTAAGGACAATACCCCTATCTAGTTTATATCTATTAACGAAATACTATAATATCTAGCTACTATTTATGTTAACCTAAATAAAGTATAGGATGCCTAGTATAACTATAATTGCTTAATAATAAAACTAAACTAACCCTTTACTAAATTTTAAACGTAATTCTTATATCTTATAGGAGAAGGCTAGGTCCCCTTTAAAAACTACTAATTAGACCTATACGATAAACTAATAATTAGGTTATAAGAGAAGATTACTATAACCTTAGATAACTTACTAACTTATAAAAGACTTATAACTTACTGCCTATTATTAGATTTAGAACTAAAGCAAATCAACGCCCGCCCCAATTAGTAGAAGTAACCCTATAGTAACTAAAACCTACTAGCCACGCCTATAGAAGCGGAAGTAGGAAGACAAATTATAATAGCTCTTATGCTAAAAGTAGCTATAACTATAAACTTGCGAGCTTCGCCTAACCTACTGCGTACTACGCCCTTAACTAATACGAGCCGTAATACTCTAATCGACCCTACTACAGTTACGTGTTATAGCTGCGGAAAGAATAGTTATTTTACCTTATCTTGTATAAAGCTAAAGGATATAGGTAATATTAAGGAAATAAAGAAAGAAGAGGTATCTAATAAGTTAGGAAAAGAAGAATCTTAGGGGAAGACTCCTCCTAGAATACCCTATTAATCTTAAAAAGATTAATTTAAGTTGGTTAATAGGTAGCAAATACTTTATAATCCTATATATAGTATCTCGGAATAGATATAGAGTTAATATTACTACCCTTATTAATACTAGAGCGAATAGCTTTACCTTTATAAATACTATATATATAATTAATATTACTAAGTTCCTAAATATAAAAGCTACCTAACTAGAGAAACCTATTCTAGTAAAAGGCTATAGTATCTAAGCTAGTAAGCCGGTTACCTACGTCTTAAGGTTATATATTTCTCTTAATAGACGACGCTAATATAGTATCCCCTTTTATATTTTAGACCTAGGTTTCTATAATATAATCCTTAGCTAAAAGTAGATATTCTATTTTAATATTTAGTTAAATATGCAATAAAGACGGTTTATCTAGCTAGAGGATAGACTAAAGTTGCTCTCCTTTACTAGAGAAATCTAAACTAACTGCTAAACGCTAGCTGGAAAGGCCAACCCTACCTATTAGTAGGATATTAGAGATTATAATATAGCCTTTACCTAGGAAAACGCCTATTAAAAGGCTAGAAGAAACTTCTATATACTAATAAGGATACTCTCTTAAAGCGCTATAGTTAAAGAAAACTCTACCTATAGAAATAGGATAGATAGTAATATAAAAGACTTCTAAATTATGGAGATCTAACTAATATGAAAAGAACCTACTAATAGGATATAAGAGATAGCCTTAGAAAGATACAATAGGAGCTAAAAGAAGGGACGATATAATTAATACCCTAGAAACCCCTAAAGTTATATAGTCCCCTAAAACTATAGAATCTCTCTATAGTAGATATTACTACAATTAGTATAATAGGGTTCTATTTTAATATATACCAAAAAGATAATAAGTGTTACGGTACTGGTGGAAAACGGTAAATTGTAGTAGACAATTTTAGACAGTTTTAGACAGTTTTATATAGTTGCAGTCATGTGACTAGAGGATCGTATATAGCTTTAAGCGGCGCTCCCCTTCTTCTTCTTTCCTTTCTTTAGCTTTAGATTCTTGTTTATAGACAATCCAATTATATAGGCTTGCGCGTCCCTTTTGCCGTGCTTATACCTCGATTAACTAAGTCGCTAACATTATCTAAAGCTTACTCTACTCTTTCTTCCTAAAAAGGAACTTAAATATATCTATAAGACTATAAATAGGATAAGAATATAGAATAGGACCCTAAGGACATTACTAGGACTATAAGGATAGGACCTAAAAGAAAAAAATAGAACCCTAAGGAAAGGACCTACAAGATACGCACAGACTAGAACCCCTAAAGAAATTACCCGGAATTACCTAACACCCCTATTACTATGCCATGAAATATAGCAGTAGGTAAAGCAGCTATAGGACCCTTAAATACTTTAGACTAAGAAATAATTAACGTTTTAACCCCCTAGGCGGAGCTTGCGGCAGCTAATACCGAAATTAAATAACTGTAAGAGCTGCTTAAAGCTAGAGATACCCCTATGTCTAATAATAAGTTATTATTAGATAACTAAAGACTTGCTATAGTCCTTTAGGCCCTATTTTAGCGCCTTAGTAGATCTACTAAGGCCTATATAGTACTAAAGCGGTTAGTAAAGGTTGCGGATCCCCTACTACTTATAGACGGAACTAACCCTATATTTAATAATTAGAGGCTTTAATTACGGGATAAGCTTAAAGTTAATGCAGACTACTTTCCTAACGCCTGAGCCAGAATGGCCTATATCTTTAGCTGTACTAGTAAAGACGCCTAGACGTATTTACGCTCGCGATATACTAAAAACTTAGTAGACCCCTTTATCTCTAAGGAAGAAATAATTAAATACTTATCTTTTATTTATAAAGACCCTTTTAAAGTATAAAACGCCCGCCTTAGTTATAAAAGCCTAAATATAAAAACAATAGAGACCTTTTTGGCCTTTTAAACCCGCTTTTTATACCTAGCCAGGTAGGCCTAAATCCCCTAGAAAGACCTACTACTAGACCTCTTTAATAAGCTTACCTTAAACCTATAGCGGGCCGTATTACTAGCTTATACTATAGTATAGACGTTAAAGAAACTTATAGACTATTGCCTAGCTATTAACTAAGGCCTCTATTGAATTAAGGCACGCGCTAATTGGCTAAAAACTAGAAACCTTATAAACTAGGCTATAAGTACTACAAGAACGGCCTATAGTGCCCTAGTATAATTAGTAACTCCTATAGTTAACCTAGCAGCTAGCTGTGTAGCTACCCCTACTGCGGGTCTAGTATATACCCGGCCTATATATAGGCCCTTAGTAATTAAAGAGCTTACTTCTTATATAGTTAACTAGGCTACCCTATAAGGAACTGCCTAATAAAGGTAAAGATAAATAAGGTCCTATTAATTTAGAAGGATAGTATAGAGTTAGAAAAAGAGGAACTTTAGAGGAAGACTCCTCTTTAGGGTTAAAAGGGATTAATATATTATATATTAATCCGGGTTAGCTAGTTAATAAAAAAAGCTATACTATCCCTTATACTTTATTCCGTAATAGATATTAAGTTTTAACCTCTATTTTAGCTAACTTAAGAGTAAATATATTTACCTTAATTAACATAAAGTGCGCCGTAAAACTAGCTAACTTTTTAAATATACCCCTTAAAGAACTGCCTAAACTAATTCCTATTTATAGGTATAACGAATAAATAGGGCTACCTATTATAACTATCTTGTAAATCTACCTTCGCGTTAACGGATAAAGGTAGTATAATATCCCCTTCCTTATTACGGACCTTAGAAGCTATAATATAATCTTAGGGAGAAAATGGCTAGCCTATTTAGGCTTATAGCTTAATATATAGAATAGGCAGCTTATCTAGCCTAAAACTATACCCCTAACGCCTTCCTTTATAAAAGAGATTAGTATTATAATGGAAAACCTTATACGGCTGTAGATAAACACCGTTTACTAGGCCGATGCGACGCGTAGGGACTAGGCTTTTAAGAAGGATATATAGCTTAATCCGCAATAGATCCGTATATTACACTGCCCCTAGACTACCTATATTATACTACCCGCACTAAAGACTTAGGAAGTTGGTAGTGGCCTAGCTAAGTCTGTAACCGACTACCGGTATTAGTACCCTGCCAAAACAGTACGCTGTCTCACCAGCGTACCACCCCGTCTCGACTGCGTATCACCCTGTTTTAGCTACGCATTAGTACCCCCCTTCATCTTATTACCTGCACCTTTTTCATGTATTTATACTACTTGATTTCCATAGATTTACAATAAAGTCGCTTGTTTAACTCCATACACTGCAAAGCTTATAAAGTCCCTAATAGAGAACTTAGGCCCTATATAGCTATAAAGGAAGGCTAGGGATATTAGATAATATACTAAACTAATAAATTAGAAGGATAACTTACGGAAAATAGAATATAAGCTAAGGAAGACTATAAACCCTATACCGTAAAATACGGCCTAATGAATATTTGTAAAGAAACCTATAAACCTCCCACTAGTTAATATCTACTGTATTAGCTTTATAGGATTCTACTAGAACCTAGTTTAGCTTAATACTATTACCTTTATAACTAGCTTATATAAAATTAATTAAATAATTAAAGAGAAAAAAGCCCTATTCTAAAAGAAAGGTAAGCTTATAGATAAGGAGCTAGTAAAATAGAAACTGCTCCGTTAATATTAGAAATTTAAAAATACCTTCTCTAAAGTAGCGTCTAATATACTTCCGCCTTACTAACCGTATAACTATAAGATTAAAATTAAGCCGGATAAGATGGTTACCCTTAGCTATAGCCCCCTTTAATAGCAATCTACTACTAAATTATAGGCTATAAAGTAGTATCTTATTAATAACCTAGATAAGGGCTTTATTAAGCCTAGTTAAGCCCCTTTTAACTAACCTATTCTTTTTACTAAAAAGCTAAATAGAGGACTTTATTTCTGTATTAACTACTATAAGCTTAATAATTTAACCCTTAAAGACCGCTACCCACTGCCTTTACTTAATAAGACTTTAACCTGGGTAAGTAGAGCTAAGATCTTTATAAAGCTTGGTATCCGCTAGGCTTTTTACTGAATTAGGATAACCCCTAAATTAGAAAACCTTATTATATTTTAGACCTATTACAGAATATATAAATATAAAGTACTACCTTTTAAACTAATTAACGGACCGGCCATATACTAACGATATATAAATAATGTACTATTTAACTACCTTAATAACTTCTATACAGTATACCTAGATAATATTATAATCTACTTTAAAAATAAATTAAAATATAAAGAGTATATCTATAAAGTCCTATAACGGCTTTAGAAAGCTAGCCTCTAAGCTAATATTAAGAAGTTAGAATTTAGTGTTAAGTGTATAAAGTACTTAAGGTTTATTATTAGTATAAATGGGATTAAGGCAGACCTAGAAAAGACGGCTGTAATTAACTAATAGGTACCCCTAAGGACCGTAAAGGGAGTATAGTTATTTTTAAGGTTCTGTAACTTCTACTAACGCTTTATTAAAAACTATAGCAGAATTACCCGGCTACTAAGCCTACTTATCTATAAGGACTAGCCCTTTTACTTTAACACTATATATAGGCAGGCCTTTAATAAGCTTAAGAAACGACTAGTCTCTACTCCCTTACTTACCTACTTTAACCTAAAACGGCCCTTAATGCTAGAAACCAATGCCTTAAATGGTATTATAGCTAGTATTTACTCCTAAAAGTAAATAGACGGAGAATAGCACCCTATTGCTTACTATTTAAAGACTATAGTAGATGCTAAGCTAAACTACCCAATTCACGATAAAGAAATGCTAGCTATTATCTCTAGCTTTTAGCACTGGCGAGCCCAACTAGAAGGCACCCCTAAGTCTATTTAGGTAGTTTCCAATTATAAGGCCTTAGAATATTTTATAATAATAAAGGCCCTTACGGCCTAATAGGCGCGCTAGGCGGACACCCTATCTTAGTTTAACTTCCTAATTATATATAGGCTAGGCGCTACTAACCGTACGGACGCTCTTATAAGGCGTAAATAGGATATAAATAACTAGATAGCTGTAAAGATTTTATTATAGACCTAGGCGCTACTATAACTAGAGCACCTTAACTTCTAAATATGGGCAGAACTAAATACAAACTCCTTAGATGCTAAGATATACCCTATTAACTCTATAGAACTAGACCTTATTAATAAACTACTATAGGTAAACCGTACGGCCCCTTCTCTATAAGAGTACCGTAAAAAGGTAGAGAATGTTTCTAGCCTATAGTCCCTTAAAAGTGGACTGCTTAAGCACTGTAAATGGCTAGTGGTAGTAGAGGAATAGAACTTACGGACTTAGCTTATTGCCAAAGTATATACCTAGGTCTCTATAGCTTACCCTAGAAAAAATAAGACCTATAGGATTATTGGCGACCGCTACTACTAGCCTAGAATAATTATAAATATTAACCGCTATATACGGAACTGCAATAACTGCCGTAGGTCTATAATTCTACGAGATAAAACCCTAGGACTATTAAACCCCCTTTTAATACCTAACCGCCCCTAGTAATATATCTCTATAGACTTTTATAAGCTACCTCTAGACCGTAACGGATATAATATAGTTATAATCCTAGTTAACCGCTTTAGTAAGCACCCGTTCTTAATTCCCTATTATAAAAATATTAATGCTAAAGAGGCAGCCTAACTGTATATCTACTACGTCTACTAAATTTATAGACTACTAGATACTATTATATCCGACTATAGGCCGTAGTTTATATTAGCCTTTTAAAATAAGTTTATCTAGATCCTAGGTATTAAGCTAAAGCTTTCTATAGTATATTACCCTAAATAGATAGTTAAATAGAGATTATAAATTAATACTTAGACTAGAGACTCCGGCCTTTTATTAACTACTTCTAAGATAACTAGGCTAAACTATTGCCCTTAATAGACTACGCCTAAGCAACTCTACCCTATAACTCTACCAGATTTACCCCTATTTAACTAGAAATAGGTTACATACCCTATATAAGCTTTAACTAGAAAAGACTAAAAGGGCCCTAGACTATACGCGAAAAACTATCTTATAAGGAAGCCTAGTAGTACGCTAAGCGCTTAGAAGAAGCCTAGAAAGTAGCCTATATAAACCTAGAAAAGGCCTAAAAATTAATAGAATAGCAGGCGAATAAGTATAGGCGCGAACCTAACTTTACTATAGGTAATATAGTCTAGGTTATAATAAAGAACTAGAAGATAAAATGGCCTAGCTATAAGCTAGACTATAAAATAGTAGGACTATATAAGATTTTTAATAAAGTAGGCAACTCGTATAAGGTTAAGCTCCTAGACTTAATTAAAGTTTACCCTATCTTTTTACCAGATAAGCTATGGAAAGCTATAAATAACCTACTACCCAGATAAAAGAATGAACCTCCCCTACTAATTTAAGTTAATAGCGATAATAAATAGGAAATTAAAGAAATACTAGCCTATAAACTTATAAAGGGAATGTTAAAGTATTATATTAGTTAGAAAGGATATAACCCGGACCTTATTTAGTACCCTATATAGAACTTTATAGGTAATCCCTATAAGATTTAGGAGTTTTATAGCCGTTACCCTAATAAACCCAGACTGCTAAAGTACCTAGATAAGTAGATAGAATGCTAGTATAATAAAGATAATATGCTACTAGAAGAATATAAGGACAAAAACGCCCTAGAAATTTCTTAGTTATATAAGGTCTTAAGATATTTAGGAACTTTAACCACCGGTTAAAGTTATCTAATTAGTCAGATTCTCTTGCTAAGACTTTTAGCGATAAAGCCTAAGGGTAGGCTTTTTTAGAGGGGGGGGGGTAATGTTACGGCACTAGTGGAAAACGGTAGATTATAGTGGACAATTTTAGATAGTTTTAAATAGTTTTATATAGTTGTAGTTATGTAACTAGAGGATCGTATATAGCTTTAAGCGGCGCTCCCCTTCTTCTTCTTTCCTTTCTTTAGCTTTATATTCTTGTTTGTAGACAATCCAATTATATAGGCTTACGCGTCCCTTTTGCCGTACTTATGCCTTAATTGACTGAGTCGCTAACAATAAGGTCTTTATAACTAGCTTATATAAAATTAACTAGATTTTTAGTAAAAGGGAGAAAGGGCTATCTAAAGAAACTAATAAGGAGCTAGTTAAGCGTCTTCTCCCTACTATCTACTTGGGATATAAGGACGTATACTTAAAGGCGGCCTTTAACTAGCTACCCCCTTACTAAACCTATAACTATAAGATCTAATTAAAGGCGAATAACTCTCTAGGCTATAGCCCCCTTTATTAATAAACTATAGATAAACTTAAAGTAATAAAGTAGTACCTAATTAATAACCTTAATAAAGGGTTTATTAAGCTAAGCTAAGCCCTTTTTACTTCCCCTATTCTATTTATAAAAAAACCTAATAACGGCCTTTATTTTTATATTAACTATTAAAAGTTAAACGCTATTACTTAAAAGAACCGGTACTCTATTCCGTTAATTAATAAGACCCTTATACGCTTAAATTAGGTAAAGGTCTTTATAAAGCTTAATATTTATTAAGCTTTTTATTAAATTTATATAGACACTATAGCTAAAGACTTAATAATATTCTGTACCCGCTATAGGTCCTATAAATATAAAGACCTCCCTTTTAAATCAATAAATAAGCCGGCTATATACTAAAAATATATTAATAACGTCCCTTTAACTACCTTAATAAGTTCTATACGGCCTATCTAGACAATATTCTTATATACTTAGATAATAAACTTAAGTATAAAGTGCATATTAAGAAGGTCCTAGAGACGCTACAAAACGTAGGCCTATAAGTAGATATTAAGAAATGCGAATTTAGGGTAAAACGTATAAAGTATCTTAGATTTATTATTACTATAGAAGAAATTAAGGTTAATTCTAAGAAGGTTAAGGCAATCTATAACTAGAAACCCCCTTATACTATAAAGGGGATCTAGTTCTTCCTAGGCTTTTATAACTCCTACTACTGGTTTATTTATAACTATAGAGTTATAGCTAAGCCTCTGGTACGACTTACTTGGAAAAATACGCCTTTTATCTTTAATAACGACTATATAAAAGCCTTTAAAGAGCTAAAAGGTTGGCTTATCTCTTTTCTAATCCTCTATTACTATAACCCTGACCTTAAATTAATATTAAAAACGGACGCTTCTAACGGGGTTATAGCGAGAATTCTATTATAGCTATATCTGGATAGTAAATAGTACCCTATTACTTTCTGTCGGAATATATAGACAGAGGTTATGTGGTTACGTGTCTTTAATTAGTTATCCTTATGGTGACTAATCAACCCCCTACTTAGGCACCGCGATCCTTACAATCCTCTACTTTCTATACCTATTAGACAACAAACAAATTCATTAATTAATAGGCCATACAAGTGCACTTAGGTGATACCGACATTAATTAATGGTTAACCTTACCGGTTGGCTATAGAGCAATAAGGTTCACTGCTGCCCTAGTAGCTTTATTTAATTGAAAGCAGCAACCCAGTACCTAGCAGCAAAACCACATTAGCAGCTCCGGCAGCACCTAATTCTAGCTAGCTTAGAATATATATAAATACGCAACGTATAAGACATTCTATAGCACGTAAATTAATACCCAGTACGACCTCTTTACTAAGTGCTAGTACCCCTAGCTTATTAATAGCACCCAATACCTAACCGCCCTTAGGCAGTACCCCAGCAGCTACCTTAGCAGCTACCTTAGCAGTACTATATATAGCATACCAGCTTATATAGTACCTAGCGTTACAGTAACCTAATAGCCTTGCGCAGTATCTAATTACCTAATAGCTTTATATAGTAACCCAGTGTAGTAATACAACTTAGCAGCAAACCAATATCTAGTACGCGTCTTAGCATATAAACCAATATCTAATAGCCTTATGTAGTACTCTAGCGTTATAGCAACCTAGTAGCGTTAGTAGCACCCAATACCTAACCGCCTTTAGGCAGTACCCTATTAGTAGCTACTTTAGCAGCTACCTTAGCAGCACTATATGCAGTATACCAGCTTATATAGCACCCCAGCGTTATAGTAACTTAATAGCCTTGCGTAGTACCTAATATCTAATAACCTAGTAGACCCCTAAACCACTCTTAGCAGAGCAGTTATAGATCCGTAAACCATCCCCTACCTACTAATAACCCTGACACCGTCTACTACCTTCCTCGCAGATCCGCCACGTTGGAAATTACGTCAATAGCGCGCCTATAACGCTAGCGCGCTCCCTATCCTCTGCCCTCTTAAATCTACTAGTATCTATAACAATTATAACTCCGCCAGAGGAATTAAGACCTATTAATAGCGCGCCTACAACGCTAGCGCGCTCCCCCTCCTCTACCCTCTACCCTCTGCCCTCTGCCCTCTGCTAGCGTCTACGGCAGCTACGAACTCTTAATATAGTATAACAACTTCCTAAAGGATGGAAAAGCGGGAACTGTTTAACCACCAGACGGCCTTACTATATTAATATCTATAATAATAAAGCCTAATAGGAGTTTCTAACTATAACCGCTTACTAAAAACAGATTTAGGATGTATAAGATATAGTTTAACAATAAGAGCAGACTTTTAAAGTAAAATTACGCCAGTAGTAAGATATTCTAGACCTATGTTAATGACAGTATAAAAGAGTCTAGAAGGCATATTAAAAATAAAAGGAAGAGATTAAGGAGTTATAAAGCGTAGTTAAGCAATTATAGTAATAATAAGCTTTATCTGTATAAGCTCCGTCCGCACAAGCTCCGTCCGCGTAAGCTCTACTAGTTTTACCCTCTTTATTAACTAAAGCCAAAGAGCTACGGCAGCTAAGCTCGTATAAACCCCCGCAACCTTAAACCTACAAAAAGTGCTTTACTATATTCCCTTTGGGTTAAGCGCTCTTTAAGCATCTGCCAGATTATTAACTATTTTAATGTACTAAATGCAGATCTATATTCCCTTTAAATACTACTCTCTATAAGCACGTTTAGGGATATCGTTTAAAAAATGTAAACGGGAATTTGGATACAGACTAAGCTTTGCTAGGATAGCTATTTTACGCATAAAGAAAGAACTGCTAGTGTTGGAATGTATAGACAGAGGTTATATGGTCACATTCTACCGACTAAACAATTGTGCCGTTACGCCTGCAATCCATCTGACGCTAGCACCGTACTGCCATATACCATGGATAAACTGATAGCGCCGCTATGCCTGCTATTACAATACTGATCGCGCCGATACGCCTGCGATTTACCAACCGAATAATCATGCCTGTACGCCTGCGATCTACCGACCAAATGATCGTGCCTGTACGCCTACGATTAACCGACCGACTGATAGACAAGCTCTATGCTTGACCACTATTACTACCGCCGCTGGTACCGTACTACTACCCGAACAGACTTTTGCTGCTTCTACCTCCAGCTAAACCGACACCTTGCTACCTTGCTGCCTTGCTGCCTTACTACCTTGCTGCCTTATTACCTTGCTACCTTGCTACCTTCCTGCAGCACTATAAGCATAAAGAAAGAACTGCTAGTGTCGGAATATATGGACAGAGGTTATATGGTTACGTGTCTTTGATTAGTTATCCTTATGGTGACTAATTAACCCCCTACTTAGGCACCGCGATCCTTACGATCCTCTACTTTCTGTACCTATTAGACAACGAACAAATCCATCGATTAATAGGCCATATAAGTGCACTTGGGTGATACCAACACTTTCTTTTTAAAAATAATAAACCTGGCTAAGTATAACTATAAAATATATAATAAGGAAATACTAGCTATAATCTAATTACTATCCTAATAGTGTGTAGAGCTTAAATGTATAAACTCCCGGATTAGGATATATATAAATTATAAAGCCCTAGAGTATTTTATAATAATAAAGTAACTTACTAGTTAATAGGCCTAGTGGGCTAAAATACTCTCCTAATTCTTCTTTATAATTATATATTATTCTAGTAGATAGAACTTCTAGGCTAATACTCTAACTTAAAGGGAATAGGATATAGGTCCTTAGGACGAGCTAAAGGCTTAGCACTAAATATAGGTACTCCTCTGTCCTAAATAGCTTAATTTACGGATTTTTAAGGAGCTATACTCTAAATGGAATAAGCTAGCGCCTATAGAAGGAGAGTTCCTAAATAAGCTAATAGGACTAGTTAACTATATCCTAACTATAAACTAGTGGTCCTAAGAATATTTTTATTTATTTATTTTTATAAATATATTCATTTATAACAAATAATATGCATTGATTTTTTTTTCCCTTATGAATTAAATTATTTATAAGCTTCTAAATATACATATAGTAACAAATAAGGCTTAGACTAGTAAATATTAAGTAAATAGAGTGCTTAAAGTCGTAGATAAGAATAGGGCTTATAGTAGGATGGAAGAAGGAGCTTATATTAGGTATAAATGTAGTTAAGAATTAGGGTAGAGTGTAGGAAGGCGTTAGCGACGATGATGATTAATTATAGCACTATACTAAGACTGGTAATAAAGCATACCTAACCTATATTCATTATATGCATTCAAATCATAAATATTTTGGCGCGCTTATAAATTGAATAAATATTTGGCCAAAATATGCATGCATTTATTACTAAGACCACTGCTATAAACTATATAGCTAACTCCCTAAAGGCCCTTTACGACTAAGCTATAAAAGGTAACCCTAATTTGGAAGTAGAAGAAGGACTGCTATTATACTAAAAACGGCTTATAGTTCCGGACGTTAATAACCTATAAATTGAGCTAATCCATAAAGCCTACTATTAAGTCTCTACGGTATACCCTAGTTAAGATAAAACCTACTAACTACTAACGCCCTATTACTACTAATAAGGACTTCTATCTGATATAGAGCGATTTATTAGGAACTGCTACGCCTACAGACACGCGGATACCCCTAGGGATTAAACTCTTAGGTGGCTATAACCACTACTAGTCCTAGCACGTCCTTTGCAATACATTATAATAGACTTTAAGTTATTCCTAAAGGACGCCTATAGCTATAATATGGCCTTTATAGCAATCGACCGACTAAGTAAATAATCCTTCTCCCTCCCTTGTTTTAAGACTATAACTATAAAGGATATAGCCCGCCTCTTATCAATGCTCTGTTTTTTGTTATAGGCTCTCAAAGCCGTATATTGATTGAGGACGTCGTGCTTTTTACCTAAGGTGGTAGGGGCAAGTGCAGTCTTTAATGCTTAAAGCCGTTCATGTACCGTGTTGAGGCCGTCGATGAGTGGAAGGTAGGCTACCGATGTAGTGCGAACGATGTAGTTGCTGATATCGTTTATAGCCTGTTTTCGCTTCTCGTGTATGCGGAGATCGTCTTTATATTCGGCGTAGAGCTGGTTGTAGGCAGTGAGCCCGATCTGGTCCAGTTAAGCTATCGATGTAGCCGTAGGTAGAACGTCCGTTGGTGAAGGTCGATGCGGTGGTTCCAGCTAGGAACTTATAAAACATATAATTGAGAGTGTAATAGGAGAGAAGTATCAGATCCTCACCCTAAACACTTAGCTTCCAATAGTGAGCAAATCGCCTAATAATAGATACAAGCGTCTCTAGAACATAGAATCACTATAGAAGACTTAAATTTGGACCGCTATACTGTTAGTCATTAAGGAAAGGACTTTCAACACTCTACTGCCCTAATCATGAAACCATGCTTATGAGGCCGAGGAATATGCAAAAACAGCCTTCTCGAGAAAGAGTACGAAATGAAACGATCCTCCACTATCCCTACAACTCGCCCAGATGTCTCGCCTCTGGCTCGGCTCTATGGTCCTGGAACATCTCATGTGCTTGTGTCGAAAGCAATTCATGATTCTTGTGCTTTTGTGTAGTGCTCCCGGCCGATATTTCAGAGGGGATAGTAGAAGCACGGGTATTTCGCCTTACGTGGAATATGTAGAAGGATGCAAGTGCTGCGAGGATTGCTACAGCAGGGATACCAAGGCCCAGGCCAATTTTGGCGCCTGTGGAGAGTCCGGTATGGGCTGATGGGTTTTGTGGGGACGCGATTGAGGTGGGCGTCGAGGTGGAGGTGGGCGGGGATGATGAAGACGTTGACGTGATAGGCGCAAAGTTGTACCCATGGATCGGAATGCCTAGGACAGCGGTTGCGGTGGTGAGGGTCGAAGAGTTTATAGTAACGCCACCAGCGGTGTTCAAGGTATGTCTTTAACTCATAGTATGTCACTACTTCGCCGGATTGAATTTCAGAGACGCACTCTCCAATCTGGCCGATCGTTAGGGTCGTGCTGGCAAATTGGTGTTCACGGCTCGGCTGAGCGCCCGCTGAGTCGCTGAGCCGTGGATATATTCGAATATCTTACCCCCCCCGCTAATGAGGCGCTGATGCGCGCGTACCATTGACCCATTAGGCCAGCCATACGCCCATGTATTTACCCTATGCGGTAAGGTCACTCATCCGCTCGCTAAGCAGCCAGTAGTCTACGTCTGCGTGTATAAAAAAAACAGAAACCCCCCCTAGGGGGCCGCTTCTCTAGCAGCGTTCTATTTTAAAAATGGTGTTAATTAGTCGCGTGGAGATTAGCGTCGCGAATAATGCCAAATTACAAATGCGCGCTAGGATTTATTTCCACACCGCTGGATAGCGCCGAAAAAGGTCCGCCCCGTAACTGAGTTCGACATTTTATTTGTGACAGTTTTTACAGATGCATAATTAAAGGAAATGAACCTGCGTTGCTTAGCCTTTGAGCTCTTCTTTGAGAAAGTTTGGTTGCGCTCTGGTTAAACTATCATGTTGGCAGTCGACTTTTCGCTCTTTTAAGTCTTGCAGCTTATTTCACTTCTACGGTCCTTACTTTGCGCTTCGGTTTAATTTGTCTGTCCCTATTCGGCTGCCATTCCTCCAGTGGATTTCGAGAGTGCGATCATCGGATTATCTATCTGCTTCATTTCTAATTCTTCCTGGCTTCCAACATGCCTACCAAAATTCCGATAGCACTACTCGCATTCTTTGGCATTACTTCATCAGCGACACTTACCTGGATATCATGCGGCACGGGACTCGACTGTGCGACCCTCTCAGTCCCGCTTGAATATGCTGCCTCTAGCGGGCAAGGTGGGACTGCGATCATTCCACTCGCGCGCTACAAAGCCACCGTTTCCTCTGGAGAGCGCAAGGGCTCTCTCCTTGTCAATCCCGGCGGACCCGGTGCGTCTGGCAAATCTTTCGTGCTGAATGGTGCGGGAGAGTCCATCTCCGCGTTGACGGGCGGCTTCTACGACATCATCGGTTGGGACCCACGGGGCATTGGCGAAGCAGAGCCGCGCTTGGTGTGTTTCGATACCGTTGGGGAGGAGTACGACTTTGAGACCGAGCTGCTGGTAGCAGCTGATACATCCCTGGGCGAGCTGCGCAACGCGTCCTCCAGCGCAGTGGTCAGCGCAAGCTTGAAAGATCTCGATGCCTCGTATAGGATATTTGCGGATGCGTGCATCGCTAAAAATCCGTCGGCGCTTTTCACATCGACGGCAGCGTATGTAGTGCGCGACATGGCGGCTATCGTGGACGAACTTGACGGCACTGACAAGCCCCTGAACTACTGGGGCTTTTCGTACGGCACCATTTTTGGCGTCGAGTTCATCCAGACGTTCCCCGAGCGTGTCGGACGAATTGTGCTGGATGGCGTTTTCGATGCAGCGGCTAATGCGAAGACGTATGACGTGCAACTTCCCAACGACCAGATCTCGATCAACGATGCTATCCACGACTTCGCCGCACTCTGTATAGCTGCAGGTTCTGAAGGCTGCGCTTTAGCCGCAAACGCAACATTTGTCAGTCACCTCGTCGACCGGATATACAAGCTGCACGAAGCTGTCTTCCAAAACCCGGTCAAGGTCTCTTCGAGCTCCTCCATCACAGTCGGTATTCTAAGCGCCCTGCTCTGGACCTTCTTCCTCGTTCCAACGACCTGGCCACTCATCGCCTCCGCTATCGCAAGCTTGGAGGATCGTGATCCCAGCACCTTCGCCGCCATCATGTCCGCCAGCGCCGCCTCGGAACCAAGCGATCGCAGTGCGGCTGCCCAGGGGTCCCGTATCCTCGCATCCCCCCCGCTGCAGTGCATGGACAACGCGCCCTCCACGCAGCTTTCACTGTCTTACATCACCTCGGCCTTCGAGCATATCTCGCTGAACCAGAACACGCCTTGGTTGAACGCCGATCTGGGGCCCATCCTCTTCTGCCGGCACGGCCCAACGACTCGCGCTCAGATTCCCAACATTGGTGCCGCGAGCCTCTCGGACGCGGATTTGATCCTAGCTGCGCAGAAGACACCCATGCTGATTATCAACAACAGGCACGATACGAACACGCCGCTTGCGTCAGCACGGCGGCTGCGCGCCGCGCTGCCCAACTCGTCGAGGCTGGTGATTCGGGAGGGCCCGGGGCACACGACTGTCAGCATTGCCTCGCTGGGAATTGCGAAAGCCGTGAAGGCTTATTTCGTGGACGGAGAGATGCCGCAGACTGATGGAGCGGCGCATAATGTTAGCCAGTTGGTGTTTGACAAGTCGATCCCGGACAATACGACGACGCCTGATCCAGTGTTTAATGGGACTTATACGGCGGAGGAGACGGTCTTGCTACAGGCGACGTATGGAGTGCTGCTATCTTTCTTGGCGATTGCGTAGGACGTGCAAGGGGGCTTGGGTGTCGTTGATGCGACCCACTTGTGAGTGCTCGGGACAAAATTGGACGTTTTAGGGCCCAGCGATGTAATTGGACTGGACCGGATATCCAATAGATATTTCCTATCCAGATAGAGATTTAAAGCTGTGCTTACCCTGGGTTTAGAGAGTCTACTTTCCACAAGATTCGTCCTAATTGCCTCCATTACCGCTGTCACATTGCTATATCCCTTCCCCTGGTGAAGTCCTACGAGAGTTGGACCGTGCGCGGAACACCAAAACACTAGAATTAGAAGTACGCGTATTACCTCTATAGATTCACCGAATATGTTTTGGTTAACCGTGCCTTCCGATCGTACTTCCGACGATATAGGCTTTGTTCCGCCGGCTCGGGGAGCGAGAGGGTCCTCCCCGCGGCCGTGGCCGTTGCCCTACTTCGAGCCTTGCATATCGCAAATTTTGACACCAGAGCTCTGAGAACTCTATTTGTCTGCTCTGTTTGCTGTGTAATATTTAAATAGAAAAGTATAATAAGATATATAGCTTACCTGCTTGCTATAAGACGACTGTTTTATTTAAATAGAGAGTTTATAAAATTTATGTCGGACCCTGCGCAGGCTGGTGGAAATGATACATATAATGCTCTATAAAGAAGAATCTAAGGGGCTCAGAGGCCCGAGAAGATATAATAGGCAAGGGGGGTATAAGGGCAGCGTTAAAAATTCGAGGTTAAAATGTAGTGGAAATAGATAGAGTAGGAGTAAAGGGTAGGAAAATAAAAAGGGGATAAGAAGCGACGCTAGGGAGGCTGGAGCAGCTATGGTAAAGGGGGGCCTATTTCTACTTAAGGGGCCTACTTCCTACTACTCTTCTTCTCTAGTACGGTCTTTAGCTATTAGTATACTAACCTTAAAACAAGGGGCCCAATTCCTCGCTAAAAGTTATTGCTAGTTAAGAAGCTATAAGTTTTAACCAGCATAGAGTTAGGGTTTAAGTGGGTAAGTAAAATAAGTGGGTGGGTAGGTCGCGGGTAAGCTAGGGGTAAGAAGTAGGTAAGTAAAGCAGCAATAGATTACAAAATTAAACTAACTAAAAAGGGAAGCAGTAAGGTTAAGGTCTGGGTAGTATAACCGTTATTAATAACTATAAGAGGTAGCGGCGGCACTTTACAAGTTAAAGGTTTACCTTTTAAAGGTTACAGTAAGCTTACGTAAAACGTTAGGTATATCTTTATCTTAGTTAGTAGTTTAAGCTTATAGGCATACGGGCTTAGCTTCTTTTTAATTTAATATAGGCCCACAAACTTCTAATTAAGTTTCTTTAAGGGCCGTTAAGTCTTTATATTTTATATATTTAGGTAAACCATATTACCTTCTTTAAAGTCCCACGTGGGAGCTTGTTCTTTATTTATATGCTATTTCTATATCGTTTAAACGTATGTTAATTTGCTTTATAGTAGTTCCGTTAACTACTTTATTTAATTAGCAAAGCTATACGCGTTAATTAACTAACTCCGCTTAATCATGGGTCCTATTATATTGATTTTAGGTTATAGTTTAAATCTAAGATAAGGGTCTTGTCCGTAAGTTGCGTAGAATAGCGTTACGCCTATTAATTTATTTATCGTATTATTTATAGTAAACTTAGCTAATAGCAGCTACTTCTTCTAGTTATTTTATAGGTAGGAGTAGTATATTTATAGGTATTGTTCTATAATTATATTTACAATTTTAGTTTAACTATCTATCTCTAGATAAAATGCAGTTATGAGTCGTATTTATATACTTAATTGTTTATATAGAGTTTGCTAGAAGTTTAAAACAAACTATCTTCCGCGGTTAGATATTATTAAATTAGGAAGTCTATATAGCTTAAAGACGTATTTAATAAAATATTTAGCTACTAAGATAGTATTTGTTGGTAATATAAGGTGATATCACGTATCTATAAGTTGTAGGTAGTATGATGATTATTATTCTACTTTTCCTTGCTTAAGGAAGGGCAAGGAGCTTAAGGCTCCTCGCCACGCTAGTGCCGCGGCAACACGTAACGGCAGCTTGCCTTACGTGACGGCAACTTGCCTCGCGTGACGGCAACTTGCCTATATTCCCAATACTAGTAACTTTTCTTTTGCGGTTGCCATCTATATATATATATCGCTCGACTAGCGTAATAAATATTAATCCTCTTTACTTACTATTACTATTATAATATAAGTCTTACTATCCTAAAATTTGCCTTTTAGTACGTAGTGCTTTCTTATTTAGGAGTTATAGGAGGGCTACTAAGGCGCTAGTAGTAAGTGAGCTAATAGCGATTTTCTATCCCGGGGATGGAAAATCCTAATTAGCTAGTTTAAGTTAGGGTTTATAAAATGTTATACTCCTACTCCCTTTTAACCTAACCTTTAACTTATATATATAGAGTATTTATATTAATAAACGTCTCTAGTGCCCTATTTGGGTTCGCCTTTATTATTACATCTACTAGGTTATTTTAGCTATTTATTTATTAAATCTTAAAGAGTTTTTAACGCTTATAGAATTGCTAAAGTGCTATAATATTAATTATTAGGCGCTTCTCCTTTGTGGTACTAAGTTTAATTAAATACTTATAAAGGGAATATAAGTTGGTGTATACAATTATAGGAATAGCAGGAAGTTCCAATTGCAATTGCTATATTAACTCCGCTAACTATTCTATATATTTCTAACGCTAGAACGCTTTAAGTAACGCGCTTACTCTTAGTTAAGCTCTAATAAATAAGATTACCGTAGATTATAAAGTTATTCTCTTTAGTAGATTTATTTATAATAATAATCTTATATCCTAGCTGGAAGCTAAAATCTTTATTATTTATAAATAATCTATTAATAAATACGAAGAGCTTAGCGGTGGGAAAATTAATAGGCACATAGAGTAGTCCCTAATTAAGATGGTTTATTTGCTAAGAAAGACGCTTATTTAGGGTAAGAACGTTATTTTTAATTGGTTTTTGGTATTAAGCGGCAATAGATAAATTAAAAAAAGCCTTAGGTTAACAGATAGAAGTAATATAAGCTTTATAAGCGCGTTACTCTATATATCCTTACTTTAGAGAATTAACGTTAATAACGTTAATATTTTTACCTTAACCCTTCTAGCGTAAAGCAATAGAATCCTTGTTTAGGGAGAGGATACATCTATTAAAAAGTAATAATGTTATTAAATTAAGCTTTCCTTTTAGTTTTACTATTAGATTTACCTTTACTAGCTTATTTTCTTTAAGAGCTAAAAATGAGTTATCTCTTAAGATAATTATATTATTAGTTTGTATGCTAATAATTCTAAATAGAGTTTCTATAGTTATAATAAGGAAGTAGGGATTAAATATAGATATAGTTATTAAAAGCTTCTCTTTATAGTGCTTACTATAGGTAGCCCACTAATAAGTTTCTACCTCTGCGATTTCGTATAATGGCTTAAGTATAACTATAATTATATCTTTGGGATATTAGTGGCGAATTTACTCTAGAAGGTGTACTAATATTAAGCGCTAAAGGTGCGTCTTTAATTAGGTATAGGCCTAAGTAATATCTTATAAATAGACCGCTATTCTATTCTTTATTAATGTAACAGAACCTTATAGCAGGAACTACAATAGGCTCGTTAATAGGCTAGGTGTGTAGGAAATGCAAGTATAGGAGTTAACAACGTAATAATAACTGGTGGAGTGGTTGCCTAATAGATTAACTTTAATTATATTCTAAGAATTACTATAAGGAAGGAACTATCTAGGTAGGGATTAAGGGTCCTTAAATACACAACCGTACTCCTATAAAATCCTTCTTATATATAATATATATATACTCTATCTACTCTATAATAGATTACGCAGATTATATAGATTATATAGATTATATTATATAACCTTAGCTACTATTCCTCGTTATATAGTTCTATTAGCTCTATTTTAGACCGTGCCTATATTAACTAACTAGCTTCTTCCGTCTCTTCTCTAAGTAGTCGTAATATTATACTTAAAGCGTCCGTAACACTATCTCCCTCCTCTTTATCTTCGTCCTTAAAGATTTAAAACATCTCTAAGTTGTTTACTAGAGGTATAATATCCATCTAATTAATTTAGTTAATATTGTTACTTATTATACCTAAAGCAATTTCTTCTTCTTCTACAGCCCGTCGGTCTCGTACCGTTGCTATAATATTATCTCTTAGTGAGATTATGCTATCTCCGTGTTCTTGCTATTTGAGAAAGGGGTTAGTTTATATTGCGTTGGCGAATCTATCTTCGTAATAACCGTCCTCTTACTTAGAGTGCACTAAAGTAAATATTCGTTCGTCTTATAACATTCGCTCTATCTCTAATACTAAATATACGCGACCTATTACTCTTAATAGTTATCTAGTTCCCTAATTAATTTGTCTTAGGGTCTTGTATTTAATTTACTGCTACGCGGCTAGATAATAAACTGTCTGTTACTCTAATGGAATTATATTATTCTTATAATGCTAAATAAGAGGCTACTAAAGCTTAGTAAAGGGCCCTTAATTCTTATCTTACTGCGTCCGCTTAGCTAATCTATCTTAAGAAGGTTTATAAAAAGGTCCGTTTTAAGGAGTAGAAGCTTATAGAATAAGGTTTATAGAAACTTAGCAATAAAAGAACGGNTTCTCTTCTAATAGAGAAGGAAATAGATCTAAGTAGTTCGGCAACTGCTCTTCTTAGGTCCCCCTTAGGTAACTTATTCTTTAGTAATCCTTCTTTATTAATACTGCCTAACCTAATCTCTTCTAATACTCCTATACCTTTCTTATAGCATTTTTTAAATTTTCTAGTGGCTCCTAGGTAGTCTTATTATAGCCTATTTACTTAACCTTATACTATATTTTATTATTAATATCCTTATAACTAACAATCTTTAAAACTTACTATTTATCTTCCTTCTATCCTCTATACGTGTCTACTTTATAAACTAGTAGCTTAACATTCCCGTATACTAGCTCTAGCATTGCGATGTGCTATATAGGGTAGATCTTTATCTTAGCTAGTAGGTTTAACTTAAACGTAACTGGTAAAATCCTCTATATAATTTTAAAAGGTCTTAGTCTAACATAGTCTAACTTCTTACTTAGTTATTAACTCTTAAAATTTTTGTGTAGTAGCTATACTTTATCTCCCTCCTTAAGATCTGGTCCCTTAGATCTCTTAGCATTATAATACTTTTTTATTCTCTCTTATACTCTCTTTATTAATTCTATAAGGTCTATATAAAGATTTATTAACATCTTTATTCTTTCTTTAGCTATACTACTTATTTTCTTCGCTTACCGTAGTAACAACAATGTTCTCGGCTTATATCTATAATTTGCCTTAAATAGTAATATGCCTATTTCTTCTTAAGGTGTCGCATTATATATAAACTATATAACTAGTAATAACGATACCTAATTGTTCTATACGTAATTAATATAATACCTTAGATACTACTCTAGCGTCTAATTTAATCTTTCTATTTAACCGTCTATTTGCGGATAATATACGGTAGAAGTTACTGCTCTAACTCCTTACTCTACTAAAAATACTTTCTAAAATACTACTATAAATCTTAGATCTCTATCCGATATAATTTTACTTAGTACCCTATATCTTACAAACACTTCTTTAATATAGATTTTAGCAACATCTTCCGCTAATATTTCTTCTATATATACTATAAAGTATCCCTACTTTATAAGCTTGTCTACTACTACTAAGATTATATTATAATCTTATCCGGTAATAGAATCTTTTAACTTTAGTAACTTAACGATAAAGTCCTATAATATAACCTCCTATAGTTTCTCTAGTATTTTAATAGGTTATAGCCCTCTGTATAGCTTATACCTTATTAATTTATTCCTTTAGCAATTTAAACACTCCTTTATAACTTTTCTTACGATATTCTAGATTCTGTTAATAATATACTCTTCCTAGAGTCTTAACACTAAGCCCGTAGCTCTATTATATCCTTAAGTTATTCCCTTATAGAAATCTTTTATAAAATACTCTACTATACTTCTTAGGATATACTTAGCTTCTTAATTTTCGTATATATCCGTCTATAGATCTTCTAGCTATACCTCTAGAATTCTTTATTCCTAAAAGCTCTCTAGTGTCCTATAGACTTTTCCTAGTTCGTTATCTTCTTAAGTTACTATAATTTTTGGATAATTGTACCTAATTAATCCATCTGTGTCTTTTCGCAGTAAAGCCCCTAATGGCTTTTCGTTATTTTGTAGTTTAGCTTTTCGGCTTAGAGCGTCTACTTATATGTTATCCGTGCCCTTAGTATACTAAATCTTAAAATGGTATTCTATAAGCATCTCTACCCATCTAACCTATCTTTGGTTGAGTTCCTTTATTATTAAAAATCCCATTAGGTTTTTATAATCCGTCTTAACTATAAATAGTTTCTCTATACCTTATAAGAATGCTCTCTATTTTTTTAGTACTATAACTATACCTAATAACTCCTTATTGTAGATATTATAGTTTAACTCTAGTGGTGTTATCTTCCAACTATAGTATACCACTAGGTGCTATCTATCTTAATATCTCTATATAAAGTATGCCCCTAGTATAAAGTCTAATACATCCGTTTCTACAACCGTTTTTAATTCTAGTTAATAGATCTTAAGAACTAGCTCTTAGGTAAATAATTCTTTAACTTACTTAAATAGCTCTTACTGTTCCTTTCCCCATACCTATAGTTCTTCTTTCTTTATTAACCGCGTAAATGGTTTAATATCCTTTAACTATTACGCTATAAACCTTCTATAGTAATTATAAAACCCTAAAAACGATCTTAATTACGTAACGTTCTCTAGTTCTTGCTAATTTACTATAGCCTTAATCTTCTTTAGATCTATGCTAAGTTAGCCTAGTTCGATAATAAATCTAACAAAATCGGTCTTCCTTGTAAAGAACTCGCATTTCTTAATTACTACTAGTATCTATTCTTCTTATAGTCT
Source organism: Cenococcum geophilum 1.58 (assembly GCF_001692895.1). Classification (NCBI taxonomy): domain Eukaryota; kingdom Fungi; phylum Ascomycota; class Dothideomycetes; order Gloniales; family Gloniaceae; genus Cenococcum; species Cenococcum geophilum. Next base: position 882,821 of record NW_027137563.1, on the reverse strand, counting down.
CTTTAAGACCCATTTAACGTATTCTCTATATTCTTCTTCGTTTATTAAATAAATAATAATATCGTTAAGGTATGCTATAACAAATTCATCTAAGTATTCTCCTAATACATTGTTAATACGCTTCTAGAACATTACTAGTGCGTTTATAAGCCCGAATTACATAACTAATAGTTTATATAGTCCTTCCTTTAATCTAAAAGCTACTTTCTATTCGTCGCCTTCCTTAATCCTAATTTAATAATACGCCCATCTTAAATCTATCTTCGTAAAGATTTACGCGTTGCTTATCCTATCTTAAATTTCGCTAATTAAGGGTAAAGGATAACTATCCTTCCAAGTAATGCTATTTAACTGCCTATAGTTAATATACAGCCTTAGTTTACCATTCTTCTTTTGTATAAACAGTACTGGATAACCTACTAATAACTGCGATAGTCTAATATATTCCTTTTATAAGTTCTCCTAAATAAACTCTTTTAATGCTCTACCTTCTTCTTTAGTAAGCTTATAGGTTAGAAAAAACCTTAGACTTATTTCTAGTTCTAACTCTATCTTATAATCCTATACTATATAATTTAATAGCTTTTTACTTTCTAGTGACTATAGTTTTTTGCTATACTTATAGTATCTCTTTAGTATATAACTTAAGCCTCGCTTAGTTTCTTTATATATTACTCCGACTTAGTACTATACTAATTTAGTTTATTGTTGTATCTTATAGCGTTAAATATCCCTAATATTAACCTAACCTATAATCCAATCGATCTTTGGATTGTATTTCTATAACTAAGGCATTTCTAATACTGCCTTATCCCGTCCTAATAGTAGGATATTAAAAGATATCTTAATTTATCTTCCTTTAATAGTTATCTAAATAGGTCCTATTTTAAGGTTAATAATCCCTCCTCTATAGGCTATTAGATCTCCTAAAATTGTAACTAATAGGTAAAGTTGCTCCTTCTATCTATAAGGTAAACCTATTCTCTTAACTACTACTAGTAAGATATAGTTCCGCGTTGCTCCACTATCTATTAGCGCTTTAAACTGCTAATCTTACCATTTAACTTATAAATTTAGGTGTTGTCCTTAAATTCCTTTAAGGGTCTAAGGCTCTACTACTGGCTCCCTCTAGTCTTATGGGCCTTTACTTTTCTTAACTATTAGCTACTTAATTCTTATATACTTAGCTTACTCTTTAGCCAATACCTAGTTCGCTTTTTGTCTTTAATATACCATAGATATATATTTTTTAGGCATTCCTACTACTATTGTCCATCTAAGCATTCTTCTATAAGGAATCTTTCTAGCTAAAGTATTAAATTCCCTTTCTCTTAAACTTCTGCTAGATGCTATTTATATATATATTTAGCATTTCTATACTATCGCTTATTTATTATCTAGTATATCCTTATAGGGTATTTCCAATTCTTTTCCTTTGGATTCTTATACATCTTGTATATATCGTCTATATATACAATCTATAATAGTATATAGTGTGCTAGGTGCTTTAGGTTAACTCTTAACTCGTCTTTATCTTTAAGTTTAAACCTTTATTATGCTGATCTGAACGTTACGACTTTATTTACGGGTACTAAGATGCGCCTCTCACTTCTCTAGTCCTCTAATTATTCCTCTAGATCCTTTAATATTATAATTAAGGCTCCTTTAATATAAGTTATAGCCTTTTCTGTAATTAGGTAGTCCTAGATAACTTACTTATCCAACCACATATAGAAATCTTCCTACTCGTCGTTGTGTTGCTACCTATACCACTTTTAGTATAGCTGTTGGAGTGTATACGGCTTGTTTATAAGGAAGTATCTTTTTATTACTACGTCGTAATAGCCTTTTATATGTCGTTCTTTAAACCTAGTAGGGATCCCTAGATCCTCTTTATCTTCCAGTTTAGTAAGCTATTTAGCTCTTAGTATGCCTGCCCTAGGCCTATTAGTAATTCTTCGTACTAGTGCTCTGTCCCTAGTATATCCTAATATACTAGATCTCTTATCTAGTTTCTATTCTTGCCATGCAATAATTCTTTACCTAAATTCTTCTATAGTTTCTTTTAGTTTGCGTCTTGTAGATAGATCCTTAAAGTTCTCTTACTTCTTAATCTTAGTATTAACTTTTTGATCTTTAGGCCAAACACTACGTTCCCCTAATAAGTCTTCTGGGTCTATATATCTGTCTCCCAGCCTAACTACTATTTATACTACAGATTCTCTAATCTATAAAGAAGCCTCTTACCTCTTATTTATAGGTGTCCTTATTTATACTCCGAATTCTTAGTCCCTTAGATTCTTTAATCCTAAGCTTACTTCTAGTTTAAGCTTAGCTTTAGCCTTAGTCTAACTAGGCTTACTTAGTGTTCTTATCTCGTCTTAAGAGTCTTATACTTTTAGGAAACTTCGTCCTAAGCTTATTCATATATCACTAAACTAAGCTATTACTCTGCTTTATCGGTTATCGTCTGTTATAGGTCCTTAAGCTTACCTTATCTCGTCTTAAGAATCTTAGTCGTCTCGCATCTCGTCTTAAGAGTCTTAAGCTTGTGGCCTTTTACCTTTATCAAGTGCTAAAGTAGCTTACTATCCTACTTCTCTTGCGTCTTATAAAGCGATAGACATTATATCTAGTGGGGTCTTAATCCCTACTAATATTCCCTATTTTATAGTGGAATTATCCTCTACCTCTAGTGTAATATTTCTAATAGCTGCGTGTTCCTAGTAAACCGCTCTTATTACCTTATTATTACTAAATATTTCGCCTTCGTTAAATTCATCGTCTTTAATGTCCGATCTGCGAACTGGTTCGTTAGTTCCTTAATATTTTAATAAACTTAGCTCTTATAGCTAATAGCTTACGCCATACTTAGCGTCCTTATGAATTCGGTATACGTTATTATAACAAAACGTAAAACTTTTAATTGAACATTCTTTTATTCCTTGTAGCATATTGTCGTCCCTCTATATATATATATCGTCTACTAGTCTTATCCCTTTTACTACATAATAACTCTACCTACTTTTACAGTCTCTAATATAATAACCTTATTTTCCGCAATTTATATAAGCTCCTTCTTTAAACCATTTTTCTTACTATAGAGTCCGCCTAAACGTCTTCTACTACTAAGATCCCTGGTTTAGCCTCTACTCCTTAAACCTTTAATTACTTAATCCTTATCCTCTAGGTTTCTATAATCTTTTATTCCATCTTCTAGATTCTTTAGTACCGCTTAGGTCTATTAGCTCTGCGCTATACTATAGTTTTTAACTTAGCTTTGGTCGTTACGTACTTTACGCCTTATATAACTATAGAACTCTATCCTAGCCTCTCTTAGCCTATTCCCTTTAGTAGATTTAATTATTAATCTTAATCGCTTAATCTATTANNTCCNNTAGGGTGTCNNTATCTTCTATTAGGATAATNANNTNNTAGANTTTAGCCTTAAGTCCNTATTTATACTATGCTATAAGCGCCCTATTATTCCACTTTACTTATGTTGCTAACGTCTAGAACTATATTATATACTTAATTGCTAAGGTCCGTTGCGTAATGTCTTAGAGTTTTTTTTCCGCCGTGGTTACTACCTTTAGGTCTCTAAATATTTATATAAGTCGCTCCGCGAACCCTTTCTAGCTTAAGAATATAAATCGCACCTCTTAATTAGTGGTTGTTATTCCGTTTACCTATATTTCCGTAAGGTAAGGCTTAAACTACTTAAGTGCCTTTTCTAATAGGAATAGTCCCGCATATACTATTCGATCCATAGGTATTAGCAGTTTAGCTCCTTCTTACGTAACTTTAAAGTACATTTATATAAGGAATCCTTTAAGCTTTAATCTTTCTCCTAAGTACCTTTTGATTGATAGTAACTTAATCTTTACTACTTCTATCCCATTAACCCTTTTTTCTAGCGCTGTATTGTTAGTTATTAACTAGTTAACTATTTCTTATAGCTATCCAACCGTTACAGGTTGCTGTAAGTCAGTATTTACTATACTAGTGTCGTTACCTAACCCTAAAGTAGTTGCCACCGTCAATAGCGTCGTGGTGGCTGCTTTTAGTAGTATATTGTTTGACTTTCTATATTTAATACCGTAACTAGGTAGTGATTGTGTAACGGAACCTTATAGCAGAAACTACAATAGGCTCATTAATAGGCTAGGTGTATAGAAAATGCAAGTATAGGAGTTAACAACGTAATAATAACTAGTGGAGTGGTTGCCTAATAGATTAACTCTAATTATATTCTAAGAATCACTATAAGGAAGGAACTATCTAGGTAGGGACTAAGGGTCCTTAAATACACAACCATACTCCTATAAAATCCTTCTTATACGTAATATACGTATACTCTATCTACTCTATAACGGATTACGTAGATTATACAGATTATATAGATTATATCATGTGACCTTAGCTACTATTCCTCATCACATGGTTCTATTGGCTCCATTCTGGACCGTACCTATATTAACTAACTAGCTTCTTCTGTCTCTTCTCCAAGTAGTTATAACATTGTATTTAAAGTGTCTGTAATAATTAAGGAGGGAGCTAATATAATAATAACTCGCTAACTAGCTTATTAAATTATAAGAGATTATATAAGAATTATCTCCTTACTATCGTCGTTATAACCTTAGATAATAAGCCTTAATTTCTTAAATAGGGCGTTAGTAGCTTTACCCTTAATCTTATTAACTATCCTTAACTTAAAGATGCGAACTTTATTAAACTTAGTAAGGTTATACTTCTTAAATTTAAAGACTCCTCTTATAATAAGACTATTAATCTCCTACTTATTAGATGCTTAGAAAGGAGCTCTAGGAGTTATAATACGACCTTTTTTTTAGAGCTGTTTTATAAGCTTAAAGTTAGCCTTCTCCTTAGCTGTTATAAAGGCTATTAATAACTTAACTCTATTCTTAATAGTGGTAACAAATTACTCTTTAAAATTAATAAGATATTAGTGATTTTGTAATCCCTTCGGGCGACCTCTACCGCGTCGTGGTTGTGTGTCACGGTGCTGCAATAAAGTAGACTAAATAACTACATTGTGGTATAAAGAGGAGAAGAGGCGAAAGGGGTATCGTATATAAATAGTAGGGCCAGCCGCTAAGGCGCTAGTAGTAGGCTAGCTAATAGTAGAAAACAGTATAAGACAGGTCAGTGCTATAACAGTACTCCCTTCCCCTAAAAGGTTTAGTCCCTAAACTAAATAAGTAGCTTTAAAACAGAATATTACGGTACTAGTAAATTATTATCATATTGCCGTTAGATTGCCGTCATATAATGGTAAACTGCGGTTATATGGCTAGTTTAACAAATGGCGTCGGCAGAACTCTACACTACTACCCAAATTGGTTAGGCGTAGCGTTCTTAGCAAGAACCTAACTAATTAGACAACTTTAACCGCCGGTTAAAGTTCTATAAGATTTTAACTTCTCTAAATTATTGTAGTCGTTATCTACGGCCTTAGCGTAGCGAGTCTCTCTTATCTTATACCCAGTCTAGGGGTCTAGGCTTCTTAGGGTGTTGTTTATAAAACTTTAGTAGTACGCGCTTGTACCCTTTTAGAGACTTCTTAAGTTCCTAGGTTTTCTTATTATAATACTTCCACTTAATATAATACGTTAAGCCGTGCTCGTCTCTTTATTTATTATATACATTAAGAATTTTTTTAAATTCCCACTTATCCGTAATATTGCCGTTATTATCTCTTTTAGCTATCCTACCTGTAATATTACGGCGTTCCTCTTTATTAATATATACTTGGCCGGGGATCTCTTTAGGGAACTAAAGACGGACTTTTAAAGTATAAAAAGACTTATTAACACGAATATAGTCTAGGAGGTCTACTATAACTACCCCTTTATAGGCGGCTAAGATGGGCCAGGGTCTATCCTAGTTATTATCCCATTTTCTCTTAGGCTGGTTAGTCTTTATATTTTTAAGGCTAACTATAACTATATTATCCTTTTTAAATATTATACCTTTATCCCGTTTTATATTAGCGTTATCTTTATAGCGTTGCTAGGAGATATAAGCTAGGGCCTTAAGCTAAATTAGGATACGCTTAAAGCGGTTAATAATAGCGTTAGCTTATAAGTACTCTTTCTTTATATATATAGACAGGGCTAATAGCTAGGGGCCTACTAGTTTAATGCCTAAACGTGGGTTATAGCTATAGTTAGTAAAGAACGGTAAGATTTCTATGGTTTCGTTAACCTAGTTATTTATAGTAAACTTAGTAAGGGGGAGCCAATCTACCTAGTTATTTTAGGTAAAGCTTACAAAAGCGCGTAGATACTTATTTATTACTGCGTTAACGATTTTAGTCTAGCTATTTATTTTAGGGTACTATACAGAACTAGGGCTTAAAGTTATCTTTAGGCGCTAGTTTAGGCGGCGCTAGAAGTCGGAAATAAATAAAGAGCCTTTATTAGAGATAATGGTACTTAGGGCGCTATATAACTTATAGATAGTATAAATAAATACTTTAACAAGCTCCTTTATATCTAGGCTGGTGACAGGAATAAAGTATCTTATCTTTATTAGGCGGTTAACAATAACAAAGATATATCTATATGTTTTGCCATTGCGAAGGCACTTAGGTAGGTCAACGACGTGGTTAATAGAGATATTAGTTTACGGGCGGACTGGTAGTTCTAGTAATTTTAGGAAACCGGGTGGTGCTAAGCATAGGGTTTTTATACGGAAGTAAAGAGCGCAGTCTTTTATAAAGGTAGCTATAAACTATAAAATACCTAGCCACTAGTAGGTTTAATTAAGGAGGTCTAGTGTCTTAACGCGGCCTAGGTGGCCCGCAGGACCTAAACTATATATACAGTATATAACTTCTAGTTAGAGTTCAGGTAAATTAGGGACAAATACTTAATTCCTATAGTAGATTAGGCCGTTAATAATTAAATATTCGGATTTGTTATAGCAGAGTAACTTCCTAATCTACTTGGGCCAACGGCGTGCTTTACGGCCTTCCTGTTCGCGTAATATAGCTAATATATCCCTAGCAAGTTTATTCTCCTTATAGGCATTCTTAATAAGCTCCTTAAGGGTTTTTTTCTTAGGCTCTAGGTCCATTACTACAATAAAGTCTTTAACGCTTTAGTTTTAGGATTCGCTTAGCAGCTCTTCTAGGATAATAGGGTTAACTTTTTTTAGTGGTAAGACAACGCGGTCTTAGTGTTGTAGACGTTTATTACCAGTATTAGTAGGTACTACACTTAGGAGGCGGCTAAGAGCGTCTAGGATCGTGGCTTTAGTGCTAGGCCTATAAGTAATAATAAAGTTAAACTAAGAGAGGAACTTAGCCTAACGGACTTAGCGCTAGTTTAGTTGTTTTATTATTATAAAGGTCTAAAGGTTCTTATAGTCCGTAATAATCTTAAACGGTTACTTAGTTCCTTATAGTTTAGGGCGCCATTCTTTTAGTGCTTTTATAATTACTAGGAGCTCCTTATTATATATCTTATAGTTATATTTAGGGGCGGAGTATTTAGTAGAGAAGAATGCGACTAGCTTAAGTTTGCTATCTTCGCTAGCTTAGTAAAGTACTCCTTCTAAAGCCTAGTTTAAGGCGTCTGTCTCTACTACAGTCTTCTTTATATAGTTGTAGTATGCTAAAACCGGTGCTGTAGTAAATACTATTTTTAGGGTCTAGAACGCCTATACTTAATTAGGGCCCCATAACCAGCCGGTGCTTTTCTTTAGTAGCCTAGTTATAGGCTTAATGTAAGCTTTGCAGTGTGTGGAATGGAATGAACAACTTGATTGTAAATGTAGCTCTAAAGCCTCTATATATACACGAAGAAGGTGGAGGAAATAAGACATGAAAAGGTGATAGGCAACTAAAATGGGAACAGTGATCTGCAAGTAATATTGATCTGCAATCAATATATAGGGTGGCGTTGACGCTGTCTTGGATCCTTCCAAGCGGTGATCTTGTGTCTCAGCACAGTGTCGGTAGTCGGTTACACTTAACTACCTTAAAAAAGCCTTAGATAAATTATTAGTAGAAGTTTGCAAAGCTAAGGAATTACTATAGTTCCTTAACTAATATTGGGTCCTTCTATTCCTATAAGGCCTATACCTTCTTAGGGTCTATAGTTATGCCGTTAGTTAAGATAATTAAGCTAAGGTATTTTATTTTAGTGGTATAAAACTTAGACTTATTAATATTAATTTAGAGTCCAGCATTACTAAGTCTCTAGATAATTTCATTTATATATTTTATATACTTAGCGCGTGTTTTTAAGAAGATAAGGACATTATTAAGATACGCAGTGTAGTAGTCGTTAAGGGCGTTATATAAAACATAGTTTATATAGTTCTAAAATATAGCGGGTGCGTTATAAAAACTAAATAGTATAACTAATGTTTTATAGAGCCTAAACCGGGTAATAAATGCTATAAGCCACTTATAGCCTTCCGTAATCCAGATCCAGTTAAATGTAGCAATTATATTAAGCTTAGTAAAGTACTTAGCGCTATAAAGTGCGTTAAGTGTTTTATAAATTAGTGGTAATAGGTACTGATTTTTAATAGTAACTATATTTAGGCCTTAGTAGTTATAGCAGATTTATATACCGCTACTAGGTTTCGCAGTAAGGAGGAGTAATACGGCGGCTAGTGACGTTAATTCGCGGATAAAACCCTTATCTAGTATCTTGTTGATCTACTTCTTTATATAACTAAGTTTAGCGGGTAAAAGTAGTCTGTTTTTATAATACGGGGCTTACTTTTTGGGCATAATCTTAATTTTATGGTCCTATAGTTAGTGAGGGGGTAGCTTATCTATATTTTTAGGGAGGAAGTGTTTAATATATTTACGGAACTCTTTTAATAAGCGTTATAAAATATCTTTACAGGTTAATCCTAGTTTACCTTTTAGAAATTTTTCAATATTAGTATCAACTATCTTTTGGCGTAGGAACTTAGACTTAGTTTTTAGGTTTATCTTAAGGAAGTTATGGAAATAAGGGGGTAGCACTTTATAGGCTTCCTCCATTATATAGTTACCTTCCACTAGCTAGCAAAAAGACCTTTTTAACAGGTTCAGTACTTCTATTAGGCCTATAGGCAGCTCTTTAAGTAGCTATTAATACTCTTCTTATTTAACTAGTTCTACTAGCTCCGCTATATAAATCCTTATTACCTTTACGTCTTTTTATTTACAGAACTAGGTAAAATTAACGGCATAAGTATATCTAATATTATCTAGGTTAGGGCGTATCTAGTTCTCCGGTGCTACGGCTAAGCTAGCGCGGCTTAGTCGGCCCAAGAGGGCGGAAATAAGGCGGCAGCCCTATACGGTACGCGCGGGAGATAGGTATAAGGTTAGGCGTTATAAGGGGGAGGTCTTAATTGCTCTGGTTTCGGTCTTAGATATAATACCTTTAGCTATTATATATGCGGTCGCGTATACATATAGTAAATAACTTAGGGTTAAGTATCTTATTAGCTGGCCTAGGTTAAGCAGGTATATATAGGGGACTTATAGTTCTAGCGGTGTTTATATTCTTAGGGGTAAGGCGGTAGTCCAATCTTCTAGAATCTCCGCTTCGTTTACTATATATATTAACTCGCCAGTATTAGGTACCTCTTTTACTATTAGCTAACGGTATCTAAGCGTTAGCCGTGCGATACGTCCATATAGTGCTACTTAGTTACAGTTAGGGATATGCTATAGGAGATAGTTATAGGCATAGTAATTAAAGTTAAACTTAAGCTCTAAAACGGGGAAGTCTATTCTTAGGTTATACTTTTTAAGCTAGGGCATTCTAAGAATTACTAGTATTAAGGGTAATAACTTTATAACATAGAAAAGCATAGATTCTATATAGTGGCCGATTATTATTTTTGCTATAAAGTAATAGATAATAAAGCTAGATGGGAGTCTGTTGGCAAGGCGGAGTGGTTTTAAAACTAGAAGTCTTTTTATTATAATATTATGCTTTTTTATAAGCGAGTCTTTATCTATAAACACTAGTGTTATACTACCACTATTAATAAGGCTTAATGTTTTAATAAAGACTTCTAGGAGTAAGTTATGCGGTAAGGAGAGGTAAGTCTAAATAAGGATAGCATTTCTATTATTATTTACTATTCTAAGGTTAAGTACTAGCTAGCTTAAAATAAGGTTTAACTAATCTAGTAGTATAGATCTAATTCTTTTATCCTCCTCCCCGTATAGTTCTAACCCTTAAAGGCGACTTAGTCTAAGGGTTAGCCTTTTAATAACTAAATCATAGGGCTTAGCTAGTAGCTATAGTCTTAGCTAGTATATCCTAATATATCGGTCTCTAACGGTGTATATATGCTAGGGGGTACTTCTCTAATAATATAGCCAGTCTTATAATTGGTAGTAGTACAGAGCATTTATCCGTAGTTTATATATAGGACTATTAGCTAGGGCTATAGTAGGGAGGGAAATCGCGGGGGCGGGTCTCTATATCCGAACCCACGTCCTTATCCCTAGTTACCGCCTTAATTACTATCCCCTCTATTAAAGAATCCGCCGCGGCTAGGAGGGGGTTAGCGTAGTGGTATTAAAAGGGGATTTAGGTTTATCTAGGGGTCGTAAGTATCTTTCTAGTGGCTAGATTAGCCACATGCTATATAGAGTTTATTATTTATACAATATCTTTAGACGTTATTAAGGAGGCTACTACTACCGCCACCAAATTTAACAGCGTTAAGGTCCATTAGGTTATTCTATAGTACTAGTACTAAGGTATTATTATTAGGTAATATAGGTCGATATCCGCCAGCGGTATTTAGCTTAGCGGCATTTAGCTTAGTATAGTAGGCATAGTTCTATAGATTATAAGCAAACACATCCATTTGCTTACTCTAGCCCTTATAGTTAGCATTATTAATTTTACGGCTAAGGGTAAAGGCTAGGTCCTTTATTTTAGGGGAAACATTCTTTTTAAGTAAATCTACCTTTTATTCCTTAGTCTTGTTTATTTTAATTATTAACTTATTAAGCTCTGCTTTCTAGGACTAGTAGTTACGCTCGCCTTAATATAAAGTATCCAACTTATTTTTAGCCGCTTAGGTTATATCTATAGTCTTATAGTGTCTTCTTATATATATAAACATGGATTCTCGGTTAGAAAAGGTCCATTTACTTAAATCGTTCAGGTGTATGCGTAGCATATTAAGGCCATATTTAATATAGTCGTAGGCCTTATCTATCAGCATATCTAACATATAGAGGACTTCGTCCATTAGGGTCTTAAAGCACTTTACATCCCTCTAGAAAATACCTTAGATCTTTATTTCCTATATTTTAAATTTTTCTTACTTTTTAATTGGTGATCCCTTACCGTTAAATAGGGTTGGATCTTTTACTTTACGCTTTTTTCTATAGGGCTTAGTTAGAAAAGGGGAGCTAGTTATAGGGTTTGTGTTCTTATCGGCAATAGCTTAAGTAAGTATAGTAATCTAAGAGCTTAGACTTTATATGGTCTTAGTATATATAAAAGCTTATTATTTATATTGTTGTATACGTAGTTTAGGCGTCGTAAGGGAGTTAATTCTATGCTGAGCTTCTTTAAGTTAGGACTTTGTAGTTTAACCTTTATTATAGACTATTTAGAGACCGCTCTTAACGCTAGTTAAAAAGGTTATATATATAGAGAAGTGCTGGAAGGTTTTTACCACATTAAGGTCCTTAAGGTACTTAGGACCGTTCCTAATCGCTCAGGCAATATTAGTATGGGTAATATCAAAGAGGCAAGCGAGTGCTTCGCGTGTATTCGTCAACGGGGTATTATCTATATTTTAGTCGCCCATTCCGAGGAATCTGGGTAAGGCAATTAAAATCTTGTAAGGCTAACTGTGATACTAAGGTTATTAAGACTGTTTAGGACTATACTGAGGCTATACTAAGGCTATGCTAAGACTGTAGTATAGTATTGTTAGTTGCGCTAGGTCGCGATTATACTAGGAAAAACAGAGACTATAGACGGAGGCGGTAAACTAGAAAGATAAAGATCGCGATAGGGCGCAAGAGAAGATACCATAAACTATCACGGTGCTGTAGTAAAGTAGACTAAATAACTACGTTATAGTATAAAGAGAAGAAGAGGCGAAAGGGGTATTATATATCTATAGTAGGGCCAGCCGCCAAGGCGCTAGTAGTGGGCTAGCTAACAGTAGGAAACAGTATAAGATAGGTCAGTGCCGTAACATTATAGGATATCTACTACAATTATATTAGAATTATAGTCGCCTTCTAGAGCGCGTTAATCGTAGTTCTCCTTTAGGGTATCTTCTAGGGTATCCTATAAAGGCTTAGAACTATTATCTTTATAATAGGGTTTAATAACAGTTAAACGGAATTAAGTGGGTCCGTAAGGCATCTAAATAGTATAAGTTTAACTATTAATTATAATAAGTTAATGTAGGCCTAACTATTCTCCCTTTTTACGCTATACGCGTACCTTAGACTAGAGTGGTAGATTAAGTATAGTTAAGGTATTTAGGCTATTTCTTATTCCTAGTGCGTTATTAACCTAGCGTATAGCGTAGAGATATTATACCTTCTTTATTACCTTACGGATAGCCTTAGCTTATTATATAACGGAGGAAGATAATAGAGAATTATTAGTTATTTAAGGGTAGGCGTTAAAGACTAGTAGTATAGGTATAAGTCCATCCAAGCCAGTGGAATTGTTAATAGCTTTAATAGCTATTTATAAGGTAAGTTTTTTGCTAGCGTCCTCTAGTTCTAAAGAGATAATTTTATATACGCGGTGTAATAGCGTATAATATTGCTTTACTTTTCTAATACTATTATATACCTTAATAGGGACTTCCTTAACCTTAATTTCTATTGCCTTTATTTATTATTAAAACTCTATAGATAAGAAGTTCTTTTTTATATTATAGACGATTTAATTAGGGGGTTCTAGGTAGACATTAATTTAGTATAATTAAAGGGTATCCTATACGTTCCTAGCTAATATATTCTTTAAGAAACGTACGGCTTAGAAAAAGGTTAAGAAGTTAATAACTTAGAGTACTGGCTTGCCGCTAAGATATATAACGTTAACAATAATATAGAAGTTAAAGTTATAGTTATCTTTAAGGGTAAACTTAAATTAGCCAGAGAACTTCTGGTTTATTTAATAGTAATAGTAGTACTTTAGAAGATGTTTAATTGTCTTAATTTTAACCTTATAGCCTACTCGCTAGAGAACCCTAAGTAATTAGTAAACTAATAGGTAACTAAAATAATGGTATAGTTAGCGTAACTCTAACTTAGTTAAATAGCTTTAAGTAACGCTTTTTTCTAGTTATTAAAGGAGTAACTAAGGGTAACCCTACTTGCGTATAATAGGCACCCGATTATCTCCCTATATAAGCATATTTTTAAGGTTATTAAGCTTAACGCCTAATTTATCTATATCCCTAATGTAGAATAAAAATAGAGTATTTATAGGAATAATGTAGAAAGTAATATATCCCAAGGGGGTTTAGACCCTAATTGTGCCAAAAGAGATTATAGTACCTTTGCTAAAACAAATCGTATATTGGCCTACCGTTAATTAGTCGATCTAAATAGAGCTATTAAGCTGCTAGAGAGCTTAAACTTAAGGTTCTCCTACTATAGATACTCCTACGGCTCCTATATCCGGTATAATACTATAAAAAACGTTTGTTAAGTATCTATTGTTAAAGAAAAACGCGGAACTCTCCTTTAGCTTATTAAAGATATCTAATTTCGTGATAAAATGGAGCGTAGATTAGTTATTAAGAATAGCGACGGTTTATATACTATTTACCTTACCATATTTAGTAAAGTATTAGTTAGGAGAATAGTCCTTAATTTTTATATCTATAAGGAGCTGTTTAACCTCATTAACCTCTCCCTTAAGATTTTTTACGCCTTTATATTAAGCTAAGAAGCTTTAAAAGTAGGCTATAGTAACCTTATAATTTTTAACGTTTCTTATACTTTAACGAAACTTATTATATATCTTCTTTCGCTTATTAAGGGAGTATCTAGTTAACTAATAATTTGGCTTCTTATAAATATAGCACTTCTTCTAGCAATTACTTTAAAATGAACCTCTATAAGGACCTCCACGATTACCTTATAGTTAACGTTAATTATACCCTTTACCGTATTCCCTACTACGGCTACTATATATTTGGTTAGTCTAGTTATAATTATATTAGTTAGAAATACTTAGTTAGGTAGGGTTTTTAGTATAAAACTGTTAAGATTCTTATATTTATATTATAGTACCTATAGCGGAGCGTAGCTTGGTATATACTTCTTTAAATATATCTATAGGTTTATATAGCGCTAAATTACACTTAGGAATGCTATAGCAGGCTAAAATAACCTAGTCCCTTAGATTGTTCTTATTTTAGTAAGTCTCAGTAAGGCTATATTAGATTTTCTAGAGTTTATTAAAGAGTAGTTAAAGGCACTCTAAATAAGTCTTTATTAGGTTAGAAGCAATAGCTCTTTAGAATATAGTTTCCCGCCATTCGGATATATAAAGTTAGTAATTTTTATTAGTTTTAAAGTAAGCTCTAGTAAGCTAAAGCATTATATTAAAGCTATAGTTTTTACCTATAATATAGTTATAATAGAATATTACCGCCTGTCCCTTTAACATAATAGAGAAAGTATAATAGTACTAGTGGCATTAAATTTTAACCTTATTATAACAGTTATAAAAGACCTATAGTTTTGCTTTAAGTATATCGTATAATTCTCCTCTAAACTTCTTCTCTTTATCTAAATATACCTTTATTAGATTTGTGACTTCTTATAGTAGAGGCTTACCGGTTAGTTAGAATGGAGGAGTTAAAGGTAGCGGAGGAGGTAGAGAAAGAGCACCTTTAGGTAGGAGAGTACCTTTAGGTAGAAGAGTAGTGTTCTAGAGGTTTTATTCCAAATTAAAGTTGCCTTTTAAAGAATATAGGTTAGTTTTAGGTTTCTATAGTTAATGTATAATTTTAGCTTCCGTCTATACTAGTTCTTCTATACTAAGAATAACAGCCTAAATATTACTAGTAATTGGGTTACCGTTTTTAGTAATATATACCCTATTCCTATAGAGGAAGTCTTAAAAATCCTAAATAATATTAATATTTCTAAGTGCCTAGGTGTTAGCGGTCCATCCTATAAAATCCTTTTTAAAATATTCCTATAGCTGTAAATCGGTATAGTAGCTATCTTAGTAAAATAGAATATAGTATAAAAGAAAGCCGTTAATTTATTTTGCGGTATAAGTTATTATATTAATAGTAAATTCGTCCCAATTTTTATTAATAAGTTTTATGTACGTAGTTACCCCTAGTAGTAAGGAGTCTTTTTAGTTATTTAGAGTAGCCATGTTTTTAAAGGAAGGGAAGTATTATTAGTATAGGGATTATTATTTAGTACGCGTTTATAATAAGAATCTGTAATTATTAGGCTTAGGACTAGTTCTAGCCTTAAATCGTAAAGACTTATAAAGCGTATTATTCTATATAATAGACGCAAGAATCTATAATCTAGAAGAGGCTTAGGACTAGTTCTAGCCTTTTAAATCCTTAGATTCGTAAAAGAGTTTTATTTAATGTTTAGGACTAGTTCTAACCTTAAAAGATAGCTTCCTCTAGCACAAGTAGCACTAGTATAGTGGCTTATCTCCTTTTAGTGAAATACCTAGCTGTTCTATAGTATAATAGTAAAGTTAACTATTAATTAGTGTTGGTAATATAAGGTAATATTATGTATTTATAAGTTATAGGTAGTATAATGATTATTATTCTACCTTTCCTTGCTTAAGGAAGGGCAAGGAGCTTAAGGCTCCTCGTTACGCTAGTGCCGCGGCGACACGTGACGGCAGCTTGCCTTACGTGACGGCAACTTGCCTCGCGTGACGGCAACTTGCCTATATTCCTAATAGTATTAATTAATTCTATAGGAATTATATATCGCATTTTTATAAGACGGTTAACTACTACTATAATGTTTATAAATCTATTACTGTTAGGTAGGTCTACTATAAAGTTAATTAAAATATTACGCTATTTTTGTATTAGAATTAATAATAATTAAAGTACTCCTTATTTTTTTATATAAGAACTTGAAGTCTTTCCACAAATATATAATCTATATGCTTAGATATATTTTTATATATAGTTATATATTATAGGCTAGTAATACACTTACTAGACTATCTTATACGTCTTTATATAGCTAGGATGTCCTACTATAGGAGAGTTATATATAAATTTAAGTATTTGGAATTATAAGGATTTGGAATTCGGAACTACTATCTTCTGTTAATAGTATAATTAATTATTATAAATTTCGTATTTAGCAAGTATAATATCTTTATATTATTATTTTTCTATTTAAATCGCTTTTATTATATCTGCTATCTATATATTAATAATAATAATAATAATAATTTATTGCTTAACGTCCGATCTGGATCCCTATTAGGCCCACGCGGATTACTCCTTATGTATATATGGGGAGAAAACTCTATTTAAGAAAACCCCGTAATCTATCTCCCTGCCTTTTAGGACTCGCCTATAAGGCGCCTATAAGGCGCCTATGAGGCGCCTATAAGGCGCCTATGAGTTACCTGTAGTGCTCTTACTACCTTACTTTTTAACCTCCTTAGGAACCACTGCTGCCGTAATAAGCCTACGGACGCACTAGTATTGCAAACTTTACTCTACTACTGTAGAGTCATTAGGGGGCGCCCGTTACTCGCCCCCCTACCCTCTATTACCATTTCCCTTATAACCTAGAACTAGTTTAGTATATTTTAGCTAATAAGCCACTAGGTAACCGCCTTAAGGCCTTTTTATATTAAGAGTAGTGTATTATAGTTCTCTATGCTAGCTACTAAAAGTATTACTTCTTAGTTAGTGCGTAAGGGGTATAATAGTATTATATATTTTAGTATCTGTCTTAGCCAGCCATATTTACATCTTAGGCTACCTACTAGGACACCCACCCAGTAGAGCCAGTTTTTTAGTCCTATTATTCCTATTCTTAAGAATATCGCTATTATATTTTCTGCCTTCGTTAGGCCTTCTTAGAGCCCTAGAGTATTTACCCCCTATAGCGTTAACCATGCTACGGCTTAGGTTTCTCTTACCTTAGTTAGCCTCTATACCTTTAACTCCTATATATCTCTCCAGCGTTAGTCTAACTAGTATTGCATTACAGTAAATAGTTTCCCAGCGTTCTTTTATACTCTACTTTAGCTCCTTTCTCTTTCTTACTATTATCTTTACTAGCCTCTTACGCATTTCCCTTCCTCCTCTATATAGGCCTAGGCCCTAAAGCAGTACTATTTTTCTTCTACTTTCTTTACCTGTTTCTCTAATATATTTCCCCTACTTTAGGGTTATTAGTTTGTTCTCCTATAGGGCGCCCTAGGGTCCCTCTATAGTTTATTTAGGTGTATCTTAATATACTTTATAATATTAGAGTTGTGTTTATTTTAGGCCCTTTATATTATAGCGGCTTTAATATATAGTTATAGGGGGGGGATATTGGCTTCCTTCTTAAGCAGTGCTGTAGCCGTTCGCTTATATCCGCCTATTATACTCTAAAGGTAGGCTGTTTGGACCTTTTAGAGTAGTTTAAGAAGCGACTTAGGGGGGCCTTTCTTAGATTCTCTAATGGCCCAAATACTAGACCTATACGTTATAGTTAGCTGGACAACTGCTATATATAGTAGGCGTGACCTCTAAAAGCAGGCCCTATATAGAATTGACGATCCTAAATAATGCGATGTACTGTGCTTGGCCCTTATAGGCCGCTTATACTGCATATACGCTCTACTAGAGCTTACTATTTACCTATACTCCTAATACCCTTAGGCCCTAAACTGGTTAACCCCTAAAGCCTTAGATATAGATTATATGCTAAAGATCTACAGATTAGTTGCATTTTCTTATAAAATAGATTAGCTGGTATTTCTCTAGTAAGAATTGGACTCTATATCGTCTTACCTATTCTATATAGGTGTTATAAGCTTTCTCTAGCATTCTATAATTCTCTACGGCTAATAGCCCGTATATAATTAGGTTTGTATTATTAACAAAGCCTATCCCCTAGGTTGCCCCTTTCTTAAAGAAGTTAAGCAGATTACTTATAAAGAAAAGGAAGAGTATAGGCAAGAGGGGTATTCTTTATGGTATTCCTGTTATAACTATAATAGGGGGGCTCTAGTATCCGCTAAAGACTAGTAATATTTCTTTCTAACCTATAAACCCTTAGATAAATTATACAATCTATTTTAAGAAGCCTTTTGCCCTAAAGATGTATAGAAGACGCTTATAGGGTACGTTATTATAGGCGCCACTAATATCTAGGCTAAGCATTAATACTATAAAGTCCCTTCGCATCGCCTATGTAGATTTAATGGTGGTAGCGAGTAGCGTAAGTGCTAATAGTGTTAAGCGGTTCTTTCTTACCCCTATTTAGCTCTATAGTAGTAGGGCGTATTCCTTAGCCGTATCTACTATGCGGTCCGCTATTACCTTTTCTAAGATCTTACTAAGGGTGTTTTCTAAGGTAATAGGGCGGTAGCTTCCTGGGATTAAGTAATCTGGTTTACCTTCTTTTTATAAAATAACCGTCATTATAGATCTTCCGAGTTATAAGTAGTAGCCTATAGTAAAGTATGCTCTAGCTATATCTATAAGCTAGGGTGCTATAAGTGGTCTATAAGTCTTTAAGGCCTTATTTAGAATCCCATTTAAACCTAGTACTATATTATTTAAAAGGCGGCTAATAGTTCTGGCCATTTCCTCTATTATTATATCGCTGTCAACCCATAGGTAAGTCACTGGTGCTTTACCCGTAATATTACTAAGGTCTACTAAAGCCGGTTAGGGGAAGAACCTTTTTATAAGGATCTTTGCCTTCTTATTATTATTATTAGTGGCCTATAATTCCCCTAATCTTTATAGGGGTAGTAGGTGTAGGTCTTCTACTAGTTGCCCTACCTTTTTCTTTACCTATTTCGCTATAGCCTATAGGCCCTTATTATAGGGGAGGCTTAGGTTAAAAGTGTACTCGTTTATAAATCGTCTCCAGTTATTCCTTACTTCTTTTTTTAGGGTATTCTTTAACTGGTTTCTTATATCTTTATATCGTCTCTTATCTTTAGGGTTATAGCTACTTAAGTATTTCCTTCTTGCTTATTATTGGCTAGCTATAAGAACCGCGCATTATGCGGACCATATATATTATATATAGGGGCCCGGTTTTAAGACCGGGTAGTGCTCTTTTAGCCTATTTTTAATCGCTGCCTAGATTCTTTCTAGTCTTCGGTTAATTTCCTTAGGGGTAGCTAATAAGCCTCGCTTATTTAGTATTGGGTGGATTTCTTCTAGGTCTTAGAGTTGTTATTTAACTATATTAAGGAAACTGTCTACCTTAAACATCCTTATTGCGTATCTTTTGCTATTTAGTTACGCCTTAATATCTAAATCTAGCTATATCTAGATAGGGATATAGTCTAAAGTAAGTGCCTATTTTTTTTGGGGTTATACCTTTTAAGTCTCTAGTATAGGCCTTTATCTATAAATATAAGGTCAATTATACTTCTAGCGGATCCTCATTGCCATATAATTGCTCTAGGGGGGTGGCTAGCTTAAGGCCCTAGGTGTCTATAGCTTTTAGTAGGCACTTTACCTACTATTCAGCAGCGACGTAGATACCCCCCCACTACGGGTAGTAGAGGTTTATATCTCCTAATAGGATAAACTCTGTACCTTCGGTTTTAAGTAAGCTTATTACTAATATAATATTCTCTATTTATAAGACCCCTTTAACCCTAGGGTTATATATATTAATAATTTATACCGGTCCTCTATATGTCTAGATTATTACAACTATAATATTTAGATTAACTGCCTACTATAACCATAAGGACAGGCTAATGGTCTTACTGATTATAAAGCATACGCGTATAGCTGCTTTTAGTTCGTATAGGAGCTAGAATTCTTAGGGGTAGTATATTAATTATATATAGGTATTAAAGTACGGCTCTTATATAGTAAGGATATAATATTTCTCTAGGTCTAGACTGTCTAGTAAGGGCCTTATAAGACAGTAGTTTGTATTACTATAGTTATACTATATAATGGATAGGTGGCGGACCTCTAGTAAGGGTCCTTCGCCTTTCTATTATTCCTTACTTTTTCTATTTCCACTTTCTCTAGGATATTTAAAACTTCTATCTCTTATATCTATACCCTAGTTACTACTCATTTTATATAGAGCTTTCTATTCCTATATCTTGTGTTTTTACTAGCGCTTCTATATCTAAATTTATTATTATCTTCGGTTCTTCCCCTATTCTTACTAGTTAGCTATATGCCCTTTAAGAGTCGGCTATAAGTATTATATTTACCGCGTTAAGTCTAATTCTTAATTATCCCGGTCTTAAGCTTACTATAGCTATCCATAAGGGTCTTCCTATAGGGCGTCCTCTCCCTTATGTCCCCTATAACCTTTATGTCCCTATATAGTCTAATAATATTACATAGCGTCACTTCTGGCCCGTTAAGGCTTAGGATAGCTGGCCTAGTCCCCTAGTATTAAAGGTAGGAAACGCTAGAAAGGCACCTGCGCCCCCCTAGCTTATCGCCTATTATTTCTATTTATATAACCTAGTATATAGTTATTCCCGTAGCTGTTAAGCCCTTACCTTCCATCTCCTATATTTAATGTAGTCTTCTCTCTCCTATGCCTTATATATACTTTAGTGGCAGTTTACGCATTTTATTTAGTCTTAATTTAAGCAGTATCTTATATTATAGGGGCCTATATAGTGGCCGTAGCATACCTATACTGCGCATGTGGATTAGGTATGCCCCTATTATACACAGCGATAGCATTATTCTAGGCGGAGTCTATAGTTATAGAGCCTTATGTCATATATAAGGCCATTTATAATAATACCTTTTTAAATAAGGAGTTTTTATATTTCTAGTATATATATGCTGATAATAAGGGAGCCATATATTTAACCGGCGTTTTCCTAGCAAGTGTTACGGCTCGTATAAATGCCTCTAAACCGAAGCTTGTAGAATGCTGTATTACGAAGATACTAAGCTAAGGAGCAGAGAAGGTTAAGGAAAGGACACGTCTATATACAGGCGCCAAGTCTCCAAGCGAGCCCCTAACTAGGGTCTGTAACGGTGCCGTGACAGCAAGTCTCTAGCAACCCTTATATTCTTTCATTATTCTTATTATATACTTAGTTTATATTTTCCTATTAAAGCTATTAAATTTGGGTAATCTTAAGTCCTAATATAAGGCGTTCCGTTTGTTTTACTATCTTATATATAGTTGCTATATTATCCGCCTAGCGTCCCTTTTCTACCCTAAGGCTTAGGGGAACCGCTAGGACTTTAACTAGGTAATCTTTACGGAGCACTTTTATGCCAATACGTTCTCCTAGCCTATCCCCTACCCTAACGGCTTATTCCTTTACCTATTAGTCCCTTAAGGTAACTCTAATATCTCCGCTCCTAAGGTGTCAGACTATAATAGCGTCGTAGACCTCTTTATAAATCTTTATAAGGACTTCTGTTTCTAATTATCCCCTAAGCCCCTTTACTTTTTTTATATTTAGTTATATTATAATTATATACCCGGATATTGTCTTTAAGGGGGTAGGTTCCCTATACTATAGACGCATAGCTACGGCGGCCTAGGTATAGTTCGCCGGTAAAAAGGGGTTTTGTTTATTTTTAATTTTGCTTAGCTATTAGAGGATTTAATTAAGGGTTTGCTAAAGGGGCGCCTAAGGTTCGCTAGACTGGCGGAGCCATTTTACTAGCTATATTAGTTTGTTATAGCTAACGGTTGCTTCCCCGCAACTGCGGATACTAGACGCGTCTAATAGGCTTTATATTTTATTAGATGCCTTCTTAATAGAGGTCTTTCCGCTTTATGGTATAGTATTCGCCTATTCTTATTATAGAGGGCCATTGCTAGGCGTGGTTTTGGTGGACGCGCGCGAGTGCAAACCACCGTCGTTCGACGTGTGCCTCCCCTGCGATACATGCATCTTAGGGGGATTCTCTAGGTGTTTTTCAGGGTTCTTTTGGTTTGTTTTAGTCTTTTTAGGCCAGGTGCAGCAAGAGCTCCAATTTTTCCGATCTTTAATAAAATATAAAGTTCTTTTACTATCTATATATTATTCTTATATTTATATTCTATTAACTTATTAATTTTTATTTCCTATTTATTAACTTCTGGTTTATTATTAAGCTTTATGTTTAGGAATATAGAATATAGTTTCTTAAAATATTTAGGGGGCAGTAGGATCCGTAATTAATTTATAATCTATTTATCTAAAGCGTTTACAGGCAGGTTTTATAATTATTATATTAATATATTAGGCTTCTAATTAAGTTTACCTAGTTAGTATATAATCTTAAAGTTAAATTATAAGAGGTATTTAGCCTAACGGATTTAGCGTTATATTAGCTGTTTTATAGTTATAAAGTACTATAGGTTTTTATGGTCCGTTAGTACGCGTATTAGGAATAGCAATTTTTTAAGTTTTAGACGCTATTATTTAAAGCATTTAATAATTATAAGTAGTTCCTTATTATATATCTTATAGTTTAATTTAATAGGGGCGAGTTTCTAGGAGAGAAAGGCTACTAGACGTAGTTTGCCGTTCTTATTATATTACGATAATACCCCTCCTAGTATATAATTGGACGAGTCTGTTTTAATAATGTATTTAAGGTTAAGATTAAAGTAGGTAAGAATTAGGGCAGTTATAAAATAATATTTTAGGTTATTAAAAGCTTATTTACATTTAGTAGTCTATTTAAATCTTATATTCTTCCTTATTAAGTTTACTAATAGCTAAACAATTTTTAAGAAGTGGTTAATAAATTAGTAATAGATATTTGCGAATCCTAGAAATCCTTAAATATATTATATACTACTAGGACTTTCCTAGTTTATAATTATAGCGACTTTTTTAAAGTCTATTTTAATTCTATTGCGGGATATAATTAAGCCTAAGTACGTAGCTTTAGACGCGTAAAACTTATATTTTTTAATATTATATTATAAGCCTGTATTCTATAGGCGTTTAAGGACCATTTAAATATGTTTTTAATACTTAGAAAGTAAAGATAAGTAAATTAAGATATTATTAATATACGCGGTAATAAATATATTAAGAAACTTACGAAGCGTATTATTAATATATTACTAAAACGTGCCCGGACCGTTCTTTATACTAAATAGCATTACTAGGTATTTAAAGAGCCCCTATTATATATAAAAAGCTATATACTTCTTATCTCCTTTACGGACGCGAATTTAATTAAAGGCAGCGACTATATTAAGCTTTATAAAATATTATACTTTTACTAGTGTTACAGTGCTGCAATAAAGTAGACTAAATAACTACGTTATAGTATAAAGAGGAGAAGAAGGTGAAAGGGGGTATTATATATAAGTAGTAGTGCCAGCCGCTAAGGCACTAGTAGTAGGCTAGCTAATAGTAGGAAATAGTATAAGATAGTATAAAACAGTATACGTTAGGTTAGTGCCGTAACAGTACTCCTTTCCCCTAGATAGTTTGGTCCTTAAACTAAATAGATAACTCTAAAATAGGTAGTATATAAGGTCGCCTATTTTTTACCGCAAAGATATTAGTTCCGCTTACTGCCCTTAACTAAGCTAATAGTAATTTTCTATACTAGGCATAGAAAATCCTAATTAGTTAGTTTAGTAAGTAAGGTTGGTAGAACTCTATACCGCCACCTAAATTAATCCGCGTAGCGTTTCTTAGCAAAAATCTAGCTAATTAAATAACTTTAACCGCCGGTTAAAGTTTTATAATATCTTAACCACCACAAATTTTAATATAGTGGTCGGCCACGACCTTAGCGTAGCTTTTCCTTATCTTGTACCCAGTCTAGGGGTTTTAGCTTCTTAGGGTGTTGCTTATAAAAGCGCTATATAGCTTATTTATAACCCTTTAGGTCTTTTTCTGGCTGCTAGGTTATATCCCTATAATATTTCTATTTAATCTTATAAATTAGGCCTTAAGGGTCTTTGTTATATATATTAAGGATTTTCTTAAACTCCTATTTGTCTTCTATATTACCATTATTATCTCTCTCTACTACTTGTCCTTATATATTACAGCGCTCTATAGTATTAATATTTACTTAGCTAGGGATCTTTTCCGTAGCCTAAAGGCGGACCTTAAATATATAAAAGGATTTATTTACTTAGATATAGTTTAAAAGGTCTACTATAACTGCCCTTTAGTATACTATAAGTACGGGGTACAAGCCGTCCTATTTATTATCCCATTTCTTCTTAAATCTATTTATCTTTATATTTTCTAAGCTAACTATAACTATATCGCCTTCGTAAAATAACGCACTCTTATCCCTATAGGTATTAGTATTATCTTTATAGCGTTACTATAAAATTTAGGCTAGGGCCTTAAGCTATATTAATATTTACTTAAAGCGGTTGGCTATAGAGTCTGTATAGAAGAACTCCTTCTTTACTTATACTAATAGTGTTAGTAGGTAGGGGCTAGCAGGCTTAATTCCGAGGTAAGGGTTAAAGCTATAGTTTGCAAAAAATAGGGAGATGCCTATGCTCTTATTAATTTAGTTATTTATAGTAAACTTAGTAAGCAGTAGGTAGTTAACCTAGTTATCCTATATAAAGCTAACAAAAGTATAAAGGTACTTATTTACGGCAGCGTTAATAATTTTAGTTTAGCCGTCCGTTTCTGGGTACTAGACTAAGCTTAGTCTTAGGGTTATCTTAAGGCGTTTACTTAGTTGTTGCTAGAAGTCGCTAATAAATTATATACCGTAATTAAAGATAATTATGCTTAGTATACCGTAGAGCTTATATACGTTATTAATAAAGCCGTTAACTAGCTCCTCTATTAAAAGTCCTATTACTAAAATAAGGTATTATATTTTAGTTAGGCGGTCCATAATAATAAGGATATATTTATATACCTTACTATAGCGTTAGTATACCAGCAGCGTTATAATATAGTTAATTAAAATATTGGTCTATAGGCGAGTAGGTAGTTTTAGTAGCTTTAAAAAACTAAGCGGGGTAAAACGGGGGGTTTTAGTACGAAAGTATAGGGCACAGTCTTTAATAAAGGTAGCCGTGAATTAGGAGATTCCTAGCTACTAGTATATTTGGTTTAAAAGGTTAAGGGTTTTAACCTAGCCGGGGTAATTAGCGGGGCCGCTACTATAAGAGCGATAAATAACTTTTAGGTAAAAGTCTAGGGCGTTAAGGACAAAGAGATATTAGCGGAAGTAGATTTATCCGTTAATAATACTATATTTTAACTTGTTATAATAAAGTAATTTCCTAATCTTCTTTAGCTATTAGCGAGCTTTTTAATTACGTAGGGCTGCTATTATATCTCTTATAAGTTTATTTTCCTAGTATCCTAACTAAATTAACTTATCTAGTAACTTTTTGGCTATTTTAGGGTCTAGAGCGGCTATAAACTCTACATTATTAAAGTTACGGGATTTATATAGTAATTCTTCTAAGATTATAGGGTTAACATTTTAGGGCGGTATAACAACTTAGGCTCGGTAGCGGAGGCATTTATTATTAGCGTCCTTAAGCCTTATTCTTAGTAGCTAGCTTAAGGTATTAGGGAGCGTGGCTTTGCTATTAGGTCTATATATAATTATAAAGTTAAATTATAAAAGGAACTCTGTCCACTGGACTTAACATTAATTTAGCTATTTAGTAGTTATAAACGTCTATAGGTTTTTATAGTTGGTAATAATTTTAAACGGCTTCTTAGTCCCTTATAGCTTAGGACGATATTCCTTTAAAGCCTTAATAATAGCTAAGAGTTCTTTATTATAGATCTTATAGTTATACTTTAGCGTAGAGTGCTTTATAGAGAAGAATGCGACTAGTCTTAATTTACCGTTATTATTATACTAGGAAAGGACTCCGCTAAAAGCCTAATTTAATATATCTATCTGGCCGTCGAAATCGGACTCTGCACCTGTACGTGGTGACGGCTACGAACCTGGTCTTCGAAGTTTAGATTTAAAGCTAACGCAGAGACGTCGCACAGCGTGCGGATAGGACCTATGGTGGTTGTAGGCGTTAAGGGCGGTAGTAAAAAAATTTCAGATGGTGAGATCTTGAAAACCACTACTGTTGGCTCTTTACAGTACAACGACTACTACATTCTCCTATCTAGGGCACCTATACGATCCAACATGGATGCACAGTATTTAATATCATCCCCCGTCCCCTAGTAAAAAGCATTAACGACCTTATATTAACGAATAAGTAAACGCGAACGAACGAACGAACGAGTAAATATACGGCCCCTCCCAACCCCTAGGGCGATCGCCCGCGGAGCATGCGGTTACTCGCCGTACTGCAATAATACTACTAAAAGCGGCAGCTGGATAACCCCATACGGTTTTCCTTGTCTCCTCTTAATAGAGTGGTGCCCTTAAAGAGGGCCTAGTGACTGGGGCCTAGGCATAAAAAATACCCAGATATATATACACACATCCCGCTTTTATTTTTTAGTTTTAGGATAGTAGAACGGATAAATCCCCCTTACGCCTTTAATAGGCCTTAGGGGGGGGGAGGCATAGCGTATATAGCAATAGTTAACAAAAGATAGCATATAGGGGGTAGTTAAGATATAGGGCACAACTATAAGCGTACAGCAATCGATCGGCAAGGCCTAGCTAGGACGTAGTGAACCCTAGCTTTAGATAAGCTAGAGAAGGAAGTAGTAGTTCCTAAGGAGTTTAAAACATCTAAGGAGGAGGACGAGCTATAGGCCCGCAGGGCCGCTACTCGTGCAGGCATAGCAATTTGGGGTTTTTTATCCTACTAAGGTGGCTTATAGGGTTTTCCCTCCCCCAACATATTAGGGGTTTTCTTCTTGTAAATTTATAAGTTTCTCCTATGTACGGAGTAGTCTGCGTAGGCCACATAGGATCCGTATTAGACGTTAAGCAATAAACAAATAATAATAATAATAATATATCTATCTTTACTACTATTTTCTTTATATAGTTATAGTATGCTAGTACTAGTGCTAAGGTAAAAGCTCCCTTAAGGGCCTTAAACGATTTAGCTTGTTCTAGTCCCTATAGCCATTTAATATCCTTCTTTAGGAGTTTTGTTATAGGTATAGCAACGGTAAAGTAGCCTTAGATAAATTGTTAGTAGAAGTTTACGAAGCTGAGAAATTGTTATAGTTCTTTAATTAATATTGGGTCCTTCTATTCCTATAAGGCCTATACCTTCTTAGGGTCTATAGTTATGCTATTAGTTAAGATAATTAAGCTAAGGTATTTTATTTTAGTAGAGTAAAACTTAGACTTATTAATATTAATTTAAAGTCTAGTATTACCAAGTTTTTAAATAACTTTATTTATATACTTAGTATACTTAGTGTAACGGAACCTTATAGCAAGAACTACGATGGGTTCGTTAATGGGCTAGGTGTATAGGAAATGCAAGTACAAGAGTCAAGAACGTAATAACAACTAGTGGAGTGGTTGCCTAACAGATTAACTCTAATTATATTCTAAGAATTACTATAAAGAAGGAACTATCTAGGTAGGGACTAAGGGTCCTTAAATACACAATTGTACTCCTATAAAATCCTTCTTATACGTGGTATACGTCTTATACATAAGGTACGTAAGTTCCTCTTATTCCTCTTATTTAATACGTAGCATATTATATAACCTCGGTTACTATTCCTCGTCATATGGTTCTACCGGCTCTATTTTAGACCGTGCCTAAATTAACTAACTAGCTTCTTCCGTCTCTTCTCTAAGTAGTTGTAACATTATACTTAAAGCGTCCGTAACACCATCTCCCTCCTCTTTATCTTTATCCTTAAAGATTTAAAACATCTCTAAGTTGTTTACTAGAGGTATAATATCCGTTTAATTAATTTGGTTAATATTATTACTTATTATACCTAAAGTAATTTCTTCTTTATACGCCTAACGTCGTGCTTGCACTATTACTGCAATATTATCTTTTAGTGAGATTATGCCGTTTCCGTGTTCTTGTTGTTTGAAAGAGGGGTTAATCTATATTATATTAGCGAACCCATCTTCGCGACAACCGTTCTTTTACTTAGAGTATACTAAAGCAAATATTCGTTCGTCCTATAACGTTTGCTCTACTTCTAATGCTAAATATACGCGACCTATTACTCTTAACAGTCGTCTGGTTCCTTAATTAATTTGTCTTAGGGTTTTATATTTAATCTACTGCTGCGCGGCTGAATAGTGAACTATTATAAGCCCTTACTAAGTTAAAACGTTCCCGTAATGCGGAACAGAAGGCCCTAAATACTTAAATTACGGCGTCTGCTCGTTTGCTTTATCTTAAGAAGGTTTATAAAAAGGTTTATTCTAAGGAGTAGAAACTTATAGAATAAGGTCTGCAGGAACTAGGTAATAAAAGAATGGATTCCCCTCTAATAGAGAAGAAAATAGATCTAAGTAGCTTAGCAACTGCTCTTCTTAGGTCCCCTTTAGGTGACTTATTCTTTAGTAATCCTTCTTTATTAATACTACCTAACCTAATCTCTTTTAATACTCCTATACCTTTCCTATAGCGTTTTTTAAATTCTCTAGTGGCTCCCAGGTAGTCTTAGTGTAGCCTATCCACTTAACCTCGTACTATGTTTCGTTATTAATGTCCTTGTAATTAATAATCTTTAATATTTACTATTCGTCTTCTTCTTATCCTCTATACGTGTCTGCTTTATAAACTAGTGGCTTAATATTCCTATATACTAGCTTTAGCATTATAATGTACTGTATAGGGTAGATCTTTATTTTGGCTGGTAGATTTAACTTAAACGTAACCGGTGAAATCCTCTATATAATTTTAAAGGGTCCTAGCCTAACATAGTCCAATTTCTTACTTAGTTATTAACTCTTAAAATTTTTGTGTAGTAGCCACACTTTATCTCCCTCCTTAAGATCTGGTTCCTTAGATCTCTTAGTATTATAGTACTTTTTTATTCTTTCTTGTACTTTCTTTACTAATTCCTTAAGGTCTATATAAAGATTTATTAATATCTTTATTCTCTCTTTAGCTATATTACTCGTTTTCTTCGCTTATTATAGTAACAACGATATTCTTAGCTTATATCTATAATTTGCCTTAAATGGTAATGTGCCTATTCCTTCTTAAGGTGTTATATTATATATAAACTATATAACTAGTAATAGCGATACCTAATTGTTCTATATATAATTAATATAATACCTTAGATACTACTCTAGCGTCTAATTTAACCTTTCCGTTTAACCGTCTGTCTGCGGATAATATGCGGTAGAAGTTACTGCTTAAACTTCTTACTCCGCTAAGAACACTTCCTAGAATGCTACTATAAATCTTAGATCTCTATTTAATATAATCTTGCTTAGTTCTCTATGTCTTATAAATACTTCTTTAATATAGATTCTAGCGATATTTTCCGCTAAGATTTCTTCTGTGCATGCTATAAAGTATCCCCACTTCGTAAGCTTATCTACTATTACTAAGATTACATTATAATCTTATCCGGTAATAGAATCTTTTAATTTTGGCAACTTAATAATAAAGTCCCATAATATAACCTTCTATGGTTTCTCTAGTATTTTAATAGGTTGTAGCCCTCTATATGGCTTATACCTCGTTAGTTTATTCCTTTAGCAATCTAGATATTCCTTTATAACCTTTCTAGCTATCCTTTAGATTCTATTAATAATATATTCCTCCTAAAGTCTTAACACTAAGCTCGTAGCTCTATTATGTCCTTAGGTTAGTCCCTTATAGAAGTCTTCTATAAACTACTCTGCTATACTTCTTAGGATATACTTTGCTTCTCAATTTTTATATATATCCGTTTATAGATCTTCTAGCTGTACTTCTAGAATTCTTTATACCTAAAAGCTTTNNNGTATCTTATAAACTTTCTCTAGTTTATCGTCTTCTTAAGTTGCTGTAATTTTTGGATAATTATACCTAATTAATCCGTCTGTATCTTTCCGTAATAAAGCCCCTAATAGCTTTTCCTTATTTTATAGTTTAGCTTTACGGCTTAGAGCATCTGCCCGCATATTATCTATACCTTTAGTATATTAAATCTTAAAATGGTATTCTATAAGCATCTCTGCCTATCTAACCTATCTTTAGTTAAGTTCCTTTGTTATTAGGAATCCTATTAGGTTCTTATAATCTATCTTAACTATAAATAGTTTCTCTATACCTTATAAGAATACTCTCTATTCCTTTAATGCTATAACTATACCTAATAACTCCTTATTGTAGATGTTATAGTTTAACTCTAGTAGTGTTATCTTCCGACTGTAGTATGCCACTAGGTGCTATTTATCTTAATACCTTTATATAAAGCACGCCCCTAGTATATAGTTTAATATATCTATCTTTATAACCGTCTCTAGTCCTAGTTAATAGATCTTAAAAACTGGCTCCTAGGTAAACAACTCTTTAACTTTCTTAAAGAGTTCTCTTTACTCCTCTCCCCATACCTATAGTTCTTCTTTCTTTATTAACCGCGTAAATGACTTAATATTCTTTAACTACTGCGCTATAAACCTTCTACAGTAATTATAAAACCCTAGAAACGATCTTAACTGTATAACGTTCTCTAGTTTTTATTAATTTACTATAGCCTTGATCTTCTTTAGGTCTATACTAAGTTAGCCTAGTTTAATAATAAATTTAACAAAATCAGTCTTCCTAGTAAAGAACTCGCATTTCTTAATTGCTACTGGTATCTATTCTTCTTATAGTCTCTTTAAAACCCATTTAACGTGTTCTCTATATTCTTTCTTGTTTATTAAGTAGATGATAATA
This sequence comes from Cenococcum geophilum 1.58, assembly GCF_001692895.1. Lineage (NCBI taxonomy): Eukaryota > Fungi > Ascomycota > Dothideomycetes > Gloniales > Gloniaceae > Cenococcum > Cenococcum geophilum. The sequence continues at coordinate 851,884 of NW_027137563.1, read as the reverse complement.
TCGTTAAGATATACTATAATAAATTTATCTAAGTATTCTCCTAATATATTATTAATACGCTTTTGGAATGTTACTAGTGCGTTTATAAGCCCGAATTGTATAACTAATAGTTTATATAGTCCTTCCTTTAACCTAAAGGCTGCCTTTTATTTATTGCCTTCCTTAATCCTAATCTAATAGTACGCCTATCTTAGATCTATCTTCGTGAAGATTTACACATTACCTATCCTATCTTAGATTTCGCTAATTAAGGGTAAAGGATACCTATCCTTCCTAGTAATGCTATTTAACTGTCTATAGTTAATGCACAGCCTTAGTTTACTATTTTTCTTTAATACAAATAGTACTGGATAACCCACTAATGACTGCGATAGTCTAATATATCCCTTTTATAGATTTTCTTAGATAAACTCTTTTAACGCTCTACCTTCTTCTTTAATAAGCTTATAGATTGGAAAAAACTTTAGACTTATTTCTAGTTCTAACTCTATTTTATAGTCCTATACTATATATTCTAATAGCTTTTTACTTTCTAGTGACTATAGTTTCTTGCCGTACTTATGGTATCTCTTTAGTATATAGCTTAGTCCTTTTTCTATTTCTTCGTAGGTTACTCCTACTTAGTACTATACTAACTTAGCTTATTATTGCATCTTGCGGCGTTAAGTATCTCTAATATTAACCTGACCTATAATCTAATTAATCCTTAGATTGTATTCCTATAATTAAGGCATACCTAATACTGCCTTGTTCTGTCTTAGTGGTAGGATATTAAAAGACATCTTAATTTATCTTCCTTTAATAGTTATCTAAATAGGTCCTATTTTAAGACTAATAATCCCTCCTCTATAGGTTATTAGATCTCCTAAAATTGTAACTAATAAGTAAGGTTGCTTTTTTTATCTATAAGGTAGCCCTATTCTCTTAACTACTGCTAGTAAGATATGGTTTTATATTACTCCACTATCTATTAGCGCTTTAAACTGCTGATCTTGCTAATTAATTTATAAATTTAGGTGTTGTCCTTAAATTTCTTTAAGGGTCTAAGGCTCTACTACTAGCTCCCTTTGGTTCTATAGGCCTCTACTTTTCCTAACTATTAGCTGCTTAATCCTAGTGCACTTAGTTTACTCTTTAGCTAATGCCTAGTTCGCTTTTTATCTTTAATATGCTATAGACATATATTTTCTAGGTATTCCTACTACTATTGTCCATTTAAGCATTCTTCCATAAGGAATCTTCCTAGTTAAAGTACTAAACTTTCTTCCTCTTGGATTTCTATTGGATGCCATCTATACATATATTTAGCATTCCTATACTATTGCTTATCTATTATCTAGTATATCCTTATAGGGTATTTCTAATTCTTTTCTTTTGGATTCTTATGTATTTCGTATATATCGTCCATACACGCAATCTATAATATCGTATAGTATACTAGGTGCTTTAGGTTAACTCTTAGCTCATTTTTATCCCTAAGTTTAAACCTTTATTATACTAATCTAAACGTTATAACTTTATTTATAGGTACTAAGATACGCTTCTTGCTTCTCTAGTCTTCTAAACATTCCTCTAAATCCTTTAATGTTATAATTAAGGCTCCTTTAATATGCGTTATAGCTTTCTCTATAATTAGGTAGTTCTAGATAACTTTTTTATCTAACTACATATAGAAATCTTCCCACTCATTACTATACCTTTGCCTATACCACTTTTAATACAGTTACTAGAGTATATATGGTCTGTCTATAAGGAAATATCTCTTTATTACTACGTCATAATAGCCTTTAGTATATCGTTCCTTAAACCTAGTAGGAATCCCTAAATCCTCTTCTTATTCCAGTTCGGTAAGCCACTTAGCTCTTAGTGTGCCTATTCTCAGCCTATTAGTGATTTTTTGTACTAGTGCTCTGTCCTTTATACATCCCAATATACTAGATCTTTTATCTAGTTTCTATTCTTGCCACGCAATAATTCTTTACCTAAACTCTTCCGTGGTTTCTTTTGGTTTACGCCTTATACCCTAATCCTTAAAGTCGTCTTGCTTCTTAATCCTAATATTAGCTTTTCAATCTTTAGTCCAAACACTATATTCCCCTAGTAAGTCTTCTAGGTCTATATATCTGTCTCCTAGCCTAATCGCTACTTATACCGCAGATTCTCTAATCTATAAAAAAGCTCCTTACCTCTTGTTTATAGGTATCCTAATTCATACTCTAAATTCTTAACCCCTTAGATTCTTTAATCTTGAGCTTACTTCTAACTTAAGCTTAGCCCCTATCTTAGTCTAACTAGGCTTAACTAGTGTCCTTATCTCATCTTAAGAGTCCTAGATCTTACTTATCTCGTCTTAAGAGTCTTATACCATTAGGAATTCTTATCCCGAGCTTATTTATATGTCTTTAAACTAAGCTACTACTCTACTTTATTGGTTTCTGTCTATTATAGGTCCTTAAGCTTACCTCATCTTGTCTTAAGAATCTTAGTTATCTCTTATCTTATCTTAAGAATCTTAAGCCTTTAGCCCTTTGCCTTTATTAAGTGTTAAAGTAGTTTGCTATCCTACTTCTCTTATGTCTTGTGAAGCAATAGACATTATATTTAGTGGGGTTTTAATCCCTACTAATGTTCCTTATTCTATAATAGAATCATCCTCTACCTCTAGTATAATATCTCTAAGGTCTGCTTGCTCCTAGTAAGCGGCCCTTATTACCTTATTATTATAGAATATTTTGCCTAAGTTAAATTTATTATCCTTAATATCTAATCTATAAACTAGTTCGTTAGTTCCTTTATATCCTATAGGTGCTAGCTCTTATAGCTAATAGCTTACGCTATACTTAGCGTCCTTATAAATTCGGTATACGTTGTTATAATAAAACGCAAAACTTCTAATTAAACATTCTTTTGTTCCTCGCAGTATATTATCGTCCCTTTATATATATATATCGTCTACTAATCTCGTGCCCTTTACTATATAGTGACTCTGCCTACTTCTATAATCTCTAATATAATAACCCTATTTCCCATAATTTATACAAGCTCCTTCTTTAAACTATTTCTCTTACTATAGAGTCCGCCTAAATATCTTCTACTATTAAGATCCCTAATTCGGCCTCTACTCCTTAGACCTTTAATTACTTAATCCTTATCCTCTAGGTTTCTATAGTTTGCTCCATTTCTTATAGGCTTCTTTAGTACCGCTTAGGTCTATTAGCTTTACGCTATACTATAGTTTCTAACTTAGCTTTTGTTATTGCGTACTCTGCGCCTTATATAACTATAAAACTCTATCCTAGCCTCTCTTAACCTGTTCCCTTTAGTAAATTTAATTATTAATTTTAATTATCTAATCTATTAGTTCCCTTAGGGTTTCCACATCTTCTATTAGGATAATCGCGTCCTAGACTTTAGCCTTAAGTCCCTATTTATACTGTGCTATAAGCGCCCTATTATTCTACTCTACTTATATTACTAGTATCTGGAATTATGTTATATACTTAATTACTAAAGTTCGTTGTATAAGGTTCTGGAGTTTTCTTTCCGCTGTAGTTTTTTCTTCTAGGTCTCCAAATATCTGCGTAAGTTATTCTGCAAATCCTTTCTAACTTAAGAATATAAATCGCACGTCTTGGTTAGTGGTTATTATTCTATTTACCTATATCTCCATAAAGTAAGATTTAAACTACTTAAGTGCTTTTCCTAATAAGAATAGTCCTGCGTAGGCTATCCAATCCACGGGTATAGGTAACTTTACTCCCTTTTATAAGACCTTAAAGTGCATCTGCGTAAGGAATCCTTTAAGCTTTAACCTTTCTCTTATAAATCTCTTAATTAATAGTAGCTTAATCTTTGCTACTCCTATCCTATTAAGTCTTTCTTCTAATACTATATTGTTAGCTATTAGCTAGTTAACTATTTCTTATAGCTATCCAACCATTACAGGTTGCTATAAGTTAGTATCCGCCATACTAGTATTACCTCCTGTCCTTAAAGTAGTTGCTGCCGTTAATGGCGTTGTAGTAGCTGCCTTTAGTGGCATATTATTCGACTTCTTATATTAATACTATAACTAGGTAGTAATTGTATAACGGAACCTTGTAGTAAGAACTATAATGGGTTCGTTAATAGGCTAGGTATATAGGAAATGTAAGTATAAGAGTTAAGAACGTAATAATAACTGGTAGAGTGGTTGCCTAATAGATTAACTCTAATTGTATTCTAAGAATCACTATAAAGAAGAAACTATCTAGGTAGAGACTAAGGGTCCTTAAATATATAATCGTACTCCTATAAAATCCTTCTTATACATAGTGTACGTCTTATACGTGAGGTACGTAAGTTCCTCTCGTTCCTCTCGTTTAATACGTAGCATATTATGTGACCTTGGTTACCATTCCTCGTCATATGGTTTTACCGGCTCCATTCTAGACCGTGCCTAAATCAACTAACTAGCTTCTTCCGTCTCTTCTCCAAGTAGTTATAATATTGTACTTAAAGCGTCCGTAACACTTAGCGCGTGTTTTAGAAAAGACAAGGACATTATTAAGGTAGGTAGTATAGTAGTTATTAAGGGCGTTATATAAAATATAGCGGGTGCATTATAAAGGCTAAATAGTATAACTAGTATCTTATAGAGTCTGAACTGGGTAATAAATACTATAAGCTATTTATAGCCCTTTATAATCCAGATCTGGTTAAATACAGCAATTATATTAAGTTTAGTAAAGTACTTAGCACTATAAAGTGCGTTAAGTATTTTATAAATTAGTGGTAATAGGTACTAATTCTTAATAGTAACTATATTTAGGCCTTAGTAGTTATAGTAGATTTATATACCGCCACTAGGCTTAATAGTGAGGAGGAGTAATACGGCAGCTAGTAAGGTTAATTTGCGGATAAAACCCTTATCTAGCATCTTATTAATCTATTTCTTTACACACCTAAGTTTAGTAGATAAGAGTAGTCTATTTTTATAGTATAGGGCCTAGTTTCTAGGGATAATCTTAATTTTATAGTCCTATAGTTGGTAAGGGGGTAGCTTATCTACGTTCTTAGGGAGAAAGTGCTTAATATATTTATAAAACTCCTTTAGTAGGCGTTATAGAATATCTTCGTGGGTTAATCCTAGTTTACCTTTTAGGAATTTTTTAACATTGGTATTAACTATCTTCTAGCGTAGAAGCTTAGGCTTAGTTTTTAGATTTATTTTAAGAAAGTTATAGAAATAGGGGGGTAGTACTTTATAGGCTTCCTCTATTATATAGTTGCCTTCTACTAGCTAGCGGAAAGACCTTTTTAATAGGTTTGGTACTTCTATTAGGCCTATAGGCAGCTCCTTAAGTAGCTGTTAATACTTTTCTTATTTAACTAGTTTTACTAACTCCGCTATATAGATCCTTATTACTATTACGTCTTTTTATTTATAGAACTAGGTAAAATTAATGGTATAAGTATATCTAATATTGTTTAAGTTAGGGCGTATCTAGTTCTCTAGTGCTATAGCTAGGCTAGTACGGCTTAGTTAGCCTAGGGGGGCGGAAATAAGATAGCGGCCCTATACGGTACGCGTAGGAGATAGGTATAAGGTTAGGCGTTATAGTAGTGCGGTTTTTATTATCTAAGTCTTAGTAGTTTTATAGCTAGTCCTTACTATAACATAAGCTATAGTATGCGTATATAGTATATAGCTTAGTTCTGGGTATTAGGCTAGGTAGCTAGGGTTCAAATAGTATCTAGGTTAGGGTTAGATTCTTAATAGTAGCGGCGCGAAGTGGACCTTTTTTCTTAGTCTTAGTAGGGCTGGCTAGCCTATTGTTTTAGTCTTAAGTGCTAGGGTAGTCCAGTCTTCTACTATCTCGTTGCTTTACAGCTATATAGGCTCCCCTTTATTAGGAACGTCTTCTACTATTAGGGCTTTATATATAGTCTTAGGCACTAGGCTTAGTAGTGCTAAGTATTTACATAGGGCGTCCCTGCTACCGTTGGTTATCCTCTATAAGAGGTAGTACCTAGAGTAGTAGTCTAAGTTAAAGCGGATTTTAAGCTTCCTAAAGCTAGGGCGGGGCTTATACTTTTAAAGCTAAGGTATACCTAGGATAATTAGGGTAGTAGGCGAGAGTTTAGTAATAAAAAAGAGTATAGCTTTAGTATAGAGGCTAATTAATATTTAGGTAGTAAAGTAGTCCGTAATAAGCGAAGTTAGAATACTATCTATAAGGTATAGCAGCCTAGGTACTAGTAGCTTCTTAATTATAATATTATACTTTTTTATAATAGACTCTATATTAGTAAATGCTATTATAGTACTACTGGAGTTTACTAGGCTTACTATATTAATATAAACTTAGGGGTATATGTTACGTAATAAGGAGAGTTGGGTTTAAATAAGGATTAATTTTTTATTACTATTTGCTAATCTAAAATTAAGTGGTAGTTTACTAATAAAAAGGACTAATTAATCTAGTAATAGGGACCTAATCTTCTTATCTTCCTCCTTATATAGTTTAGACCCTTAAATATAACTTAGTTTAAGGGTTTACCTTTTAATAACTAGGGTATGGGGCTATTTTAGTAGGGTAGCCTAGTGTCTATCTAGCTAGCGGTATTAGTTTTAGTCTTAGTTGGGGTATAGAAAGATAATACCTTGCTAATAATATGGCTATATTCGTATTTGCTAGCGCGGAGTCGCTAATACTAGGCATTATTAATGGGTTAGGCTCCTATATAGGGCATTATTTAGAGTAACTAAGCTATAGGGTTAAAGGGGGGGTTATCCGCCGCGGCTATAATAGGCTCCGCGGTCGCCGCGTTTATAATAAACTCTACGGTTACCGCGTCCGCGGTTATTAGTTCGTATTATTTAATAGGGTAGCATTAGGACTAGGTTTACTGTCTTAATAGGGTTATAGGCGTCCTTTTAGTAGCTAGGTAGGCTATAGGTAAGGTATAATCTATTATTAACACGGCGCTTATACTCTGTGTTTAAGATTATATTAAGGTTTATAGGTTCTTTAGTTACTACTAGGGTTAGGGTTAATATAGGGGTAGGGGCTTAAGTAGGTATTAGCGACTTAGTCAATCGAGGTATAAGTACGGCAAAAGGGTCGCGCAAGCCTATATAATTGGATTGTCTATAAACGAGGATCTAAAGCTAAAGAAAGAAAAGGAGAAGAAGAGCAGCGCTGGTTAAAGTAGGGTTCTTTTATACGGTCCTCTAGTTACGTGACCGCGAAGTTCTACTAGTTCTGTAACTAAGTTCTACCAAGTTCTGCCAGTGCCGTAACATTACCCCCCCCCTTCGCAAAAGCCTGTCCTTAGGCTTTGTAGTCTATATTATGCTTATAGGGCGTTTTTATCTTTATGTTCTTCCGGTAGCTTATCGTCTTTGCTATGCTAGCACTCTATTTACTTGTCTAGGTACTTTAGGGGTCTTGGTTTATTTTAAAGCTTATAGGGACTGCTAATAAAGTTCCATGTAGGGTACTAGGTAGGATTTAGGTCATAGCCTTTTTAACTAATATAATATTTTAACGTCCCCCTTATAAGCTTGTAGGCTAGTATTTCTTTAATTTCCCATTTATTATCGCTATTAACTTAAATCGGCAGGGGAGGTTTATTCTTTTGTCTAGGTAATAGGTTGTTTACGGCTTTTTATAGTTTATCTAGAGAGAAAATAGGGTAAACTTTAATTAAATTTGGGAGCTTTACTTTATACGCGTTGCCTATTTTCTTAAAAATCTTATATAGTCCTGCCATCTAATAGTCTAGCTTATAGCTAGGTCGTTCCGTCTTCTAGTTCTTTATTATAACCTAGACTATATCTCCTATAGTAAAGTCAGGCTCTCGCCTATACTTATTTACCTACTATTGTATTAATTTTTAAGCCTTTTCTAGATTTATATGGGCTACTGTTTAGGCTTCTTCTAAGCGCTTGGCGTACTGCTGGGCTTCCTTATAAGATAGTTTTTTGTGTACAGTCTGGGGTCCTTCTAGTCTTTCTTAGTTAAAGCTTATATAGGGTAAGTAGCCTATTTCTAGCTAAATAGGGGCAAATCCTGTGGAATCGTAAGGTAGGGTCGCTTGGGCGTAGTCTATTAGGGGTAGCAGTTTGGCCTAGTTATCTTAGAAGTAGTTAACAAAGGGCCGAAGTCTCTAGTTTAAGTATTAATTTATAATTTCCGTCCAACTATTTATCTGGGGGTGGTATACTATAGAAAGCTTTAGCTTAATGCCTAAGATCTAGGTAAACTTATTTTAGAAAGCCGAAATAAATTGCGGCCTATAATCGGATATAATAGTATTTGGTAGTCCGTAAATTTGGTAGACGTAGTGGATATATAGTTGGGCCGCCTCTTTAGTATCGATATTCTTATAATAGGGGATTAAGAATAGGCGCTTACTAAAGTGGTTAACTAGGATTATAACTATATTATATCCGTTACGGTCCGTAGGTAGTTTATAAAAATCTATAGAGATATGCTGCTAGGGGCGTTCTGGTATTAGGAGTAGTTTTAATAGTCCTAGGGTCTTATTTTGTGGAATTATAGATCTATAGCAGTTATTACAGTTCCGTATATAGCGGTTAATATCTATAACTATTCCGGGCCAGTAATAGCGGTCGCTAATAATCTTACGGGTTTTATTTTTTTTAGGCTAGGCCGTAGAGACCTAGGTATAAGCTTTGGTAATAAGCCGGGTCCGTAAGTTCTATTCCTTAGCTACTACTAGCCGTTCCTGGTGCTTAAGTAGTCCGTTTTTGAGGGACTATAGGCTGGCAATATTCTTTGCCTTTTTACGGTACTCCTATAAAGAGGGGGTCGTTTGGTTAGCCTGTAGTAGTTTATTAATAAGGTTAAGTTTAGAGGAGTTAATAGGATATATCTTGGCGCCTAAGGAGTTTGTGCTTAGTTCTGCCCGTATTTGGGGGTTAAGGTATTTTAGTTATAGTAGCGTCTAAATCTGTAATGAGATCTTTGTAGCTATCTGGTTATCTAGGTCTTACTTGCGCCTTATAAGAGCGTCCACACAGTTTATAGCGCCTAGTTTATATATAATTAAGAAGTTAAATTAAGATAGGGTATCTGCCTAGCGTGCCTATTAGGCCGTAAGGGCCTTGGTTATTATAAAGTATTCTAGGGCCTTATGATTTAAAACTACCTTAATCGGCTTAGGGGTCCCCTCTAGCTATATACGCCAGTGCTAAAAGCTAGAGATAATAGCCAGCATTTCTTTATTATGGATGTGGTAGTTTAGCTTAGCATCTATTATAGTCTTCGAATAGTATATAATAGGGTGCTACTCTCCATCCGATTGCTTCTAGGAAAAAACACTAGCTATTACGCCGTCTAAGGCATTAGTTTCTAGTATTAAGGGCCGTTTTAGGTCAAAATGGGCAAGTAGGGGAGCCGATACTAGCCGTTTCTTAAGCTTATTAAAGGCCTGCCTATATATAGCGTTAAAGTAGAAGGGCTGGTCTTTTCTAGTAAGACGGTTAAGAGGCTAGGTGATCCTGCTGTAGTTCTTAATAAAGCGTTAGTAGAAGTTACAAAAACCTAAAAATAATTATACCCCCTTTACGGTCCATAGGGGTGCCTACTAGTTAATTGCGGTCGTTTTCTCTAGGTCGGTTTTAATTCCGTCCGTACTAATAATAAAACCTAGGTACTTTGTACGCTTAACACTAAACTCTAACTTCTTAATGTTAACCTAGAGGCCAGCCTTATGGAGCCGTTGTAGGACTTTATAGACGTGCTCCTTGTATTCTAGCTTGTTCTTAGAGTAGATTATAATATTATCTAAATAGGCCGTATAGAAGTTATTAAGGTAGTTAAAGAGTATATTATTTATATACCGCTGGTACGTAGCTAGTCCGTTAGTTAGTCTAAAAGGGAGTACCTTATATTTATACGTTCCGTAACAGGTCTAAAATATAATAAGATCTTTAAACCCGGGGTCTATTCTAATTTAGTAGAAGGCCTGGCGGATATTAAGCTTTATAAAGACCTTAGCTCTACTTATTTAGGCTAGAGTCTTATTAAGTAGGGGTAGCGGATAGCGGTCCTTGCGGGTTATATTATTTAGTTTATAGTAGTTAATATAGAAGCGGAGTCCTCTATTTGGCTTTTTAATAAAGAGAATAGGCAAGGTAAAAGGGGCTTAGCTAGGCTTAATAAAGCCCTTATTTAGGTTATTAATGAGATACTACTTTATAGCCTATAATTTGGTAATAAACTGCTTGTAGAGGGGGCTAAAGCTAAGGGTGTTTTCCTTGCCCTGCTTAATCTTAATCTTATAGTTATACGGTTAGTGAGGTAGAAGTATATTAGACGCTGTTTTAGAAAATATATCCTTAAATTTCTGGTGTTAATAGGGCAGCTTTTGTTCTACTAGTTCCTTATTTATAAGCTCGCTTTCTTATCCGCTAAGCTCGCTTCCCTTTTCCTTAATTATTTAATTAACTTTATATAAGCTCGTCGTAAAGGCGATGGTATTAGGCTGAACTAAGTTCCGGTAGAATCCTACGGCATTAATATAGCAGATATTAATTAGTGGGAGGTCCGCTAGTTTTCTTATAGCTGTTTTCTGGACCGTATTTTGCGGTTTAGGGTTTATAATCTTTCTTAGCTTCTGTTCCATTTTCCGCAAACTGTCCCTCCGATCTATTAGTTTAGTATAACATTTAACGTCCCTTACTGTTCTTTATAGCTATATAGGGCCTAAGCTCTCTATAGGGGGCTTTTTTAGGTTACTATTAACTTCCTAGGTCTTTAATGCGGGTGGCGTAATATAGGTAGTCTGGGGGTGATATAGTATATAGATCTGTTGCGAATTAAGCTATATATCTTTCTCAAAGGCCTAGTCCCTACGTATAGTATCAGCCTAGTAAATAGTATTAATCTGGGGCCGTATAAGGTTTTCTATTATAATACTAATTTCTTTTATAAAGGAAGGGGTTAGGGGTAGAGTTTTGGGCCAGATAAGCCATTTACTCTATATATTAAGCTATAAGCCTAAATAGGCTAGCTATTTTCGCCTTAAGATTATATTATAGCTACCTAGGTCTATAATAAGAAAGGGGATATTATATTACCTTTGTCTATTAATACGGAGGTAAATCCGCAAGATAGTTATAATGGGTGGCCCTATCCGCCTATTATACCCACGGATAGGAATTAGTTTGAGTAGTTCTTTAATAGGTATATTTAGAAAGTCAGCCAGCTTTACGGTATACTGGGTATCTATTAAGGCAAAAGTATTTACTTTAGAGTTAGCTAAAGCAGAGGTTAAAACTTAGTATTTATTGCGGAATAAAGTATAAGGGATAGTGCAGCTTCTTTTACTAACTAGCTAACCCAGATTAACATCTAATATATCGATCCCTTTTGACCCTAGAGAGAAGTCTTCCTCTAGGGTTCCTCTTTTTCTAATTCCGCGCTATCCTCCTGGATTAACAGAACCTCGTCCGCTTTTACGCCTGTTAGGTAATCCTTTATATAGTAACCTTTTTAGCCGTAAGAGAAGCAAGCTCCTTAATTACTAAGGGCCTATATACGGGGGTTGCTATACGTAGGCCAAGCATTTGCTAGACTTATGGTAGGGCTAGCCGTATAGCTAGCTGCTAAATTAGCGGCGGGCTATATAGGTGGTGCTATAGGGGTTACTAATCGTGCTAGGGCATTGCGGGCCGTTCTTATATTGCTTATAGTCTGATTTAAAGGGTTTCTAGCTTTATACTATTTAGCGCGTGCCTTAATTCGGCGGAGGCCTTGGTCAATAGCTAAGCACTAGTCCGTAAGTTCCTTTAGCGTCTATACAGTAGTAAAAACTAGTAGTACGGCTCGCTGCAAGTTTAGGGTAAGCTTGTTAAATAGGTCTGGCATTAAATCTTTCTGGGGAATTCGAGCCTGGCCGGCTAGGTGTAGAAAGCGGGTCTAAAAGGCTAAGAAGGTCTCCGTCGTTTTTATGTTTAGGCTTTTATAATTAAGTTGGGCGTTCTATACTTTGGAGGGGTCCTTATAAATAGAAGACAGGTATACAATTATCTCTTCTCTAGAGAGGAAGGGATTTGCTAAGTCCTGTGTGTATTAAGGACGTAGGTGCATCTATACGTCCCCGCCGGTACGGCCGAAGACGTAGGCTATTTTAGCTTAAATAGTAGGGAAGTGGTCCGTATTAACTTTGAGCTTATCCTGTAATTAAAGCTTCCAATTATTAAATATAGGGTTAGTTCCGTCTATAAGTAATAGGGGGTCCGCAACCTTTGCGGACCGTAATAATGCTAATACTGTATATTAGGCTAGGGCCTTAAGGACCGTAGTAAGTCTCTAGGTATCTAATAACTCTTCGCTAGGTATAAGGGGTTCTTTAGCTTTAAGCAGCTCTTAAAGTTATTTAATTTTGGTATTAGCTGCTGTAAGCTCCACTTGGGAGTTCGAGTTAGTTGCTGTTTTACTATTAGAGGTATTTAAGGGTCCTGTGGCTGCTTTGCCGGCCACTGTAGTTCTTAGCATAGTGATACGGTTGTTAGGGTAACTTTTAGTAGGATTCTATAGGGGTTCTAGTCTATATATATTCTGTAGATCTTGTTATTCTTTTCTATTCTTCTGGTTCTGTTTTGTTCTTTAAGTTCTAGTAATAGTCTTTAGGTCTGCTTCTGTGTTCTATTCTTATTTATAGTCCGTAGATATTTTTTAAGTTTCTTCTTAGGAAGAAGAGTAGACGAGCTTTAGATAATGTTAGCGACTTAGTTAATCGAGGCATAAGTATGGTAAAAGGGTCGCGCAAGCCTGTATAATTGGATTGTCTATAAACGAGGATCTAAAGCTAGAGAAAGAAAAGGAGAAGAAGAGTAGCGCTGGTTAAAGTAGGGTTTTTTTATGCGGTCCTCTAGTTATATAACCGCGAAGTTTTGCCAGTTCTGCAACTAAGTTCTGCTAAGTTCTGCCAGTGCCGTAATAGTAGGTAGGCGGTGGTTAGCGTTCTTCTTAAGGTTGGCTTAATGTGTATAGTTTATAAGGTTCTTAGCAAATATATCTATTTACTTACTCTAACCTATATAGTTACTATTATTAATTTTATAGGCAAGTCTAAGTACTAGCTCTTTTATCTTTAGAGAAATAAACTTCCGAAGTAGGTCTACCTTCTATTTATCTATCTTCTTAGCGCTGACTATTAGCTTATTAAGCTCTCCCTTTTAGGACCAATAATTACGCTTGCCCTAGGGGAAATAATTAAGCTTATTCTTTACAACCTAGGTTATATTAAGGACCTTATAGTAGGTAGTAAGGTTTTTAAGTATATTTTCCTTAGTGGGCTATTTCTACGCAGATATTTTATTTAGGTTCTTATATATAAGCTCTAAGCCCTACTTAATAAACTTATAGGCCTTATTCTTTAGTATATCTAAGATATAAAGGATCTAGGACTAAACTATATTAAAGTAGTCCTAGTCGCGGTTAAAGACTCCCTTAATCTTAATATGCTAGGTCTTAAAATTAGCTTATTATTCTAGCGGGGTACCTTTTTCACTAAATATTGGCGGGTCTTTAGACCTTTATTTTTTTTGCTAAGTTACTACTATTATTATAGGGGTTAATTATTTTAGGATGGCGATAGTCTCTACCTAGGAGTTAATAGTTCCTATTTAAAAAGCAATAAGGGCACTAAGGTTTTTATTAGCTTTTTTGTTGGTGGTGTTTATGTTATATATATACTATAGTCCTACTTTAATATTGTTAAGAAACTCGTTGGTATAGTTAATAAGGGTAAAGTAAGCTTTGCTAGGCTTAAAGGTCTTAGGGTATATTTATATAAAGAGGTCTATGAAAATATTGCAGGGGTTTTAGGTTTTGGCCATTTCGGCGTTATTAATATCGCCTATTTAGGCGTTAGGTAAAAACTAAGGATTGTTCTAAAACTATGCTAGGGACGTATTAGTTTTAGCAGAGGCGCGTATAAGTCGCGATTGCTTTAGGGCGGAGGTTAATTAGCTAGGGTATAGGGAATTAGTAATCGTAATAGGGCGTAAATTAAAGATACCACAAACTGTTATAGTGCTGTAATAAAGTAGACTAAATAACTACGTTGTAGTATAAAGAGGAGAAGAAGGTGGAAAGGGGGTATTATATATAAGTAGTAGTGCCGGCCGCTGAGGCACTAGTGGTGGGCTAGCTAACAGTAGGAAATAGTACGAGATAGTATGAAACAGTATGCGTTAGGTTAGTGCTGTAACAACTAGGCGGTTAAGCGTCTCTTAAAGTAGGCGGATTGGATATTAGTTTTAAATTGTAATTGCGTTTAAGACTTAATAATTAATATAGAATCTTAAGCCTCCTTCTAGCTTTTTAATAAATAGTACTAGTAAGGTAAATAGAGATTAACTAGGGCAAATAAATCCTTTTTCTAGATGCTTATTAAGGTATTATCGCATTATAAGCAGCTTTTTTCTTTTTTTTTTTTTTTTTTTTTTATCCATTGTATTATACTACGTGCAATACTGCGCCATGCAGGCCTTAGGCTATGGCGCTATAGAGTTCTATATACATAAATCCTTTCTAGCAGCTTATATGTACTAGTAGCTATGTTCTAGTAGTTTATAACTCCTAAATAGTAGTTTATAAACCCCTAAATTAGGAGTTATAGTTTCCTAGTAAAATACTAATGATAATAATACTAGGGAATGAGAAAATCGTAAGAAAAACTATAAAAATCCTAACCCTGGTCGCTGTCCTTGCTTATTTGTGTACCTGTCCTTTTGCTCCTAATACCCTATTATAAGAGCCTAGAAGTTGCCTCCTTCTAAATCCATCTGTTATTTCTTCACATAGAATCTCTTCTCGTCTATGTATAGCAGCTTTAAGGCTCGCAGTCTTTACTATTAGCAAAGTGTTTTTCTTATACAATTAATGCAAAGAGGGTGGTATGCTAGCAAGGCTTGCCTGTTGTTATAACAGGTAGAACAGGAATGTCTTTAGATAAATGTGCAGCCGCACAGTATCTGCAGCCCTAGTAGAGCACCTGTCTCCTATATGGACAAATTTTTGGCAGTCGTACACTGCGTAGTAGGAGAGACTTCGAGGTATTTTACTACCTTATTAGCTGTACCTGCAATTGATATCTCTTTTTGCTTAAGATTTCTATGCCTTTTTTCTTCGTCTCTATAGTAAAAACTATAGAGCTAAATCTGGTCTTGGATCGTTCTTTTTACACTAGATAATCCATTTAGGTAGTCCTTGTATCCTTATAGGATTAAAGTCTCAATTTCTTCTTTTAGAAGCTTAAGCCTCCTTCTCCTAGGAAAGGTAGGGTAGGAACCCCATGGGCTATAATTTGAACCCCATGGTTCACAGTTTTTGTTCTTCTAAAAGGGTAAAGCAGTTATGCCAGATTCCTTATACTTTAACTAGGAAATCCGCATTATACTCCTCGTAGTCATAAGGAGAATATTTTTTTCCTTTAGTTCTAGCTATAGACGCTAGTACTGGCTTTTTTACTTGGCAGTCTTTAATGCAAATAGTTGGTTGACTTTATTCCGTATAAAGGAAGGTATCTAAAAGGTTGGTCCTTTTCGTCTATAAATTAGGACTAGCTTTCTTTCTTATAGCTGCTTTTTCTACTTCTAGTAGAAGTAAAACTCCTACTACAAGCGAGTAAAAGAAATTGATGGTGTGGTAATGATAATAAGGATAAACGGAGAGTGAGGAGTGGGAGGAAGAAGAAACTAAAGAAGTCATTAGACCCTCTCTACGTAAGTTTCTTTCGTGTAGGAGCTATACCCTGTCCTTACAGGAGAGCCTCTTACTCTTTCTACTAGAGCCTTGTAGGACATCTTTTGCCTTTTTCTTTTCCTTGTATAAAGGGGGTTTTCTCCTGCCTTAGGATACTCCGTGTATAGTTTCTAGCTGTTTAACTTCGTCTTTTTTCTTCTTTTTTCTTTCTTCTAGCCCTTTTATAGGCCTGAGTTAGGCTTTCAGAGCTTTTTGTAGGTGTGTTGTTTTGAGAAAGGGGAGGAAAGGTATGCCTAGGCATACTATCCATAGTAGTCGTCGATTTTTGTTATCTTTTGCAGGTTTTTGGTTTTGGTTTTTGGTTTGTTTCATTTTCAAGGAGAAGACTGAGATGTCTCTTTTTTCTCCTGCCCTAAATAGGCTAGAAGAAGAAGAAAGGGGAGAAAAAAGGTGAATATATCAGACTGATGATCACTTATTTCTAAAGGAGGTTTTTTTTTTGGCCTACCAAGCTTGGCTTCGGCATTTTATAGGGGGTTTCCTACTATCCTTATATACCCTTTCTCCTTACTAATCCTATCTAGAAGATTTCTGGGGAGATTAGGCTAAGAGGTAGTAGAGAAACTAGCCCCTATTTTGTAGTTTTGGTATTAGTGGTAGTGGTAGTAGTTTTGGTGTTCCTGGTCCGTGCCTCGCTTATAAGCTAGGCCACCCTTAGAGAAAATTTTTCTGTGTTGGGAAAAGGGGGTAAAACGATAAATAAATCCACCTCTAGCTCGCTAGGCAGTAGGAATTAGGTCTTGAAAGTTAGAAAATCGATTGTTTTTGATGGTAAGATGGGTATGCGTAAGTTTTAGAGTGTGGCGCTACCTTTTGGTAAGGTTGCATGTGTGGTAAAGGCTGTGGCTGCAGTTTTTCTTATAATATACCGTATAGCGGACCGAACTTTAGTGTTATACTAGGCTTAAGTTCTATCTTAAAATTGTGCTTATCTTAGTGCGGGGGTAGTTAGTTTATAAATTGTTTTTTAAACTTATTAATTAGATTGTGGTACTCTTTAGATATAAGAGGTTAAGGGTTAATATACTACTTTGGTTTTAGTGCTTTCTTAATATCTTCTATTATTATAGTAAAGATTTTATAAGTTTTATTTTCTTGCTAATAAAATAAAAGGTATAGCTTATATCGCGCGAATTTTAAGAGGTTTTAGCGTAATATCTTCGCGTTCTTTACCGCGATTAGCAGTTATAGCTTTATTATATTAGTTTAGGGTTTATAGTAAGGGTAATTTATATCTTATTAAATTTAAATAGTTATATATATGTTTGTAGGGTAAGTAATATTTTAAGTAATAACTTCAGCAGTAGGTTATATAAACTTTAGTATTTCTTTAACCTAACTAATTAAAGGGTTGTGTCGCTTTAGCTATTTATATTTAAGTATTATCTTATATTGCTTCAAGGGGGATATAAATAGGGGGATATATTTAAGGTATTTACCTATCTATAACTTTATAAGAGTGTAGTGCGTTAGTTTACTATATATTAAGGGTTTACTATTAAAGCCTCGCAGGCCTTATAGCTAATTAAGTCGTTTTAAATTTAGGTATTAGGTTTTTGTATAGTTTGTATTAATAAAGCCTATACTAGCAGCTCTGCTATCTATTAGAATTTATACTTCTTTCTATTTTCTAAGTATTTAAACTTTACTAAGTATATTAAGGGAGTTACGTTATATATTAGCGTAGAAAGAGCCTAGATATTTATACTCTTCTACTTCTTATTCTAAGGCGCGACTTAGCTTTAAGATAATTTGTTTTCTAAGTTAACTAAAGGAGAGATACTTTATAGTGACTAAATATAATTTATAAAATAAGTACAATTTAAAGACTAAAAGGAACTACGGCGGACCTTTTTAAAAGGGTAAGTTCGGCAATTCCTTTAAATATATCCCTTTTCACCACATCTAAAGCCTTCTCTATTTACGGCTTATATTCTTTATTTATTAGCTCCTAAGGGTATATAGGATTAAGTGGCGTTAAGGTCCATAGGGTCGTATATAGGACTTTTAGGTCTTAGAGACGGATCGCGCTTTAGGGTATATACTAGTTTTATAAAGTTTTAAATATAATAAGGTATAATTAGCTTTAGGGAATAAGTTTATTTATTATATTAAAGGTCCTTATTAATTTATTAATATATTATAGTAAATTTGGGTAAATCCTTTGGTAGTTCTCTACCTACTAACTATACTTTAATTTTATCTAAAATAGCTGAACGAAGAGTAGTAACTTTAGCGGCTTTATTTTAATTTAGTTTACTAATAAGGCCTAAAAATTCTAAAAAGAAGCTAGTAAAGTCTCGGTTCCGTTATTATAGGTTCTTAAGTTTAGTAACAGCTGTGTATTTATAGCTAGTGTTATTATATATTCGTTTTAATAGAGAGATAAAGATTTTAAAATTAATAAAGGTGCTATTATAGAAGAATGGGTCTATAGTTCGTGCAGCGTCTTTACTTAAATAAGATATTCTATAGCTAATCTTACTAGCTTTAGTAGGGTATTAGTTATAGTTTATTAAAAGTTTAAGACGGAGCTTAGTTATAAAGGGATATAAGTTATTTTTATTTTTATTAAATATTAGAGGGTTAGGGAGCTTTTTAGGTTTTATAATAGGTACTAGGTTTATTATAGGTATAAATTAAGCTATTATTACTAGTTTGGGGTTTATATTTAATAGGTTAGGTTTATATATAGTTATTTTAATTTTATTTATAGGTATTACTATTAGGGTCTTTAACGTAAGTGCTTTAAGGTTACGGAGTTCTTTATAAATTGCTCCTATTAATTGCTAGTGCTAAGCTTATAATATCGCTTACTATTAGGCTAAGGCATCTATAAAGGACTGTTGTATTATAGTTAACTGTTTCTTAACTAGGGCTATAATGCTTATAGTTAACGCAAGGGGTTTAAGTTTGTTTTACTATTTTAATAGTAGTTATTTTAATATAATGTAATATAAGGGCGCGAAGAGACTTTAGGGAAGATTTAAAGGAATAATATAAATTTTATCTAAATTTAAGGGTATATAGCTCTTGTTAAGAATAAGACGTTATATAAAGAAGAGAAAGGAATAACGCGAGAATCTTATAATTAAATAGTTAGGGGTCTTGGTAGTTAATGCGTGCGTATATACGCACGCATACGCGCAGTCTTTAATAGACTTTAGTAGAATCTGGCAGAACTTAGCAGAAGTTAATTAAGCTAGCGGAATTCGGCAGAATTTAATTAAGTGTTAATTTTACTAAAACGTTCGTGTTGGTAGAATTTAATTGAGTTGGTAGAACTTGGTAGAATTTATCTATTAAGTGTTTTACTGAGATATTCCTACTGTAACTAGGCTAGTCCCGTTATAACTAAAGAATTAACCTCCCCTACTAATTTAAGTTAATAACGATAATAAATAAAAGGTAGAAGGTATACTAGTTAGTAAGGTAATATAGGGAATACTAAAATACCGTATCTAATAGAAGGGCTATAATTTAAACTTAATCTAGTACCCTATATAGAACTTTATAGGCTATTTCTAAAAGCTTAAAGAGTTTTATAAATATTACCCTTACTTATTTAGACTTTTAAAGTACTTAAATAAGTAGATGGAATGATAGTATAATAAAGATAATAAGCTATTAAAAGAGTATAGGGACAAAATGCTTTAAAGCTCTAGTTTTACTAAATTCTACTAAGTGTTACGGCGCTGATACGCGTCACCTAGTTAGGGGTTCGCTTACGCCTTGGCGCGTGTATATAGACGTGTCAGTTTTACGACCTTCTTCTTCTCCTTAGTTTGATATTCTCGTATAGGACCAATACAATCGTACAGGCCTACACGCCTTCGTTGCTGTTTAGCGCCTCGATGACCGAGTTCGTTACACTAAGTTCTGCTGTTTTCTACTAGTACTATATATACTTTAGTATCTAGAAACTTTAGCCGCTAGTTAAGGCTATTTAATTAGTTAGATCTCTATTAAGATCTCTAGCGGCTACCCTTTTTAGTATAATATTTCTATATTATAGAGTAAGTATAAGCGATAATAATATATAGCGAAGTAGATATTATTAAGCTATATATATAAACTATATTATAAAGTTAAGACGTTATATAAGAAAAGAAGGTTTTTAAAAAAAGATAGGGAGAAAAGGTATATATTATTAACTTAGTTGCTTAGTTAATACGTATATAGGATAAAGTAGGATTTAGGTAGCGGTCCTAGTAGAACTTAATAGGGTTTAATAGACTTGGTAGAATATAGCAGAATATAGCAGATTGCTATAGATTGCCATAGATTGCGGTTTTGTAATCGGCTCTAATTACTAAGTTAGTGGAAACAGGTAGGTATATTATGGATATTATAGGGGTGTCCTATAATATCTTATAGGATCTATAACTGCCCTATATACTTAGCCTAAACGCTTATATCTTCTTTTCTCCCTTAACCTATATAGACCCTACCATTATAAGGGATATACGCCTTTCTTAACGGCGCATAGGATATCTATTTTTTAATACTAGGTTTTATATTACTAATATACTGTTTAAATAATTACAATAATAGTGCTTAGATAGGAGTATACTAACCTTCCCTACTATATTTAAATTAAATCTTTAGGCCAAAATATATATACTGTAATGAGGGCATTCTTTACTGTTCTCTTTCATCTAATGATTCCAGTGTGTCATTCTAGCCTCTAGGGCTTCCTTAGAATTGAAGGAATCATCCATTCTCTTGTCCCTGAAATATGCCCGAGCCTTATCCTTTAGGAATCGATGAAATGACGTCGGTACTTCTGGCCGGCGATTCTTGCCGCCAAGGTTATGCTTTTCAGAATCAAAATCAATGTGCCCGCCGAAGATATTTCGCGGCGAAAACCCGCCCGATGTAAGCTTAGAGGGTTGGTGAAACTTGGCGGCATATTGACCAAAGATGATTAGGATCATAGTAGCTGGAAAGAATCCGAATCTAGAGCTCTAGAGGAAGATATGGACAGAAAGAGCGATTCGAAGCGGTTGCCGTGGCCATTATTCTAAGCGTACATATTCTGTTAGTCTAACAATGCTTTTTAAGGTTATAGAAAGGAACGAGAGTATGGTTAGTTGGAGTCAAGGTAACGTTTGGTGGTTGTCGGCTGGCAAGACAGGCATGACTCGTGAGCAGGTGTCAGTCTGACTCAAGATAGAAGTATTCATCCTAGCACTGCTAATAATTCGCGCAAAACCCTATCCGAGACGAAAGCATAAAAAGAGCATGATATGTGTGAGATTAGAAGCTGGTGCACCATAAATCCTAATGCAAGGTATACCTTAGGGTCAGTGAGGTATTCTATATTCAATATCAATATGAGGGCGTATTGATATTGATATTGAACCGCCAACTTATATTGAACATTTTATTGAATATTGAATATTGAGTCAAGCCTCCATACAAAATTGAAACACGTGATAAAGAAGGATCCGTGCACAGGCATTTAGACACAATGCTCCCCCCTCCCCCTACCTCTTTTCCCTCCCTTATATGCCTTTTACCTATTTTCTACCTATTATCTATACTGCGACCTATAGTATACCCTAATTTTATGTATATGACCAGGTAAAACGGTAAAATACTACCATATATATATAAAATATTCAATATTCAATAATCGTTAATCAATATTGGATATGGGTAACCTCACTGCTTGGGGTTTACCTCAAGTGTAAGACAAATTACTTCTCCCTTAGATTGATTGGATTGGAGTTGCATTATCCTCGAAAATCTAACATATATAATATGGCAAGAATGTCGACTCTTAGAAAGCGCGGGTCACTCGGAGTTTTGCGATGTAGATATATTTCTTGATAACTGCGAGGCTTTTATCTAAGCTAATGTTCAGACTTTTGGGGTATCCTACAAGCCGAATACGTCTGATGCCAATCAGATTTCTCTCTTAGCCATATCTTCCGGTAGAGTCGCCACTTTCTGGTTGAACAGATTTTCGGCCCCTTGCCATACTGGCGTCACTTCCCTGTCCTTCAGCGCCATCAGGCTCGGCAACAAAGCAGCACTGAACGCTTCAGATGACTCCCTTGGCAGAGCAGATGGTAGATGGTCAATGGAGATCACTGAAAGTTGTGGACCATTATCTATTGGCACTCCCACTGTGGGCTTGTCAAACGTTGTCTGGAGAGAAGAGTCAGGTTATATGATAAGGACTATAGATCTATAGAATGACTTACGTTGACAGAGTATATCGGGATGGGGTTATGAGGACTACCCCACGTCAGTCTGGGAAATGAAAGACAACCACAAGTTCTTACTTTGTAGTATCACAGCTCACGTCGCAGACAACAGTTAACTTGCGATCCGATGAGGCTAAACTTTCCGCATTGACGAAAGGCGGAATTGGTTGGGAAAGATAAATCTACGGGATTACAAAGTTAGTATCGACGTTCTAGGCCGGTTTGTAAAAATAATGTCTTACACAGTTGACAAAAATGTCTGATTCCTAAAATAGAATTAGCACATGATTTCTGCAGTTCTCGAAACGTCGACTTACAATGATTTCAGGGTATGGTCCTGGTCTCTCCGACTAAAAGGACGTTAGCATTTTTCCATGAAAATAAAAGTGAACACTGGTAACTTGCAGTTTCTGCAAGGTCCCACTGCTTGATTTCTCCACATCCTATCCTCTCCAGAAGATCCACTGCCCCCGACCCACACCTTCCGAGAGCTCCCAAAACCAGACTAGTAGGCTTACGGCCTGCAATCTTCTCTCCTGCAGCGACATCTTCGCGTAGTTGCTCAATGAGTTGGTCCTCGTTCTCGTAATAACCCTTACCATTTGTAAACATGTCTAGGCCGGGCAATGACACACCACTTGGATGGGTAAGTTGCCATGCCCATGTCTGTTATTGTTAGTGCTTGTTATTGTGGCGTTCGATTAGAGTGTCACCTTGACTGCGAGAGCAGCGCCAGCGAATCCCGCATGATATCCAAAAGCCGCAACTCTCCTCCCGTTTGAGTCTTGAAGAAATTCTAAATCATAGAGGGTTCCGCCTCCTCGTGGGAAACGGGCCAGCGTGTGTTCCCAGCCTCCTTGATTTTTATAGCAGTGGGCAAAGTGCACAAAGGTATGCTCAAGCGGAGTATCAGCTTCTGGAAGCTCTTTGAGGCCTATGATGATGCGGTCTTTCGGTGCTGTCTCCCAAGAACCTTCTTCAACTAGCGTTGCACCAACAGCCTCGAACTCTTCATCCTTAAAAATACGGGCGAAGTGCGGGTCCGTAGAACTCCTTTCGACTAGCACAGGATACCCTGCATCAAGCAACTTCTTCGTGGTCGTGGGAGTAAGGCATGATCGATGTTCCAGGGGCTTAGCCTCCGCGCGGGCGTGAAGAGTGGGAAAGCCTGATGGCATGACGAATATGTTGAGTGCGGTTGAAGGTGATTTTATCGCGGTGCGGGGAAATACTGGAGTGATAGGGTAGGACAAAGGTACTGATAATCGAAGTCACGATCGTGAGAGACAGGAAACAAGAAGCAACATGGAATTGAAATGTAATTGATTGAGTTATTTAGCTTTGCGGGCGCGCAATTAGAAATTATGACTCCATCACCACATTTTTCTGCCACTGGGGCTGCACACCGCTTCCATTCGAATTTCGGAGCCGGGGAGAGCTTTGATCAGCGTTCATGTGTGCTTCTCACTTATCTCAGGTGCCTCAGCCGCTTCGTAGATGATTGGCAGGCCCGCCCCTTTGCATAACTTCTTACTAATTCTCAGCTCCACGCGACCCAACAAAATCCTCTACGCAGCGTCTGAGAGATTATGGGCGCGTGCTTGCTATCCCTTGACCCGTCTGCGTCCAACGCCAAGGCCGCACAGACAGGAACGCGTAAGAATCAGGTTGAACAAGAGCTTCTTATTGGCTAGGTCCTTATCGATAACGTTGGACGCACGCCGACGGGTCAAGGGATAAGCCGGGCCACTTTTTCAACGTATGTTATTTTTAACCAGCCATAATAGGGCCAATTTAGCAGCTATAGCTACAGTTGTTAATGCATTTAAATTACAACCTCTTCTTCTTATATATCCTAAGTAATTTAATTAGCTAGCCTACGTATTAGGGGTCGATATATGGCCTTAAAGTTTAAAAATGCATTTTTTGAAACCAGGCTAACCTAACCAGATGTATCGGAACCTTAATCGCATTTTACCACCATAACTTATTTTTCCCTAAGATTTGGTAAGCTACTTCTTATTAGTTATAGCTAAGAAGTAGCTTACCCAATCTTAGGGGAAAATAAGTTATAGTGGGGAAGTTCTACCTTAAAAGCATGAGGAAACTATAAGGTGCAAGGGTGCATTTTCTCAGACCCTCGGAGAGGAATTGCCTCGCACGTGCTCTGATTGGCTAGATCGCTTGCGCACAGCACCTCCTTGGCAGAATTTTATGACGGAATTGCATAATATGAACCTGAGATAATCTCACGGCACGTGGAGAAACAACATGACCACACAAGTCCAGGACGGGCCAATGTCTCAAGCAACCCATTCCACACCTTTAGTTATCCTTTACTTATTCCCATCTTTCTTGTAGACTTCTGCCCCTGTTTAGTTATGAATTTCGTTTGTGGGGGTCATCCAACACACGAGGAGCAAAAGCAATAACGACTCGTTGAGCTTAAGCTAGTCTGCCAAAGCTTGTCTTTGAGCCACAATGCCTCCAAAGCCTCCTCAACCAACGGGAACAGTCTCATCGTCAGAAGCTCCCCATGTACATCGCAAGTCGTCGACAGCAAGCAACAAACTCAATCCTCTTCATGTTCCGGCGAATCCTAGCCAGCTGAGGGAATCCTATGTCCCTTCCGAAGGCTCTCCATCTCCTAAAGAAACAATGTCCCGGCGACTTGGGCATAATGAAGCCGAAGCGTCAAGCAACTCTCAGGGCCAACTCCGAGAGCCTGAGTTTGAGAGCGATGGAATCCGCCCAGCGCCAGACCGTGCTTCCGTCCATTCCAACGACGGCAAAGTTCCTGCAGAAAATATAGGCGCCACAATAGATGTGGACTCGGAGTCAAAGACGCGGCTTTTGAGCCATAAGGATTGGGATCAAGCGTCAGGATGCGGGTCGGAGCATTGCAACCATGGAACATTTTCTCCTAGACCTGCTACACACAGGAGCTATGGCAGTATTGGCTCTGACGTGTCTCGAGATGGGTTTGGAGGTCGATATCCCAGAGGGCTTGGTGGCGGACCTGGTGGTAGTGCCGACCCTACGCATGCACTTCTTGGGGATGCCATTGCAGATGGACTGCTCGGAGGTGGGACAGGGAACAAAATGAGCACGACGCGGTTTCTTGCGAATCAGCACGGCATCAAGCACCAAAAAGTAATGTGTGTATCTCCTTCGCATATCCTTCGTATGTGTCAACCATGCATCACAAGCGTAGTCGTTTGCGATGGGTAAACTCACTGCTAATACTTTGCCACTTTCCAGGTATTTGGCATATTATATTCCAATCTTCAATTGGATGCCACAGTATAAACTGTCTTATTTGCGTGGAGATCTTATCGCAGCCTTGACAGTGGCTTCATTCTACATTCCCATGTCGCTCTCTCTCGCCTCAAACCTTGGCCATATACCTCCGATCAACGGTCTCTATAGTTTCGTGTTCAACCCGATAATATACGCGATCCTCGGTACCTGCCCTCAAATGGTTGTTGGGCCCGAAGCTGCGGGATCTCTTCTTACCGGAGAGGCGGTTCGAGAGAATATTAGGAAGGGCACGACAGGGGATGACAATGACTCTAGGAATGCGGAAATCGCTGGAATAATCACTTGCATGGCTGGTGGCTTCATATTCAGCGCTGGCTTGTTTAGGCTTGGTTTCTTAGACAGCGTCTTGAGTCGGCCGTTCTTGAGAGGATTCATCAGCGCTATCGGAGTTGTTATCTTTGTGGATCAACTAATTCCTGAGATGGGTCTCAGTAGGTTGGCATCTGAGGTTGGTGAAGTTACTCATGGGAGCTGTCTGGACAAAATCATGTTTTTGTGCAACAATATCAGGGCCACTCATGGTCTGACCTGCGCCGTTTCATTTGGATCGTTTGCTATTATCATGGCGTCTAGGTAAGCATTTCACCACTTGGCTGGCGACCAAACACTGATTTTGTAAAAATAGGAGTATTAAAAAAAAGTTACAGCCTAGGTATCCATCCGTGGCTTATGTGCCGGACCGCTTTGCCGTCGTTGTTTTATCCGCTATTCTTACTTGGAAATTTGGCTGGGATCAACAAGGGCTCAGTGTCCTCGGCGAGATCAAGGGAAGCGGCAAACCTTTCGCCGTGCATTTCCCGTTCGAGGTATCACACCTGAAGTACGCATCAGATGCTTTAAATACTGCTCTCATCATCGCGCTACTTGGATTCTTCGAGTCATCCGTGGCTGCAAAGAGCCTTGGACCCAAGGACAGCCAGAAAGACGGTATCCATAATATCACCCTTAGTGCTAATCGCGAACTTATTGCGCTGGGAGCCGCCAATCTTGCTGGCGGTCTGTTCATGGCACTACCAGCATTTGGTGGATATGGAAGGAGCAAAGTCAACGCGTCGACTGGCGGGACAACACCGATGAGCAGCATCTTTTTAAGTATCATCACCTTGGTCTGCATATTCTTCTTACTACCGTATTTCTACTACTTACCAGTAAGTCCGTCATGTTCATACACAATTTGCCCTGCAAGAAACTAGCTGACCTCTGTACAGAAAGGAGTTCTCAGTGCTATGATTTCAGTTGTGGCATACTCGCTGGTAGAGGAAGCCCCAAATGACCTCCGCTTCTTCTGGCGGATACGTGGCTGGTCCGAGCTAATCCTCATACTGGTAATCTTCGCTGCCACTGTATTCTGGGATATTAAGAGGGGCATTGCCGTCGGCATCGGGCTATCCATTCTTCGGCTCATCCGCCACAGTACTCGACCGCGAATCCAGATCCTGGGACGCGTACCGGGCACTACGGATAAGTTTTCCAACGCGGAATTGGATCCGGGACAATTAGAGTTTATCGAGGGGTGCTTAATTGTGAAGATTCCGGAACCACTTACATTCGCCAATACAGGCGATCTAAGGAATAGATTACGGAGACTCGAAGATCATGGGACGAACGCTGCACACCCCGCACTTCCTCGAGTAAGGAAAGGGCATAACAAGAATATCATATTTGACGTTCATGGTGTTACTAGCTTGGATGGAGCCGGTACACAGGTTTTATATGAAATTGTGCAATCTTACTGCTTAAGAGGCGTACGCGTGTTCTTCTGCAGAGTACCTAGCGAGCGTAGCCCAGTGTGGCGATTATTTGCAGCATCTGGGATCGTCGAAATGTGTGGTGGCCGTGGTCATTTTGTTAGCTCTGTTGGAGAAGCACTGAGAATGACGGAGCTAGAAAATCTGACTGAGTTCAGAGATGAGCGACCGTCAAGCTCGCACGAAGGATCTAGGCAGCCTCATCTAAGTGCTAGCTGAGATATAACTTGCTTGGTAAGCTTAGCTGTTTGAAGAAGCAAGCTGTTTGAAGAAGCATTTACTTAGCGTTACAAATAAGTCACCAGGGTATGGACATGAATGACCGTGTGCTTAAATAAGTTGAGCCTGAGTTCACACGAAGAAATTTTTGTGTCCTACGCCCTAGTGCTTTCCTTTGGATCTAACATTTTACTTAGGCCGCCATATTTTAGCTAAGGAGCTCAAGACAGCTGGCCCTAAACAGCCAGCTCTGAATTTTGCTCAAGCCCCAAGCCTCACTCCCAACGCAGATGTCCTTTTTGATCGCATCAACCACCTCTCCAGTCTCGGCAATAATCTCTAGCTCCCTCAACTCCCTACACTGCGACGTTCCAGAAGTCATTTGCCCAATCTCGAAGGTCTTGCGCACTAAATGTGAAGTCATGTTCCGGCGGTACAGCGTTTTGATTAATCGCGCGGAGAAAGATCAAGTGAAAGTGCAGAATTAGGGGCGCTCCGGCAACATTATTCGGATCAATAACAATTTGTTGTATTTGTCTCGGAACTTGTGCCGGTGGCTGGTTTGATCGAGTTGTGCGTCCAGTTGCAGGTCTAGTCTCCCACTTTTCAATCTGTATTGTTCTTGATCCTGCTTGTATTGAGAAAATCAGAACAATCTTTACCTGACCTCCAGAATTGCTCAGCCACCATCTTGCATCATTCTTAAGCTGGCTTAGTGATTCAGAGACTCCGGCCTCGAAAACGATTATTGGCCAATCTGCCGGATTTGGTCGGTGAGTAAGAGGCTTAAAAGCTGTGTCGGCTTCTTTGGATACGAAATGTCCATGATACGTTGTTCCACCAACATCGGCAAGTTGAGATCTTGAAATTCCCATTAAAAGTCTCTGCTCCTTCAATAGGTCGCCAAAACTACGGTGGGCGAACTCATGCCTCAATAGGGGCATGAGTTTAACTATTAACGTGTCTGAATCGATGCAATGAGTCTTCCGCCAGTGCTGCCCTATCTTATTGTCGATTTCGTCGCGGTTATCTGTCGTAACGGGCTTGAAAACAAGATATTGATCTGTTGTTCTACCGGCTTGCAAATCTTTAGTACGCGAATCGACAACTTTTCGCATATCAGTAATTCCCAAAAACAACTGAACTTTATCTTCTAATCCTTCCAAAAGCTTAGAAGATGATATAGGAATGGTCATATCCTCACTAGCCGTGCTGGCTGCGGCTGGGACTGAGGTAGACATGGTGGTTGAAGGACTGCCAAAATTGCTGAATCTCACCACTTAACGCTGGGAAGTAGCCGTTTTGATTGTTAGACTCACCTTAAGGAATTTGATGAAACGTTATTGAAGGATGATTATTTGAGGATTCTTCGGTGGGGTTTCTTGACTGTTCTGTGTCACTTGAGTGAAGGTGTTCTTGAGACAGCTTTTAGTTAAGCGAGCTCAGACCCTCCGCCCACGGGCTCGACGCTGTTACCGTTACTCAAGTAAGCACTTCAATACCGGTATGCTAGGAGGCGGTGGCTGATTTTGTTTGCCAGGTCGTTGCAAACCTAGGAGCCATGGCTGGCGGCATCACAATCGGCTACTGCTCTCAAATATTTGGTCGTCGCTTCACTATCATATTCATGTCTATCTTAGGTGGTCTGCTCCTCTATCCTTACTGTTTCGTTACTGACACCAAGATCATCGCCCCCGCATTCTTTGAACAGTTTTGCATCGAGGGCGCTTGGGGCGCCATCCCAATCCATCTCATGGAGCTCTCCCCAGGTAGCTTCCGCACCTTCGTTGTCGGAACTTCCTACCAGCTCGGCAACCTGGTCTCCTCGGCCTCCAGCACTATCGAGGCCACAATCGGTGAGCGTTTCCCGTTACCACCCAAGGGAACGACGGCGCGGTATGAATACGGCAAGGTCATCTGCATTTTCATGGGCTGTGTGTATCTGTATGTTATTGTTATGGCATTTGTGGGTCCTGAGTTCCGCAACCGCTTGTTTGACGTTGCGCACGATCACGATATGGAGGACGCGACTCATAAGGATCACGGTGCAATTGAGCACACTGTGCAAGAAGATATTACAAGGACTGATTTAGACCCGGAGAAGGGGCAACAGAGGAATGAGGATGTCGTTCATGCGTGAAAGTTTCCATAAATCTGTCAGAGTGCCGGTAAATCTGGAAGATGATAAGATTCGGTCTTTACGGATATCAATGAATTACTTCGGCATACTATGAAAGCTGTCCTTAGCCCAACCTTAAGTCAAGTCTTAAGAAGTGACGTTTTTGATCGTGCGAAGTAAAGAATACGAATACATTCGTGTTGAAAGAATAGAACTAAGCCCTTCCAGCCAAGCTCTTCGTATTAAAAGCCATTCATATCTTTCTCTTCGCCACTCCTAACATACCGTCGCATTTCCATATTTAAGATGTTGTGTGTGGAAATGGTGTGAAATCAAACTGTACTATGGTATCCGGCGAAAGTATTGTATATTGTCGGTGCGTTGCAGGGGTTCCTTGCAGAGCATTTTACACCAATAAGAAAGCCGGTTTGTATAGAAAACACGAACCTTCTTAATTGCCCTCCTTTTTCATTTGCCGCAAGAGTGAATTAAAAATAAGCCGCAAGCCACCCAACCCCCCTGCAACGCACCGACAATGTACGCCCTCCTGTCATCTCCGGTGGTTAGCGCAGCCACGTCTGCACGGCCTTACTTTCCCTTAAGCAGCCAAAATACCCCTACAAAACGGTCGTGCAGACGTGGCTGCGCTAACCACCGGAGTTGACAGGAGGGGCGTGCCCGATTTCCCTTTACGCTATTCCTAATATAGCTTAGTGGATGCCGGTCGGACACCAGACTCCCCGACTCTGCCTTCATATTCCACCGTATCCCATGAAAGTTACTCCATCTGTCACCAAATCTTTCTCAATTCCACAACGAAAGAATTCGGCCGTATCGGATTGCATAGGGGCTGGCGCGGGTCGGTGGAGGGGGCTGAGGGAGGGAAAGATATATAAAGAGGTGTTTGAGTCGCTGTGCAACAACAATTCATATAGTCGACGATTCAAGACCCACTGGAACTGACCATCTCTCGATTTCAACATACTACCCTCGGAAAAATATTCGACTAGATAAAGTCTTGCTATAATCCAAATTTCTAGGCCGTCAACTCTGAGCCTCCCTAGATTCTAAATCTCCATTCCGAGTCCAACATCAAAAGCACAATGACAACCAACAAACCCACCCTAGCCTTCTTCGGCGCGACAGGTGGTTGTGCAGGCGCAGCACTCGCAGCAGCTTTAAGAGATGGCTATACGGCAACAGCTTGTACGCGCTCTAATCTCTTCTGCTGTGAAACACAGTCCCACTAATATCCATGCAGTGGCCCGCAACCCAGATAAGCTCGGTAAACTCCTCACGGCCTCTCATTCGATTCCATTATCGACTATCTCCGCTCAGCTCACCGTCCACCCGGGCAATGTCAAGACCACAGCTGACGTTAAACGCGCGCTCATTTCTTCCACCTCCCCTTCATCCCTAGTCTCCACAATCATCTTCGGCGTCGGTAGCACCCCGAAAATGCAGGCATCGCTCCTCAAGCCTGTCACACTCGATGATCCGCATATCAGCGAGTCCGGCATAGCGACTGTGCTCGCCGCGCTCTCTGAACTAGCCACCGAAGGCATCACGAGCACTGCAGAGGGCACTAAGCCTACCATCGTGGCGATCAGCACGACGGGAACGGGCGGTGGGGAGAGAGATGTTCCGCTGCTGCTGTATGCGCTGTACCACTGGTTTTTGCAGGTGCCGCATGCGGACAAGCGCAAGATGGAGCAACTACTCTTCAAAGCTGCTTCGGACGCCAGCATCCGTGACTTTTTCATCGTCCGACCTACGCTTCTTACGGATGGTGCCGCACGGGGGACGGAGAAGGTGCGGGCCGGGTGGGAATGGGGTGTTAAAGGGGTACAGGGAAGAGAGAAAGAGGCTGGTCCCCAATTAGGATATACGGTTGGGAGAACGGATGTCGGCAATTGGATTTTTGAACAATTGGTCAAAAATGGCGAGAAATGGGAAGGAAAGGTGATCAGTCTGACGTATTGAGAGAGATAGGGTTTTGCGGGAGCTTTAGGCATATTTACTTTTTTTTCTGGATCAGGTATTGTGACTAGACATAGAGCCCCAGAGGCCTGGATGATCGAGTTTCTTTTACATTTGTATTTGTCCATGCATTTCTTTGGTTGTTCCAAATATCTTCAAAATAGACAGACTTTTTGTGAAGCTGGACAGGGCTAGTTTGGGTGCTTGCTTATTTCATAACAAATTAACATAGACCATCAGTCAAGGACAAGTGGTCAGTCAGGCATATAGAGGTTAAACGGCATCCCCTGGCATCCGGGCGGAGTTTATCTTCCGTAGTAGAATTTTAGCCGAACTCAGTTAGATCAGAGGGTCTGAGCTTGCTTAGACTGAAAGCTTTCTTGTGATCAGCCGCGCGAGAAATTGTAAATGAATGCGAAGGAGAAGGCACGAAGCGGCGTGGCTGCCTCAAGCACATGCGCTGAAGTGAGAAGGAATCGCAGGCTTTAGATGACGTGTGATATATACTTCTTTTGATCAATATGTACAATGAAAAAACTCCGCTCTGCAACCAAAGCCGTCTTGAGTCATCATCAATTGTCGTTTACGCAGCACATCAACCATATGCATCTTCTCTTCGAACAAAACAACAGTGAAATCAAGATGACCCGCAGCAAGGCTTTGCCCCATTGCAGCAATCGGGTTTCGCTTGTCCTGCAGGTCCCCTCCAGAATTCACCACCCTGCAGGCAGTTCATCGGAAAGATCTGGTTGGACGCTGTAATTGTGGACGTGCAGCCGCCTGTTCCCGTAGCAGTAGTCATAGAGCTTATAGAGGTCACTATCGGAGTGGAAGTCACTGCGGTCGGAGATGAGCTCGAGGTTGGTTTGCTGGCAATGCTACCCATAGAGGTGGAGGCGGGAGACACGGGCGATGAGGTCACGGACGTCACTATTGTTGTCCCGATGTTCGTCGCAGTACCAAGGGAGGGAGTTGCGCTGCAAGTGCTCACATGAAGGCCAACTGTCAGAGATGCTAGCCCATCCGTTCCGAGTGGATCGGAGAAGCCGGCCGGTACACTACCGACATAGGCATTAAAGTTGAAGATGCCGCAAGGACAGACGTTGCTGATATCTCTCAGGGACGTGTCACTAAGTATGGTGGTACCATTACGAGTGAGGGTGAACTTCTGGCTCCCGACGGCCATGGGGACCTGGAATGCAGAGGCGCCTGCTGCTGCATCAAACGCTTGCGTGTTCGAGCCTGATGTTACGGTCACTTTTCCAGCAGACGTCAGCAGCGCGACGATGAACACGGCGTCTTGCATTGAATCGGACCCATCTGGGCGACCCATGAAGTAATTGCCACTGGCATTGTTGGCTGCGACCATAGTAGTATCCGTGGCATCACAATCGAGGGATTTGAGTGTAGGGCGGTACCAGTAAATGAGTTGGTCCGAGGTAATATATGAATTCGGAGAGGATGCACCTGCCTTGTAGGCCGAAATGAAGGGCTTAGCCATATCAAGCCAGCCATCGTGGGGCATGTCATTAGTCCACTTTGAATTCCCGTCGTCGTAGTGTTTAGATGAGAGAGGCCCAACGTAGTGTGACTCGCCGTAGTCATTCCAAGTGATGATTTCGAGAAAGCGGGGACCAAGGGTAAGAATATCGTTCCATCGACGATACCACAGAAGGTCGCCAGGGAAAACCCAGTTCTTGCTGTATGAGACTTCCTAAAAGTAGTGTTAATGCTTGACTTTACGCAACAAGGGTATTTTATCTTTAAGAATTCCAGGATAGAGATGCTTACTGGACCAAAGTGTGTGCTGAACCATGGAGACACAGCTGGCAAGGATTTATAAGTATACAAGCAGGTTTCAAATTTGAACTAGACCTACGGGCAATGTATGGTTTGCTGCCGAGCCAATTGACATATGTGGTGTCGCCAGCCTCAACGGTGGCATTATTTCCAGCAGTTGGAGCTTTGTTATTTCCGTTGTTATCCCAAGCCTGTAGCGTTAGTATTTCAACAATGAACCAAGCGCGGGAGAGGTACCATCCAGTTGAGAGCTCCATCGATATCGGTAGTGGCTGTGCCTTGTTCAGGGTGGAAGTTTGGTGCAAAGAAAACATCCACTCCAGCAGCTGACCGCATAGTTGCAACATCCAACTCATCGCCAGCGAACGAGGATGCGAAAACCTTGTTGTCTACAATGAGTTGTGCTGGTTTACTTGCGTACTGTGCAATTTTGGCGCCGACAGTGGCCGCGCCAGAGGATGGGGAGTACCAGTTGAAATCGAAGGAAATAAAAACCTTCATGCCATTGTTGTTGGCAGATTCGTAGGCATATCCGAGTTGCGTATCGGTGTAGTCGTCCACACCAATATTCAAGGCAAAAGCATCAATACCATAGGCTTTAGCTCGTTTCATATCCGCATCATAGTCAGCAGCACAGGTCCGATCGCCGACAATACCAATCTAGGAATTAGAATGGCGTTAGCAAGTATGAGATTCAGGGAGTTTCAGTAGATCATACCATGAAATGACAAAAGACTAATCGATCTGTCGCGGCCGAAGCCCTCTGGCTTAATGCGGGATTGAAGTAAGGAGCAGCATTTGTGAGAGAAGAACAAAGCCAGGCAATTATGCCAATGTACAGCATGCGCGATAATAATTGCATTTTGATGGTTGATGATCAAACCCAGGAATAATACTAGAAAACGCAGCACAGCTGCTGAGGGACAACTAAATGTCGATAGAAATTATCCAGAGCAGTATGCCATAGAAATATATACACAGCCACCAAATAGGAGAAGAGGGTTGTTTGAAACATTGAGGAGGCAAAATGTCTAAACATGGGCCTATGGAGAAGTGCAACATCCGTGATTGTTGCCCAGATCTGCAATGAAACATTTACCGCTTCACAAGTACGCCCCCAAATGGTAAAGGTTGGTCGATAGTATCGTGACCCAGCAGAGGAGCGTTATACAGATCCTTGCAAAGAGCACTCATCGAATAAGGATCTGAAAGTAATCCTAAGCCTTTTCATGATAATATTATATTGTTTCGTCTGGGGGCAGGCAGCGCCGGTCGGAAACTGAGCCTGATTTTGAAGGATCATCCCGCCCCATGTTGCACGGAGGATGGTGAGGACTTATTTAAGGAATAAATTGTTCTACAAGTGTTAGTATCTAGAATAGATTGAATAGCGCGGAACAATATCGAAGTAGGGGGACTTTAATAACTGCAGGTGCGACCTTCGGTCCCAGCGCGGGGTAGCCAGGGGCTCAGCGGGCGGCAACGGGGTGTCCTTTTGTGCCGCGTGCAATTCTGACATCGCTCGACGCGACTACCTACGTGCTAAATAAAGCCAGAGAGTTATGGATTTCTCCCCCTAGCTACCTAGGCAGGTCAGCACAGAAAAAAGCCTAGGGTAGTAACGGGAAGGAAGAAGGTCCCTCGAGGATCGTGTGAAGCCTGAGATTACAGAACGCCTGCAGACAAAGTTCTAAAGACTCGCATACAAGCGCTCGTTGCCTGTCATGATTATACTTTGAGATTAGCTGGAATAAGTCCATGATTTCGAGTAGCGGATGGGAATGGTGATGAGAGGCTGGAAGAGAAGCGCTTGCATCCACGCGACGCGCTGTCACGTGCGTAAAACCTGAAGCGGATTTATGAGGAAAAGCTTATGGCATCCATAGCCTGGCAGCGCAGCTGTATAGCTGTAGTAACAGCCAATTTCGCTTGTATTCTAGGAGCCCTTCCTGAGACTATGGTATGGTATAAATTGTCTACTCTGATGGGAACATGGTGACTAAGCAGTGACAAAGGGTCCGTGCTAACTTGGCAAGAATTCTGACTGCGTAGGACTTTTTGAAGCTGCTAATATTATCCAGTCCAAGGCAGTTTTAAAAATGAGCATCCGGAGTGCCCCACACGACCCATTCAAAACACTTCCTCTCGAGATTGCCGGATTGGTTATTTCTCACCTATCCGCCCTAGATACGGAAACGATGAGGCGCGTTTCAAAAGATTGGAAGAACATCTGTGAACGAGTGGTCGGAGCCCAGTGGATCAAAGAATGCTTTCCGAAGTCAGGCGCCGCCAAACAGCTGTTCGGTTCCGCCGGCGAGGCTAACTTGGTTTTCCGAAGACTTTGTAAGTTTATTTTACCGAATTTTTATGCAAATGGCTATAAACACAGAAGGAACACACGCGTTTTATATGCCTCAGGGGATCTGTATGCAATCTCATGCACTACATAGCATGATTTTCTTGGTGACCCAAGTATTGCGTTCAGTTACTAATGGCTCTCCTAAGTATACCGCCACGAGACTATGAAGAGGGGCTGGGCAACTAGTGTACTCGAATTCCCACGGCTATCCCGATGGGATATAAACGGCGACTATTTGATATTTTGCAATCCAGATTACTGGGTAGACGTTGTAGACCTTTCTCTTCCAGAAAACTATGAAAACAGAACTTTTAGAAACTGCAAACGACTCTGTCATCTTAAGAAAATCCTTAAATGTGGCACTCTTCAACTGTTACAAATCATGTCGACAGGAGAGGGGGGGTGTATTGTGTGTACTCGTTCTGCTCAACACGAACGAGCGTCAAAATCAGCGTGAGTCTTCGACATTTGATTCACCTAGTACTTGGCTGCAGTTATGTAAAGGCGGATACAGAAGCAAAGCTTGGAGGAATTGGTCCGAACCGCCATTTCATGTCTAGAAGACAACCCACAACGTCTTATCAAATCAAGAACCAAACCAGTAGTCTACTCAACATCTTTAATCAATGTTCGTCTTTTTTTTCCCTGCCTGATAGCAAAACATCTATTCATCCCTCATGACGGATCCTCATGGCAGATTCAAGATGGCTAATTACAATGTTTAGTGTCCTCGGCGATCACATCATTCGAATATCACCTACTGGGACTATCACCTGGAACGTCCCAATCAGTGGCCTTTACAGCGATAATTTTAGCTTCTTCTTTCCACCCGGACCAGTCCATGGAGGTGATTGGAGATTTTTGACAATGGAGCAGCGTCCCGGAGAAACAAACGCGCTGATGGCTCTTGGAGAGAAGGCGCTGTATAGCCTCTACACTCCAGCCTCACATGGTAATACCGAAGCCATTGCTCAAACACATCTATATGTCCACGGCTTAGAGGATGGCCAAGTTCTGAAGACCTACCCCTTGTACAGCCTGGATGGTTCTGACGACGGGCTTCGCCCTCATACCTTTAAGATATCAGGGCTCACTATTTCACCAAGTGAGAACATAATAATGCTTGATTCTCTGTCTAGCAAACGTGCCTGGAAGCTTCTTGACAACATCCAAGGAATTGTTCACGCCCCCGTTCTCGATCCTATTCTAAGATCAACTAGTTCATACGAGGTCATTCAAAATCTCGGGGATTTGATAAAGCAAACCACCATGTCGGGATCCGCCGAATATACTACCTTAGAATTGGATAAACTGGATTTTTTGCTTGCACGCATGTTTGTTCAAGGCCGTGAGAGAAAAATTGCTCTGCGCATGAGTGCAGGGGTGGCACTGCACACCGAACGGGTTAGCGGGCACAACCACGCCCCAGAATGGCCAAACACTTGCTGTACAACGTGGCGATCGCAGAATTGCAGCGTAGACGTTGTCAAACTTCGTATGATCTGGGAAAATTTCTCCATGGCGCCCGACTACAAGACAGAATACATCACGCTTCCATGTAAAGATTCTGGTCGCAAGCGGCTTAAGCTATTTAATTGGCATGATGAAACCGAGTCCATCAGTCATTTGGAAGACTATATCGTCCTTGCGACCGCAACAGAGGATCTTAAGCCTTTTCCTAGATTTGCTGGTGATACAGTTTACGTACTCAAATTCAGTCCAGACTGGTAGTCCGTAGTCTGGCAGAATTTGAATAGGTTATTGAGGTATTATTTCATGGCATTTCACTTATGAGGGGCATACTGGAGTATTGCTCATAAGCCTCTAAAGGGCTTCTTGGTAGTGTCCGCATGGGCTGAAGCGATACCGTCTCTTGCTGATCTATTTTGTGTTAAATCCATTAATACCATTTTAACTGTCTCAGTGAGCCCAGAATCGGCGCTCACCATTCCCTGTTGTTTCCTAAAGGTGGTACAGAGTCTTAATCACTGATATGCGAACCTTTATATTTTTCTCGCTTCGTTTATATATGGAAAACAAAACCCAAGGATCATCGTTGATTAAAACAGGGGTAGCAACTAGCGGAATGAATTAGCATTACTGTGCGCTTAGAAATTTGACAAGCAATTCCCAGATAGAGTCCCCTGATGATGACAGACCACCGCTGTGGTTATCGTCTCTTGGCGGCTGCTCCAAGGGTCCACTAGGGCAGGGCCTTTAAAATGCAACTTGGCCAAACATATCTAAACATCAAAGGAAATTAGTACGTTCCAATTTTACCACGGCTGGGGAGGCACGCTGTCCTCCTTGCAGACAAAATCCTGCTCTCACGGATTTTGGAGAACGGCAACCGCAAACCAACTCACCATTGGTTTACTGCTGCCGGAAGACGAGCAATGTTGCCCTCAGCTCCAGGGTCGGTTGGATTGTCATGGATTGTTATCTGTTGGCGGGGTGGGTACTCGCCATTCGCAGGATTTTCCTGCGATCACGGGATGGACTATGATGGGGGGTTGTGGAGGTTAGAATGGATGCATGGCAGCGTGTTGTGGATGAGACTCTTGGGTATCTTTGGTTGAAGAAGTTTAGCCTGTCTCGCCTAGTACAAGAATGGGTCAGACACCCCTGCTAGTTGATGTTACCCTTTCCTCCTAGCCTCTACACCGTCTCGGCGCATCCGGTTGAAAGCGCGTGTTGATAACGCTAACCAAAATGCGTACATTTGTACCCAAAAGTAGGTAAACATACGTTAAAATGGCCGTGCTTATTACTTCAAAAGGTATAAATTCTGCCGTTCGATCACCAAGATCGACACGCGCTTTCAATCGGAGTTGACAAGGTGGTGTACTATTTCCTAGCTACGTCCGAAGCCTCGGTAAGATACAATAGGAAGCTCGGGCATCGTCATCCAAGTAACACCAAAGAAATATCCACACCTACGTCCCCACCTCCGCCAGCCCACACTTCTAACTCTTTAAACTCTCTCAATGGTTCACTAATCATTTTTATCTTAGGTCAGCTTTGATTTAATTGGCTCCTTATACTTCAATTGTTTGTCAAGGAACCGATATTTATACTGCTACAGTTCCCACTTTCAAGACAAGCAAGCTTTACGCCCCACTTCCTTCTCCCAACTTCATTTTCCTATTACTTTGCAATGCCATCGGCAATTGCGATCAAACAAGTCCCCGGCAAGCCCGGCGAAGTATACTACCCTCTTGAAAAAATAACAATTCCAGAACCCCAACCCTCGGAGAACCAAGTGCGCACTCAGCTCCCCTCTTCTCCAACCTCCTAATCCTCCACAGGTCGTCATTGCCCTCACCGCTGCCGCCCTCAACCACCGCGACCTCTTCATCCGCCAACACCTCTACCCCGGCACCGCCTTCTCCGTCCCCCTCCTCGCCGACGGCGTCGGCGTCGTGACCGCCACCGGCACCTCTCCCTCCGCCAAAAAATGGCTCAACAAGCGCGTCATCCTGAACCCAGGCGTCGGCTGGGCCTCAGACCCCGAGGGGCCTGAAGATCCCCGAGGCTACCGGATCATGGGCGGGACGAAGCACAACCCGGCAGGCACATTGGCCGAGGCGGTCCTGCTGGATGCGGGCGAGCTGGAAGAGGCGCCGGTGCATCTGAGCGATGCGGAGGCTGCGGCGCTGCCGTTGACGGGGCTGACGGCCTGGCGCGCTTTCTTCACCAAGTCGGGGAATGCGATGCCCG
Organism: Cenococcum geophilum 1.58; assembly: GCF_001692895.1. NCBI lineage: Eukaryota > Fungi > Ascomycota > Dothideomycetes > Gloniales > Gloniaceae > Cenococcum > Cenococcum geophilum. Next base: position 812,615 of record NW_027137563.1, on the reverse strand, counting down.
GGCGGAATATTCTGGTAACGGGGATCGGGGGAGGGGTTGCGTTGATGGTGTTGCTGTTTGCGGTGGCGCAGGAATGCAATGTATTTGTGAGTAGTGGAAGTGAGGAGAAGATTACCAAGGCGAAGGAGCTGGGTGCCGTGGGTGGTGTGAATTATAAGGAGGAGGGGTGGGAGAAGACGTTGCTTGGGATGTTGCCCGCGGGGAGGAAGTGGGTGGATGCGATTGTGGATGGTGCGGGTGGTGATGTGGTACAGAAGGGAACGAGGTTACTAAAGGTGAGCTTGCCCTTCTTATGCTGAGTAGGGCAACAGTAGCATTTAAAGCCAGGTTGCGCTAATATGAGAGTAGCATGGTGGCGTAATTGTTTCATACGGCATGACTGTTAGCCCGAAGATGCCCTATTTAATGAGCGCAGTGCTCAAGAATCTTGATTTGCGTGGGTCTACGATGGGATCGAGGAAAGAGTTCTCCGATATGGTGGAGTTTGTGAAGACGAAGAATTTGAAGCCAGTGGTTTCGCGGGTCATTCAAGGCTTAGATATTGGGGCTATTGATGGATTATTTGATGATATGAAGAAGGGAAACCAATTTGGTAAACTGGTGGTGGAAATCTCCAAGGGTGGAGAGACAAGTAAGTTGTGAGGTTTGGATGGGAAAATATTACATACAGTAACACAGTAATGTGGAGGTATGCGCAAAGTAGAGGAACGAAAATGAGCTACCTTTCTAATCGGCCAAATCAGTAGTAATTTGGATTTTCCGAGCGTAGCTCTTGTTCGTTTGGCGGGGCGAGTTTGGTATCTAGTGCAGCTACGATTTCCGTCGCTGGCCGTCTCGTCCGTGTCCGGGTTTCGCTATGTAAGGCGACCTGTGTCATCTGTATATTAATGCGCCGTGGTGGGCCATGCGGCGAAACATCGCACTCGTGCCCTCCTCGCTGCCTTCGAAATCCACGCCAAGTTGCAAGAGTTCAGCGCCGAGGTCAGCACAGTCCAACATATCTACGTCAGTGACCTCTGCGGGTTGGTTAACGCTGATTTCCGTGATGCTTTTTGACGATAAGGAAATATATTCGCGGAAACAATGTCGAAGGACATCCCACATGAGTCCGTTGTGCATGCAGAATTGCTCTTCAGGTAGCTTCATGAAATCCTGCAAAGTCATGTTGCCATACTTGAGCCATTGCTGCAAGCCCCTCTCAAATGCTGGTGTGACTGAATTGTAGAACATGATACTTTCTGCACCGCGAGTCTTCTCTTGGACAATGCGCGCAAAGCTAGCTTTAGCATGTCCAAAGGCATATGCTTCACCAAGCACCGCAATGTATTTGCGAGCGTAATCATCCCAAAGCATAATGGGCTCATATATTCCAAATTGTGCGCCAGTAAAGTCTAAGGCGTAGACTTTTCCATTTTTGAGAGTGGCGCGGATCATATCATGTCCATGAACAGTGCGGTTTTCCCCACTTAGGCTATCAGCCATTACTATTAGTCGCGTTGCGGAGGGGTTCATTCGCCTGACGTGTACTTCTTCGATAAGAGCGCAGGTTCCTAGTTGAGAGTTAGCCTGGGACCGGTAGTGCTATATTTATTTGATTCGCTCCGGCTGACCTTGCAACATATCTTTGATCACATTATACATGTAAGCAAGACTTTCAAAGCACATAGAATAACACAGAACTGCCTGCTTGTCTCTTGGGTGGTCTATGATGTGATTGGGAAACGGAAACTGCGTGCCACGAGGGACATCTCCATTCCTGTGGTACACGAACAGCGCTTCGCCAATTATGTCAACTTCGATGACATTGCTATCGTATGAACCTTCACGATAAGCAAGCCAGGCTTTCTGGAGCATGTCACCTGCCCGATAGAGGAGCTTCTTTGCCTGGAAATGTTTGCAAATCCTGCGATGGCTAGGCCAATCAGATTTCTGGCAATCTATATTGCAGTATAGTGTAATGTGTCCTGAAGCGTTCTCCTCCCTTGGAATATCTTTGCAACCACTGCACTTGAGTGCGGCATAATTGCCGCAATGAGCACATTCTGAGGGAACGGAGGCGATCCCTGGCGTGGAAGATTGGATTGCAGAGTTATCGGGAGCAGGGGAGGCGTCCGGGATCTCGCAGTGTTTCCCAGAATCTGCAGTTAGAGTCAAGGATTCAGCTGAAATGATCGTAGCACACGAAGTGTTTGTCATCTTTGCAGATAGACCTCCACAATCAAAAATGAAGCTGAGAATTTGTCAGGATGGTCAGCAAGGCCTACACGGAGATGGCGTGGTAGAAGACATACCCGTAGAAGCTTTAACGATCAAGGACAATTTGTGGGTAGGATCAGTAGCGATGGCTACAGGCTAGGTGAGAAGGACGCAGTCACTGGAATAGATATTAGCGACGGTTGAATTGTAGGGGGAGACATTATGCTGAGTCACTCACGGAGACTCACCACTTCGAGGATAGCATGCAGCAGTTGAATAGAAGAGCTCAGGACATAGAGGAGTGGAGAACGCGAGGTGAAGTGGAAGCGTGGCGAAGATTGTTTTATGGTCCGACATTCCCTTTTGCTTGCGGTGGTATGTGAAGTGAAGCGAAGTGGATCTGCTACGTTCAAGCACATAAGAAATTTCTGCCATTTTTTTGATACAATAGAGGACTTCGGTAATATCGAAGAATTCACAAACTGAAGGGATCATCTAAACACGCCCGAGCCATCGAATACAAAGACCCAGTGATTGAGACTCTAGTTTGTGGATGCGCATATCGATATTTGACATAGTCACAGATTTGCTTCGCTGCAGCCCTTAGTATGTCTTCATAATTCTCCGAAAACATCTCCCCGAGACTGAGGAATCTGCGGTGGCGCTAGGTTTTCGTTCCCTTCCTCATGCAAACCTCTCGACTAAGAACGTGAAGTTTCTCAAATAAGTACATTCATTTGTCTTAAGTTCGTCTCTATTGTATTCAAAATGATAGCTTCTGTTGTGGGACAGGCATCCATTGGATATCGTTTAATGGATTGATGTTTGAACCAATGTTTGGAAAGGTTGTTTGAATCATTAAAGGAACCCAAAGGAACCTCATTGCTTTCAGACCATCTCGTACTATTAATTGTGAGTATGATGATATAAGTGAGTAAATTCGGCTATGTGACGATTCCATGCAGTTCCAAACAGTTTCGTTATTTGCATTGATCAACTGAATGTACTCAATATCATGGGAATTTGAGAATGGGAGCGGCTCTCCCACGTTGCAATGCGGATAAAAGGGTTATCACAGCAAAGGAGGACGGGAAACGGAACAAGCGGTAAGTTGAATCAATTCGGAACCAAAATTGATAAAAAATCGGCAGTCTCTGAATAGATATCTACTTCAGAGAAAATTATTATTCACATACCATGATGTCGGAATGCAGCCGTCTAGCTTACCAACTTTACACAGCAGCTGCCAGGCATGCCCGAGGGGCGGCCATGTGAGGTGTCCAAATATATAGGTCGTCGACCGGGGTACCCGACTAGAGAAAGCTGAAATGCTTGGGCAATCATGGATATAGTTTTCCCTTTCCGTTAAAGCACCAAAGGAGGCGCAATTCCTTCATTAGCTTGAAAGTCCCATCTCGCAGATGTGGTGCGTTAGGGCTGAAGCTTCGTGAAGTCTTGCGGACGCAGGTATGTGCGCAGGGGTATAGTAAGTATTTCCCGCCATCGCTGCAGCTCTCAGCGCGGCTTTCGTCTGTCCACCTCACACTCGACCTCAATTTCTTCCTCTTCAGCTTTGAAGAAAGTCTCGACCGTCTTTTGTTCTTCCTTGGCTCGTCCTGCATCTAACATGAACCGTACTGTACCACTCTGTCCACGTATTCCAATTGCTGACGCAGGTCCCTGTCCGGGCGATGTTGTACCCGGTGTTATTGGTGTTGCTGGACTTGTAGGTGCAACGCCATTCCGGACTCTGAAGCCATTCGTGTTGATAGGAGAGGATTTAGGTGCCGTGGTCCATTCCGTGTAGCGAGGGAGGTTGCTTGCAGATGCTTCTTGATTTAGAGTTATACGAATGTCGATGAACGTTTCAAGAGAGTTTAGGGATCCTATGGTGGTCGAGGGTCGATGGTGGGTATAGAGATCAAGAAGGTCAAGGAGTGTCTCTATAAACTCGTGAGTTCTAGCTTACGTAACTCGATAGAGGGGCTGAAGCATCGATTATAGTAGGTGGAGTGATCTCACCCATAACCTCAGCGCGACTAGTGCTCCATCTTCGGTATTTGATGCCGCGTTCGCCAACTACACGCGAGGGATCAGCATCGCAGAGACGAGTAGCGAGCTCGACGCAGGCGATAGCCATAGTTGGAGTTGTCTGCTTCAGCGGTGCAAAGGTTCGGTAGAGGTCGAGCGACATGTTGTAGGCGGTCTTCCCGACCGTATCCTTGGGAAGTGCACAGCTCTTTACAAGCTTGACCACGAGTTTCTGAGGATGTCGGTTTCTAAAGTCGAAGCTTGCACCTTCAAGCATCAGACGTTCTAGGCCGATAATGCTTTTCGAGTGCGTTTCAAACAACTTCGCTTGGAGTGAGCATATTAAGACGGAAAGCAACGAGTGTTTATCACAGCGCACTTACAGGATCATCGGGGCTGAGATGTTCTGCTGGCGAAAGCTTCAAATTCCAAGACGCGCATAGAATCTCTCTGGACTTTTTGAGAGTGTCCTCAATCTTGCAAGCAGTGAACAAAGCTGCTGCTGCCGCGTCCTACGTACTGCTGAGCAGGGATTCAATGATAGGCTTTTGAAGGACTGAACCTACAACATAACTATACTCGTTATCTGCATGAAGCAAGCGAAATTTATGATAGTAGACAATAGCAGTGTTGAACGTCCGAACAGGTCTTATGAGATTAGCAACAACTCATTGAGATCTGAGTGGATTGAGAGGGACATACAGTTGCATCGATTTCCTCACATTATCGATCCACGCTACACCTTGCAGGCGAACGACATCTTCCTTCGCCTCGGTCATTCCAATCTTGGCGATACATTCCTGCACTTTTTGCTCGAAAATGTAGGGTTTGGCAATTTCGATGAAGGATGGGTGAGGCCCGACATGTTCATCCGCCATTAGTGGCGCTGGCACAATGGCGCTATCCACGGGCGATGGTCTGTTCTGACGAGCTTCACTCCCACGGCGAGGTCCGTTGAGACGAGGGTTAATTAGCTTGATGCAGTTGGGGTTGTCTTCGTCCTGGTTGGAGGCTTCTGTCTTCGCTTTCTTCGATGTCGGAAGTTCTGTCGGGCCATCTCCGAGAGATTCGTCGCTTGCGCCACCGAAATTAGCATCAGCCGCTGCTTCGAGGGCTTGCTTCTTCCTCTTCTGCCTCTGTTTCTTACTGGGCATCCTGCTCTTCCTCCAAAATTGATCAAGAAATATTGAGGATACACTCTTTTGCTTTGGATGTTCTCTCAGGATGGCCTAAACATAGCGACCTGTCTCGCGTTGGTACAGTAGTCGCACGGGATGGAAGCCTGGCGTGGATCTGGTGGGAGCAAACGAAGTGATGAAGCTTGTGTACAGATTATTCACGTTGCCTGATAAACGGTGGTTGGTATAGCTTGTTCACCTTGCCGTGCTGTAAACGGTCAGTATGCTTTTATCAGAGCTGGACGAAGAAACATCCTACATTGGCAACCCTCTCTACTCTAGTGGAGTAACAAAGGGATGGAGAATATAGCCGTTTCTGTCCGGGATATGTAGTCGCGACTGAGGCCGGATGGTCGTGGCCCGTGAGCCGCCATAGAATTGCGGTGAAGGTCAAGATATCATTCACAAATATGCAGCCAGGCGAGCTGCCGTCACATTCTCTACTTCAGTTCCCTTAACTTTAACCTTTCATGTTTCATCCAATTTTAATCGCTTAAGTCCAACGATTCAAATAAACTCCCCAACTTCTTAGTCCTTCTCAATTATCGTCCACAAAAACTCATCGAACACTCAATAATCGCTACTTCCTCCTGAGGTCATACTGTCAACTCACCTCATTTGCGGTAGCCTACTGCTAAAGAATTTGTAATAGCAAACTTCTCTTTGCATGTTTAATCTCAGCGTGCCCGAACCTCATGCTAAGATCACGCACTTACGTCTTTCCGCACGACTCAATCAAGAGCGTATCAACAATGACAGGTGGCGCGTCCAACTATTCAGCGAACCCAACCCATCCTGCTCACCATGGCAATCAGCGGAACACGGCGTGGCCGGAACACATCTTCAAGCCGGACAGTTCTCTTAAGCGTTGTTTTTTCCCATTCCTCGAGTTGCCACAAAAGCTCCGGATCTTTATCTATACTTTCGCTCTAGTTCGAGATACTATCTGCATTATTGCAAGTCAAGAGAGTTTCCTTGGTTGCGGTCATAACACAATCACCTCCTACTCAGTCAAATATGAAAGAACATTACGCAATCTTGTGTATTCCCGCAGCACTTGGGTGACCAGTTTTGATCACAGAGACGCGAGACTACCCTTTAGCTATGAATATTTACGATAGTGTAATATTGGTTCGGTAGAAATTTGTTAAAGGTGTGTTATGAGCTCATACTGTGATCTCCAGTGGGGGATGAGAGCAGCAGAAAAAGACAGTAGTGCTTTCGTGAAATGCACCAAGAACAGGGATTACTTCAAACAAGTAGGAGTCTTTAACTTCAAGTCACGGACCTATCACAAAAAGATCCCCGAATTAACTGAAAGCTGCTATAGATTAAACGTTATCACGACGAGGCTACCCTTCTCTAAGGATTCGTTCTGTTCCTGAACCCATTAATTAACAATAACTCTCTCAAATATGTATGGACGCCACTTCTATAATCAATGCCTTCCAGCTCTTACCTCATCTACCCCAAAACTCCTCCCACCCTCAAAATCGTCACGCTCAATCAACAACCTACTATCCACGGTCTCATTTCTATGAAGATCTTTGGCAGGTTCGATACGCGCTACGCCCAGGCTTTCCCTACCTCTCAGTAATCCCCTTCTCAAAACCGCCAAAAAGGCCTTAGTCCCCTCCAAACCAAACGGCTCGGGGTCTAACCCCTCGACACAGAGCCTAATCCTAACCCGCTCCAACTTGTAGTCCTTAAACGCATCCAGCAACTGGTCAACCCATTTCCAATTCCGCGGGCCACACTCAGCCTCCTAAAGAGCGTCCCCTAATGCTGGCCATTGCTGAAATCCGACCGCGGCGCAAACGGCTCGTCGGCATTGCCGAACTTCAGTTCCAGCGCACGTAAGCGGGCGAGTTCAACCGGCGGTCGGTCTTGTAGGAAATACAGCGCAGGAAGCGTGCACAAGGGGGCATAGAATTGCTCGAAGAGGGTGGGGCATAAGCGGTACTAATCCAAACGATTACAATCCAGATTGGGGTAATCCAAGCCAATCCAATAGATTTTGAGCCGCAATCCATAGCTACCCAAACGACAATCCCGTTTAATCCGATTAAGAGGGCCTAAATTATATATAATTAAGCCATAAGTGGTATAGTTAGTAGAGTATGTCGTCAAAAAGTCGTCATGCCAAGCCTCGTGATATTAAGCTAGTGTAATGCGTTTGGATTGGACTGGGCTTCATCAAGCCTCTAAGCCAATGAGCGATATCACCAACCGCCCTACCCGTTTGGACCCTGGGCAGTTTATAGGGATAGCCCATTTGAACCCAATGCCGACCCGTATGCTGATAAGACAGTGATTAAAATGGCTGTACTTTCTCTTGCATAACGGGGCGTTTTATCGGCTGAGGGAGAGCCACGGTCAGTTGTAGAACTGGGCTGGCATTGTAGACTTTTTAGTTATTCATAGCAGCTAGGCGGAGTTAACCCGCTGTTAGCGGAGATACAGTAACTTAATTTTAGAGTATCTCCAGATTTATCAAATGTATATGATAAAGGCACGGAATTTCATTCACTGTTCAAATCCGTCTAATACTTGAGAAGCTCATAGAGCTACTTAAAAACACATTTACTATTATACATTTCACTGCTTTCAATTCTACATCTCATTTACCACTCCTACAACATGGCTTCTGCACAGAAGAGTGCACTTGAGGTAGTCCTCGGTGCCATGACGATTGGCAAACCAGGTAAGTTACCTCGCCGTCGTCATACCTCAACCCAGGTTTTCAACTATCGGCTAACGAGAGTGATTAGGCGCTGAAATGACACGCGTCACAACACTTGAAGCCACCGGCGCCCTCCTTGATACGTTCCAAGCGCATGGCTACACAATGGTCGACACAGCTCGGATCTACGGCCATGGTTCGTCCGAAGAATACTTGGGGGCCGTCGGGTGGGAGAAGCGTGGCCTACAGATCGCCACCAAGGTCTACCCGAGCGCAACGAAGGAGCAAATACGCAATCTTGGAACAGAGCACTACACGCACAAGCCGGAGGACGTGCGCACGGCACTGATGCGAAGCAAGGCGGCGCTGAAGGCAGAAAAGCTCGATCTGTACTACTTGCACGGTCCAGACCGCACGACACCGTTTGAGGAGACAGTGCGAGAGATCAACAAGCTCTACAAGGAGGGCCACTTCGAGCGCTGGGGCATTTCGAACTTCATGAGCTGGGAAGTCGCAGAGATATGTGAGTTATGCAAGCGCAACGGCTGGTTGATGCCGTCGGTCTACCAGGGACTCTATAACGCGCTGCATCGCAATGTTGAGCCGGAGCTGGTCCCCTGTCTCCGGCATTATGGCCTATCGCTCTATGTTTTTAACCCCCTGGCCGGCGGATTCCTGACAGATCGCTACCAACGCGACACTAAGGACGAAGACGTGGAGGCGGGCTCGCGCTTCGACCCGAACCGCTGGCAAGGCCGGTTCACCCGCGCACGCTACTGGAACGAGGCATACTTCGACGCGTTAGATATCGTTCGGCCCGTGGCTAAGAAGCATGGGTTGACAGAAGCCGAGTGTGCGCTCAGATGGCTCAGCCATCATTCACAGTTGAAGCGGGAGTTCGGTGACACGGTAATTATTGGCGCGAGTAGTGCGAAGCAATTAGAGCAGAACTTGGTGGACTTGGAGAAGGGTGCATTGCCAGAGGAGGTTGTACAGGCTCTGGATGCTGCTTGGCCAGTAGTAAAGCCTGTGGCATCTGTTTACTACCACTAAGCTAGTTTGTTAGTGTGTGAATGCAGGAGGATTTACCAATGATTAAAAAAACGACATGAACCAGTGATTAAATCCGATAACCAAGACAGACAGTTTGCTCAAGCTGAAGGTGCCAGAATGTGTTCCTTGATCCCTAGTATTGAAGCATGATGCTTTAGTCGTTGAAGGGATGTATCTAGCCGCCGTGTTTTTGGCTGACACGCCACTGATAGGGCTACTGTATCACATGAGACGTGGCCCGAAGAAATTAACTACCCGAAAATACCCTCGGCCGACAATCTGCCGGGATTTTCCCAACAAGACCAGGAGAAAATCGTCAATGCACGTTTATATCGGCTTTACTAACACCATCTCCATTGTAACATTCTACAACCCTATTGGGCCGGAGATAGGCTTTAAATTAGCGTGCCGCGGAAATTGCCCATGTCCTTCGCCGCTTTTTCCCCCATCTCCTGGGCCTTACATTCTGACCGTTTAACGCCGCCTCTAAAAATTACCTCTCATGATGATAACCTATGGATCAAATTTTCCTTCAGCATGTAGGTAGGAAGAAGTATTATGAGGCTGTGCAGGCAAAATTACTCCGAATCAACATATTCTGAAGCATTCAGATTAATTTGAAGTTGCAACCGAACGACTTCTTAAACGCTGTACTCTGGAACACCTTCAAAGTGTAGAAATGTTAGGTCGATGCTATCGCCTTTTCTTCTTGACTGCCGCCCTAGCGTTAATACCAACATCCCCACCGACATCCCATAGGCTAGTGTAAGCCCCTAAGTTGCATATACTAGATTTCAACTATACACGGCTAGGTCAAATAAGGAAAAACCGTTTAAACGCTGTACTATAGAGTGTCGGGTAATTAGGATATAATTAACAGCGTTGATTTGAACAAATAAATACATTAAGTATAATTACACCACTTAGCGTACAAAATCACTGGTAACGCCGCGCCAGGCGCACCCGGATGTCTGCCGCTGGAGAGCGTGACGCCCCTGCTAGACCCATTTTGGGGAGTATAAGAGCATCACAATCTACAGGGCCTACATCCCACATGACCAAAATGCTTGCTGCAAAAATCAGCATCTCCTTCTCAGCGAAATAACGTCCTTTGCACTTGTAAGACCCCCCGCCAAATGTATGTAGGTTCTTCATGTTGACGCGGACACTCCCGTCCTTTCCTTCTTTGTCGATGAAGCGCTGCGGTCGGAACTGATCCGGGTCTTCAAAGATACGCGGATCCTGCTGCATGGTACCGTTGCCGAGCACGAGTGTACTGCCCGCCGGGATGCGATAGGACTGTGGTCGTTTCTTGCCGAACATGGTGGCGTCATGAGCCGACTCTTTCAAGACCAGGTCTTGGTTGACCTGTCGGATCCCAAGACCTGACATGTTCATCCTCATGGTCTCGTAGAACGATGCTTTGATCAGCGGACAGTTTTTGCAGAGCCCATCAACATCGATTTGTAGCTTGGAGAAACCATTCGAGCCGCACTCGCCGGTCGGAGATACTTTGACGTACTCCGCAATTTCCTCACGGATGTCGGACAGAAGCTCAGGCCGGGAATAGATTTGGAGCAGCATCCAGAAGACATTCTTGTTCGAGTTCACGTTTACACCCCACAACACGGAGACATCGTTAGTTCCTTGCAGTTTGGCGGAAGCGCGGTTCTCGACCCAAGTCTTCACTCGAACTCGCATTACCTCTGAAACGTCATCCAAGTCCTGATACTGTGGGCCAGGGTCGTCGCCTCGTTGAACAGCCGCCATTGCAGTATGCCACTCCTCCATGGCTTTGGTGAGTCTCGTTCGAGCCGTAACGGCGCGACGGCCTGCTGCAGACATGGCAAGCAAAGACGTCACTAGGTGGTGAACGCCTTCGTCAAAATCCCAGAGATCTTTCTGCAAACCTGGATTGTTCCTGATCAAGGCTTTCCCCCAGAGCATATCGATGACGATTTGGCCCATGTAGTTGACAATTAGTGAATAAAAATTGGCATCGACAGTCCCATCATTGTGGAATGTAACATCGCCCGCCTTCTCCCAGGGTTCGAGATCTTTGCCTTCCTCGGCTGGAGATGGCCATGGTGCTGAGGTCACCAGACTGCCAACCTGCGTTTCCACGGCACGCGCGGTTTTGGTTGTCGCTTCCGTGATGAAGTCGTCCTTGAGCATCATATTCAGAGCTTTATGCCCCTCGTGGAATGCGTGGTGCTCATCCCGCGTGGCATGGCCATCAGCAAACGTGACGTTCATAAACCATTCGAGGATTTTCTCTTTGGAGAGAGTCGATAACTTCTGCGCAAAGATCTGCTGTACGAGGGATGGCATGTTGACGACATAATATTTGGAAAGGCCAATTCGGTAGGAAATGACGCCATCTCCACTGGAGTCTCTGCAGTTTTGCTCATTAATTGCCAGCTCAAAGACGTAATCTATGCGAGTACCTACCGATCGCGGGCAATTGTGCCCTCAATATCCTTCGCGAACGAAAATGCAGACCCCACAAATGGTACCCAGTAGGGAACCTGGCTCGGCGTCTTGGTTACCGCATCTACCTGGTTCTGAGAGATACGTTTTTGAATTTCGGTTATTATCCGAGTGATAAGGCAAATAATGACAAATATCGTCGGTATAAAAAGCATTGGAGGTGCTGTAATATACCGAGTAAGGCCATGAAACTCCAAGCTGGAAGGTAACTGAGAAGAGCGTAGAAACCCCATTTTTTGGTGTCGAGGTGAATCGAAATTGCTAGAGGAAAAAAGGTATAAAGAGGTTCCGACCGTTCTTATTTGTCAGTCAGCGAGCATCAACGCATTAACATACTCCTCCAGTTACGGTCAATGAGGTGAGATTTAAGGCCAAGTTGAGGAAATACATGCCAACGGCCCCATCTCTGTGGCGCAGGTTCCAAGCCCCTCTAAACAATGGCCAACATCATCTTGCAAGGCTCGAGCTCGACACCCAAAATAGCCTTGCTTCATTTTAAGCTTAATGACCGCTGGGTTCTGGAAAAGATGACATGCAGGGAATGCCCATCGCCCCACCACCCAGGAACACCCTAGAGCGCATGCGCCCAGCCCTCGGGTAGATCCCGGACGCTGGAAATATGCCACTTGATTAAGGCCGTGTAATCCACGCGAAACTGACATGCAGGGCTGGGGTTGAAACCTCTCCTCGGGTGTCGCAAGCGCACGGCCACCGGGCGGAACCTGGAAACAAACTTCAAGCTTATTCGTTACATTCTCATGCTGCAAATTTTACAAACCGCGCTTGCAGACTTACAGAGTCCGTGTCGTGATAAAACTATTGATTTCCAGTTCCGGGTCTTCCTGTCAATACGTGCGCCATATGGCCCTGCACCGCATCGCGTTCGTAAAGATTATGTACTTGTGTTTAACGCTATTTGATATTGCCTTAGAAGAAACCCCTACTCTCACAATAAATTTAGAGATAAGCTGAAGTAAGCGGAGGATAGCTAATTACTAGGCTTCTAAGTTTATCTGTTATTCTAAAAAATTTATCCCCACCTCAACTATGGAGAGCTGCCGCTGCGATCAAGACATCACAATTCTAAGTCGTAATCATCTAATAGATGAAATTTTACAGATCTATATTTCGGATGAGGTTTCACTTCTTTAGCTAAAAAAAGTGTCAGGGAAAAGCGGCATTTTTAGTTGGTCTAAGACTCGCCGGTTTGAGAATTAACTACCCGATGCGTGCTTAAAATTACACATATTTAGTGAGGCGAGAATGTGACTTTTTAAATCTGTGACATATGCTCGATGCAGTGGCTGGATTATCGTTGACTACGTAACATAACTTTAGGGCCAGGAAAGAAAGCAGGACGATGAGCGGCGCAAGTTCATATGATCCATTCACTTTGAAAGACATAAGCAGAAGTTGTCTAGTATATATAAGGCATCCAGACGGATTTGAAATTAATTGACACGAGCAAGATCGAAACTCCCGACTCCGTTGCAATCGAAGTATTCAGTAAGCATATATTGCAGCCCCTGATCTCCCGATGAATGTTCCATGAAGCTGGTCGAGATCCGCAAAGTTGTGCGCCAGCTCCAAGTGCTTCTGGCACTCATCCTGGACATCAGACCACGACCAGTGGCTCTGTCGTCCCTTTTTTTCATTTAAAGTTCCGTCTTCAGAACCCTGTTGCTCTTCCGTAGAAGGTCGGGGGGGAAGAAGGCCGCATTCTGTCATAACGGTCTCTGGGGAGCAGGTAACGCGGCCAGCTTTGAAGACGTACTTCGCTATTGCAGTTGCGTATATGCAATCTTCTTGGTCTTCGGCTTTCTTTGCCTCTCCAGTAGCTTTTGAGGGCTTCGCAGCCTGGGGACCCACCAAGAGCCGCGTTGGTCTATTCGAGCCCGGTCGCGTAAAGTGGCTTACGACGTAAACCCACTTCTGATCCCAGCAGAGAATCCGTGACGAGATCTCGTAACGCGCGAAAGGCGGGATAGGTTTCTTGAAGGTGCAGGACGTCCCGCCGAGATTTATCGTCTTTTGGATCAAGGTATTTTTACCGCACTTTTGTGGAGAGAGCACATCTTTGAAAAGCGCGAGCATGTACCGCACTTTTGTGGAGAGAGCACATCTTTGAAAAGCGCGAGCATGAGTTCGGTACGGTTGTCGTCAAGGTCAGAAAAGAAGGTGCTGTTGGATTTGTGCAAGTTGTAGTCGATATCTAGCAGCGGAGTGTAGGAGGAAGTTATCACTGGTAGGAAGATGCTCTCAGCGCCATGATCTGCGCTCTTTATTGTAAGCCGTGAACGCTGGAGTAGGAGATGCCGTGTAAGTTGAAGTAGGAGTCGTCCCTGTGCCCACGATTAGTATGCGAGAAAAGCACTGTGGATTAGGGAAAGGGAGGGAAATATTTACGTGCCACATGAACAGAAGGCTTTTGGCATTGCTCAGGAGAATGACCATCAATAGGCCCAGCCCAATAAAGATTTGAACAGGGCTAAGGTGTATTGTGAAGCCTGAAGTTTCGGCGAGGTGCTCTGCGATAAATGCTGTCTGGTCCATGACGGCTATTCCTCATCCAACTGAATAGGTACAATACTAGAGAATAGCTAAGTGATGCAGTACGTTAACTATTTAAACGCGGAAAAACCGCCCTGCTTCTACCATCATCGTTATCGTAAGAGCTACCGTAAGCAATGGACGAGGCTAGAGGTGGCTTTACCGCAGACGGTAGCGTTTCATGGAATTCCAAATCCGAGAGCTTTGGGTTCGGCAGGGCTCAGCAAGGCTCAGCAGGGGCTCAGCGGGCGAGCTGAGTGAGACAGGTACCAGGAAATATGATTCTCAGCCAAGGGCAGAAAAAATTAGTGATCCTCATAATTGCTCGAGAATGACATAATTAATTCAGTTCCAAAAGGTCGCGTTTGAAATTACGATCTACGGCCGTTAATCGGAGGCCCTTGAAGACCGGATGCCGGATGTACACTGACTTAGTGCTTCCGGCGAGGTCGACGGTGCCGAGAAAACGTGCCGCGGTAATTACCTAGCCCTACTCCCGAGCCCGCGCCCTGCTCTACACCATCTCGTCAATTCCGGCGGTTAGCGCAGCCACGTCTGCACGGCCTTACTTTCCCTTAAACAGCAAAAATACCAAAACTTCCCCTACAAAAAGGCCGTGCAGACGTGGCTGCGCTAACCACCGGAATTGACGAGATGGTGTATAGATAGGCTCACGTCATTAATACAAGGGGGTAACACGAACGGGGCAGACGCCCTCCCTGCTAGTATGCTAGCAGAATAATACAGCCCAACCATTTTGCAAGTGTTCGCTTATTTTGAAAACTCACTAGCAGGGAGGGCACTTAGACTATTGTATTGCAAGCCGCTTGGTATTCCACTTATATCTGCTAGGAGGCACGCCGTTGACAAAAGAAGTGGCAAAGGTTTCATCTTATTTACAGCTCAACCACACAATCACGTTACTTTCTACTGTTCTTGAGGTATTTTGGATAACCTGCAGATTAGCCTTAATTAGCCACCACGGCAATGATTTGGAAACATGCAACTGCATGCGCTTAACTTATCCCTTGACCCGACCAGGGTCCAACGAGGAGAGATCCGTGTGCGAACACCAGTTTCAAAACAGCGCATGCACCTATATAGATTCCATTAATTAATTACCTATCATAATGCCTTCTAATCGTGTCAGAATCGATATAGATCTTGTTTAGCCTACTATTAGGCACTCATATTGAGCGACTTAACTCCCAAAATTAGGCGTGTATATCAAACTACTATAAAATCAAAGGCTTTATATTCCTCAGCACAGGCGTTAAATTCTGCTCGATTGATTGGCTAGTTCTTATCGATAACTGCTGGACGCGAATTAACGGGTCAAGAGATAAACACACTTCTTCGCGTATGTTCAGCTGCGATGCGTTATCGACTCGTTGGGGGTGTTGGGACGATTTGTTTGGAGTGCATCTTTTTCCCAAGTTTTGGCATTCCGCTCGGGGCCTTGGCAGTTTATAAGTAAATTGCCCTCGTGTCAGAATAAGCTATTTCTATTCCGGCGAATGAGGTGTAGAGTTATTGATTTCCCAATTAGCCCAAAAGAACCGGTCCTTTTGGCGAAGCCAAATAGGACATACATATAAGTCCCTTGCATCTCAAACTCATTTACCGAGCCTGATACCAAGAAACTCTTAATTTCATTCACCTTGTGGAATGCCTGATTGCTATTTTGTCTGTTGCAGGGATAGACCTGCCTTCTCCAGGCTTTAGAAAAAGGCGCAACATACAGACCGCGGAAGCCGATCCGTGCCACAGCGATCTCCCGCATTTGAATTATTTCCAGAACAAACCCTTCAGGGAGCCGGATAAAAACAGCTTCCCTATCGTTTTGAGCCCACCACCATGGATACGGACCGAAGGCTCATCAAGGCATTGGAAGCCGCAAACGACGCTTTACAGCATCTTTCCATGTCACCAGATTACGATTGTTTAGACTGCACGCATATTGACCGCTTGTTGGCTAGAGTTGTTGATTTGCCTACCGAAGCAAATCAGAGGAACAGCCGTCGCAATTTATTGGTGATGCGGCAATGGATGATCACTGAAGGGCCGGGCGTTATCCTCCTCGAAGTCCTCGGACAGTTATACTGGAGATTAGGCGAGCTTAATGGGAAGCAATTTGAGAAGTTCAAGAGTGTGCTACGACAAAAACCGCCTTACCTCTCCTTGATCCGGGATTCGCGGGCTGTGACAGTCATTGTGCAGCGCATCAGGCACATACAAAAATCGAAGTCGGACGCCTGCCAAGAGTTCTTATGTGAACTTTCTGATGGAACAGGTATTAAAGGTTGGCCATTAAGTTAATCACCCGTATTGCGAATATGGGCACTAATGTTTGTAGAGGAATCGCCACAAGTAGATATGGAGGCCATTAGAAGCTCATCGAGAAGTCCATTTACTCCAATCCCATCGATGCCTTCGGGAGAGCCAGTCAACAGTGCCGTAGATCACTCGGAGTCTGACAATGGTTTGATTAAATACTTGCCAAGCTGCTCAGGGAACCTATGGAAGACCGATATGGAACATTTGCTCATTGAGTTTTGTAAGTGGCTACGCCACACTTCATCTTGCCCCAGCTGAGTTTCCGCAGATATCAATGGGATCTGCCCAGGACGGACGCTAGTGAAAAATTCGAATACGTACCTATCCCTCCTAAGAGTTGCAGACGTATGCCAAAGTACCCGATTTGCGCTCCTTAGTTTGAGCGCCTCGTACATCGGAGATTATTTGCATTTGGAAAAAGAAAGATACCAACAAGCCGATCTATACTACATGGCTCAAGCACTCCAGGCGCTGGCATGTCAGATTAGCAATGGGGAAGCTTTTGACGCTGGCCTGGCCACAAGCATGCTTTTGATGCACCATGATGCGGTCAACAACACAGACGAATCAAGCCTATGTTGGTCATGCCACGCCAATATCTTTGATACAATACCAGCAGGGTACTTTGACCATCATTCCGATCCGGCGCTGTTTATTAGATACCAACTGGTTCTCGCAAGAACCGCGCAAACGGCCTCCAAATTACAGAATACCCAGCTACGCTTGCTAGATACCACAGACTGGTATGACAGTATGCCGCAGAGTGAGTCGCAGCGCATCTGTGGAGTCCTTGGGGTCTCGCCACAACTTCTCTTCTTGATATCATGCATCACTTCACTTGCTTCCGACAATAAAAGCTCTATCGGAGCACACAGACATATGTATGCGCAACTTCACGAGTCGCAATTACAGAGCCTACGACAGTGGTCGACGGAAGTGTCAGGAGAAACACTAGAAATTGTCCTCGCCACTGCAGAAACTTACCGGCTTGCCACGCTGATATACCTCAGGTGCCGGTTATACGGGTAAGTGGACAACGTGATTTACTGCATGTTGAAAAGAGGTCAGCAAATATCTAACGGAATAGGTTAGATTTACACGCTTCCACCCCGCTATTGTAGAGCTATCCAACGCTCTCACGTCTCTGATTGTCTCCCTCCCCGTCAAGGGCTCTCTCTACACCGCAATCTACCCTATCTGGCCTTTTTTTGTGGCCGCAGTGACGGCAAACGTCGATAAACGCGACATTCTATACCAGCGTGTTGTGTCCATCAGAGAAAGAGACAAATCTGTTAGTAGAAGTCAGAATTACAAGCTCAAAAGCTGACTCTTCTCCTCTCTAGACCCTCCCTGCAGTTCTTCAACGCATCTCCAGCCTGCGCATTTGGCTTGCAAGCCAAGACGCGCAGTCGCACCGCCATAATGGCTGGTGGGACGAGATGCTGAAGCCCAAAAACAGCATCAACATCCTACTCACCAATCGCCTCTTGTGCCTGGGCTGACATGACTCTACCTTCGAAGAAAAACCTTCCGTCGGTGAAAGATGTTTCATGACTCTACCTTCGAAGAAAAACCTTCCGTCGGTGAAAGAGGCAAAAAGTATGTTAAACTACAAACAAGATGTCGCAAGTAGAGGGCAGTGAATTGAGTGTTGAGTCTCTGGAACCGAGTGCTTCCTAAGGTATATATACCTAAGGGGCTGACGTGTGTACGGAAAGCTGACGTGTTGATAGGGGCCAGTAACAGTGAATGTCCGATAATACAAGGGCATATTCCCCAGGATTTAAGAGGCGTTGGTTTACTTATTTACTACTTTATCTCACCATTAATCTCCTTTACTCCAGTTACAATACCCATGGGCTATTCTCAGCATTTGCATAGCGACGGTGGCGCGGCGTGTTAGATGTTTTTGTCTTCCCTTCACCTTAAAGCTCATGGGCTATTCTCAGCATTTGCATAGCGACGGTGGCGCGGCGTGTTAGATGTTTTTGTCTTCCCTTCACCTTAAAGCTCCACAGACGAGCATAGCATTATAATGTAGAAGTGACAAAACTATTTATCACATTATTCTTTTGGGCCTCCTAGCCACACAGTGAATATCTGTTTACCTTTTCATTTTTTGCCTTCGGAAAGACTGTCAACGAATAAGGCAGCTTGGCTATTCACCTCGGAGCTCTATTGGCCGAGTACTCTCTTCGTGGGGGGTCTCCGTATAAGCGGTGAATTGCCCTAGAGGGTGTTGCACACTACTTGCGTATATAGCTAGTCATCTTCCGTAGCAATGCAGCTTCGCCGCCAGTTCAATATAGACGTCCATCCTATCCCATACTGAATATCACAGAAGAGCTCCATGTGCCACAAAGAATTTAGGTCCATTGCTAAAGTAGGTGAGACACAACAGGGAGATATGGCCGACTGGGGGATACGTGGCGTGGAGGTGATCTAAGGGTGGCTTCTCATCCGGTCTACTCGTGTATGAAAATAGCATGTCAGGCATCCAATTCATGAACGAAATTAGTCATTGAGTGTACACAGCCTCTATCAGCACTCAAGCCATCAAGGCTGTAGCACCAAAATAGACAGTCTGCATAGATGTTTGCAACACTGAAGCAATCTGTTTTCAAGGACGATATGCTGGTAATCGGTAATTAATATGCGTACATACAGTGATCTTTTTGGACTGGAGCAATATGGAGCTCTAGGATGGACAGGGGCTTGCCCTGGAGTGGATCTAAGGTAGTGGAGCTCTTGGAGCTCCAAACCCTATACCCAATCGGGAGGGAGGAAGGGACATTATATCGTTAGTACGTAAGATTAGCCAATCGGGGGTTTCCACAATGGCTTAGCGTTCTTAATAGCTAGTATCAGTCACCAAATCTAGAACTTTTAGTTATACCTTAGCCCTTACCGCCGCTATTGTCCATACCGTCGCCTTTTTTACCCTCCCCTTAGTATTACCATTTACCCTTTTAGTGTTGTTCCTCGCTAACTAATATAGAACGATTCTTCCCTATCCGTATACCTGCCTTAGATAATATCCTTAATTAACCCAAATGGAACTGATGCGTTAAGGAAGGAACGGCAAGTAGTATATTTGGTGTCACTGTTAGCGACTCAGTCAATCGAGGCACGAGCACGGCAAGAGGGACGCGCAAGCCTGTACGATTGGTAGTCTATAAACGAGGATCTAAAGCTAGAGAAAGGAAAGGAGACGGAGGGCGGCGCCGCTCGACGTTATATACAATCCTCTGGTCACGTGACGGCAACTGTCTGGAACTGTGTGAAACTGTCTGCGACTGTCCGCCATAATCCACCGATATTCACCAGCCATAACCCACCAGTTTCCACTAGCGCCGTAACGTTACCCCCCCCTCTGGAGGAGCCTGCCCTTAGGCTTTATACGTCCGTATTAAGTCCATAGGGTATTCTTATCTTTATGCTTAATAGGCAGCTTATCATCTTCGCTATTCTAGTACTCTATTTACTTGTTAAGGTATTTTAGGGGTTTAGGTTTATTAGGGTAACAATTATAAAACTTCTAAAGCTTATAGGGACTACCTATAAAGTTTTATATAGGGTACTAAGTGGGGTCTAAGTCGTACCCTTTCTAACTAATATAATATTTTAACGTTCCCCTTATAAGCTTATAGGCCAGTATTTCTTTAATTTCCTATTTATTGTTACCATTAACTTAGATTAGTAGGGGAGGTTTATTCTTTTATCTAGGTAATAGGTTATTTATAGCTTTCCGTAGTTTATCCAGAGAGAAAATAAGGTAAACTTTAATTAAATTTAGGAGCTTTACTTTATACGCATTGCCTATTTTTTTTAAAAACCTTATATAGTCCTGCTATCTAATAGTCTAGCTTACGGCTAGGTTATTTTATCTTTTAGTTTTTTATTATAACCTAGACCATATCTTCTACAGCAAAGTTAGGCTCTCGCCTATACTTATTTACCTATTATTATATTAATTTCTAGGCCTTTTCTAGATTTATATGGGCTACTATCTAGGCTTCTTTTAAGCGCTTAGCGTACTACCGTGCTTCCTTATAAGATAGTTTTTCGTATATAGTCTAGGGTCCTTTTAGTCTTTCCTAGCTAAAGCTTATATAGGGTAAGTAACCTATTTCCAGTTAAATAGGGGCAAATCCTATAGAGTTGTAGGGTAGGGTTGCTTGGGTATAGTTTATTAGGGGTAGTAGTTTAGCCTAGTTATTTTAGAAGTAGTTAATAAAGGGCCAAAGTCTTTAATCTAAGTATTAATTTACAATTTCCGTCTAACTATCTATTTAGGGGTGGTATGCGGTAGAAAGCTTTAGCTTAATACCTAAGATTTAGGTGAACTTATTCTAGAAAGCTAATATAAATTGCGGCCCGCGATCGGATATAATAGTATTTAATAGTCTATAGATTTAATAGACGTAGTAAATATATAGTTAGGCCGCTTCTTTAGTATTAATATTTTTATAATATAGGATTAAGAACGGGCGCTTGCTAAAGCGGTTAACTAAAATTATAACTATATCGTATCTGTTACGGTCTATAGGTAGCTTATAAAAGTCTATAAAGATATATTACTAGGGGCGTTTTAGTATTAGAAGTAGTTTTACTAGTCTTAGGGTTTTATCTTATAGGATTATAGATCTATAGTAGCTGTTATAGTTCTATATATAACGGTTAATATTTATAACTATTCCGGGCTAGTAGTAGCGGTTACTAATAATTTTATAGGTTTTATTTTTTCTAGGGTAGACCGTAAAGATCTAGGTATAAGCTTTAGCAATAAGCCGAGTCTATAAGTTCTGTTTTTTAGCTACTACTAGCCATTTCTAGTACTTAAGTAGTCTATTTTTAAGGGACTATAGGCTAGTAACATTCTTTACCTTTTTACAGTACTCCTATAAAGAGGGGGTTATTTAGTTAGCCTATAGTAGTTTATTAATAAGATTAAGTTTAGAGGAGTTAATAGAATATATTTTAGCGCCTAAGGAGTTTATACTTAGTTCTGCTTATATTTAGGGGTTAAGGTATTTTAGTTATAGTAGCGTCTAGGTCTATAATAAGATCTTTACAGCTATTTAGTTATTTAAGTCTTACTTACGCCTTATAAAAGCGTCTGCACGGTTTATAGCGCCTAGTCTATATATAATTAAGAAGTTAAACTAAGATAGGGTATTTACCTAGCGTGCCTACTAGGCTATAAGGGCCTTAGTTATTATAAAGTATTCTAGGGCCTTATAATCTAAAACTACCTTAATCGGTTTAGGGGTCCCCTCTAGCTATATATGCTAGTGCTAAAAGTTAAAGATAATAGCTAGCATTTCTTTATTATAGATATAGTAGTTTAGCTTAGCATTTATTATAGTTTTTAAATAGTATATAATAGGGTGCTATTCTCCATCTAGTTACTTTTAGGAAAAAATACTAGCTATTACGCTATTTAAGGCATTAGTTTTTAGTATTAAGGGCCGTTTTAGGTTAAAATGGGTAAGTAGGGGAGCCAATACTAGCCGATTCTTAAGCTTATTAAAGGCCTGCCTATATATAGCGTTAAAGTAAAAGGGCTGGTTTTTTCTAGTAAGATAGTTAAGAGGCTAGGTAATCCTACTATAGTTCTTAATAAAGCGTTAGTAGAAGTTATAAAAACCTAAAAATAATTATACCCCCTCCGAGAAGGCCTAACGAAGGCAGAAAATATAATGGCAACACTCTTAAGAACAGGAATAATAGGACTAAAAGACTGGCTCTACTGGGTGGGTGTCCCAGTAGGCAGCCCAAGATGCGAATGTAGCTGGCCAAGACAGACACCAAAACACGTAATACTGCTATGCCCCTTACGCACTAACCGAGAAGTAATGCTCTTAGTAGCTGGCACAGAGAACTATAAGACACTGCTCTCGACACAAAAAGGCCTTAAGGCGGCTACCCAGTGGCTTATTAGCCAAAATGTACTAAACCAGTTCCGGGTTGTAAAGGAAATGACAATAGAGGGCGGGGGGGGGGGGGGGGGGGCGAGCAACGGGCGCCCCCTAATAACTCTATAGTAGTAGAGTAAAGTATGCGATACTAGCGCGTCCGTAGGCTTGTTACGGCAGCAGTAGTTCCTAAGGAGGTCAAAAAGTAAGGTAGTAGGAGCACTATAGGTGACTTACAGGCGCCTCGTAGGCGCCTTGTAGGCGAGTTCCAAAAGGTAGGAAGATAGATCATAGGGTTTTCTCAAGTTAAGTCTTTCTTAAGTTGAGTTTTCTCCCTATATGTAAATAAGAAGTAGTCCGCGTGGGCCCAATAGGGATCCAAATCGGACGTTAAGCAATAAATTATTATTATAATTATACCCCCTGCCCGCGAAGCCCTACTGCACGCGTCCACGTCGCCATGGGTGGAAACATCATCTGGAATCCTATTCCTCTTAATGGCCAAGTGCAGAGGCGATGGTAGAGAGCCGTCGCAGCGCGTGCAGCGCTATCGCTCGACTCTATAGTAATGAGCCCGCGACGCGTGCAAAGCATCGCCCTTAATAACACTAGGAGCCTTACTGCCTCCGCTTAGAGCTCCTATTCTACCATCTAGGGAGGCCTATTAAGGAAAACTGGGATACGAAAACCGCCCGATATATAACTACCTAGCTTGCAGCTAGGCCCGAAACTAGCCTTATCTAGCTAGTCAACGTAGACGCGTCCTAGGCGTATAATAGGATACCCTTAGGCTTGCACTAGCTCTAAGATCGTAAAGTATACGCGATAAGGGCGTAGGGATTCTCTTTTTATAAGAACTTGTTAAGGTTAACGCGTCGCAGATACTTTATACAAAACTTATTAAGGCCCTAAGGCTACCATAAAGAACTTATTAAGGCCCTACCTAGAGAACTTATTAAGGCCCCTCTACGAGGGCTTATCTGGTATCCGGTTACACCTAAGTAACTTAGAAGAGGGTCTTAATAGGCGTAGTGCGCGCGACCTAATATAGCGATAGCGACGTAACGGCGACGTGACGGTAACGCAACGGCGACTAGACGGCTTAACGAGGTAGAAATACGGGTAAAGTTCTAGGCAGCGGAAATATAGGCCAGCTTTAACGGCCCTATGGCGTCCGACTTATAGTTAACTTATAGTTGCCTTACGGTCGACTTATAGGCGACTTATAGGAGGGTCTTAATAGGCGTAGTGTACGTAACCTAATACGTATATATATAAGGCGACTTATAAGAGGGTCTTAATAGGCGTGGTGCATATAACCTAATATATATATATAGGGGAGGCTGTAGGGGAAACATAGGCCAGTTAGATAAGGACTTAATAGTTAGAGATATAGGCCAGCTTATAAAAAGGGGGAACACAAGCTTAGTTAGTAGAAGGGGGGAGAGTAGGTCGCCTAGTACGGGACCTAGTCTCTATAGCCCCCCTCCTATAAAACACGGTTAGCCTATTATAAGGAGACTCTTATAGGTAACGCGAAACGGGAACTAGTAGTATATAGGGTGTTGCGCCCCTATATTACTACTGGCTTCCTATAGGGCGTAGTATATAGTAGCTATTACTGGCTCTAAGGACCTTATCCCTCAACTAGGCTCTAACCTTTAGTGCACTTAGTAGGTAGGTAGAATTATACCCTAGCCGGAGAGACTACTACGTAGCTTAAGAGAATGGATATGCGTATTAGTATATTAACAGACAAAACCGTTCGCCTCTAGAGTAGCTTACTAGTAAGATATACTTAAGGAGCAAATAGGAGTTACTTAGGCGGGAGAGGCAGTGGCTCGGCCTTGTCTATAGAAGGTATACCTAACTATATTATAGGATGCAGCTACAACGCCTCTATAGGATTATATTAGTAGGCGCGAAGATAGGAGTTGCGACCCCTAGAAATAGTAGCTTATACCCACGCCAGCGGAAATAATAAAAAAGGCGTAAAACTAGAGGCTATAGAAGGCTCCTAAGCCGTATAAAAGTGTACCAACTTTAGGAGGAAACTCTTATACAGACTACTGGGGGGTAGACTAGTACTCGGGTAATACCGTTATAAAATATCCCAAAGAACTAGTGAAATTCCCCGCAATTAGTAGTAGCAGCTAACTACTTATAGTTTAGGACCAAAGCACTAGAAAACTGAGGTAGAGGCCTAAATAAGTAGGTATATTAAACTCTACTATACTACTAGCTAATATATAACTACCTATTAGATCTAGAGCTAATGCAGAGACGTTATATAGCGTGCGGATAGGACCTAGTGGTGGTTATAGGCGTTAAGGGCGGTAGTGAAAAATTTTCGGATAGTGAGATCTTAAAGAACACTACTATTGGCTCTCTATATACGACGACTACTACGCTATTCTCCTATCTAGGGCACCTATACGATCCAACATGGATGCATAGTATTTGATAACATCCCCCGACCCTTAGTAGAAAGCATTGACGACCTTATATTAATAAACAAATAAATATAAATAAACGAACAAACGAGTAAATATACGGCCCCTTTTAACCCCTAGGGCAATCGCCCGCGGAGCATGCGGTTACTCGCCGTACTGCCGTAATATTACTAAAACTAGCAGCCGGATAACCCCATACGGTTTTCCTTATCTCCTCTTAACGGAGTAGTGCCCTTAGAGAGGGCCTAGTAACTAGGGCCTAGGCACAAAAGATACTCAGATATACACACATACATCCCGCTTTTGTTTTTAGTATTAGGATAGTAGAACAGATAAATCCCCCTTACGCCTTTAATAGGCCTTAGGGGGGGGGAGGCATAGCGTATATAGTAATAGCAATGGTTAATAAGAGATGGCATATAGGGGGTAGTTAAGATATAGGATACAACTACAAGTATACAGCAATTAAACGGCAAGGCCTAGCTAGGACGTAGTAAACCCTAGCTTTAGATAAGCTAGAGAAGGAAGTAGTGGTTCCTAAGGAGTTCAAAACATCTAAGGAGGAGGACGTAGCTGTAGGCCTATAGGGCCGCTGCTACGTACAGGCATGGCAATTCGGGGTTTTTTATCCTACTAAGGTGGCTTATAGGGTTTTTCCTCCCCCCTAATAGCAAGGGGTTTTTCCTATTAATATTACTTTCCCCTTATATACGGAGTAGTCTACGTAGGCCTAGATAGGATCCGTATCAGACGTTAATCAAAGAATCTACTACTAATTATACCCCCTTTACGGTCCATAGGGGTGCTTACTAGTTAATTATAGCTATCTTCTCTAGGTTAGTTTTAATTCCATTTATACTAATAATAAAACCTAAATACTTTATACGCTTAATACTAAACTTTAACTTTTTAATATTAACCTAGAGGCTAGCCTTATAGAGCTATTATAGGACTTTATAGACGTGCTCCTTATATTCTAGCTCGTTCTTAAAGTAGATTATAATATTATCTAAATAG
Organism: Cenococcum geophilum 1.58; assembly: GCF_001692895.1. NCBI lineage: Eukaryota > Fungi > Ascomycota > Dothideomycetes > Gloniales > Gloniaceae > Cenococcum > Cenococcum geophilum. Next base: position 786,709 of record NW_027137563.1, on the reverse strand, counting down.
GCCGTATAGAAGTTATTAAGGTAGTTAAAGAGTATATTGTTTATATACTGCTAGTATATAGCTAGTCTATTAGTTAGTCTAAAAGGAAGTACTTTATATTTATATATTCCGTAATAGGTTTAAAATATAATAAGATCTTTAGACTTAGGGTTTATTCTAATTTAGTAAAAGGCCTAGCGGATATTAAGCTTTATAAAGACCTTAGCTCTACTTATTTAGGCTAGAGTTTTATTAAGTAGGGGTAGCGGATAGCGGTCCTTGCGGGTTATATTATTTAGCTTATAGTAGTTAATATAAAAGTAGAGTCCTCTATTTAGCTTTTTAATATAAAAAATAGGCATAGTAAAAGGGGCTTAGCTAGGCTTAATAAAGCCCTTATTTAGGTTATTAATAAGATACTATTTTATAGCCTATAATTTAGTAATAGACTGCTTATAAAGGGGGCTAAAGCTAAAGATATTTTCCTTGCCCCGCTTAATTTTAATTTTATAGTTATATAGTTAGTAAGGTAAAAGTATATTAGATACTACTTTGAAGAATATATCCTTAAATTTCTAGTATTAATAGGGCAGCTTTTATTCTACTAGTTCCTTATCTATAAGCTTGCTTTTTTATCTATTAAGCTTACTTCCCTTTTCTTTAATTATTTAATTAATTTTGTATAAGCTTATTATAAAGGCAATAGTATTAGGCTAAATTAAGTTCTAATAGAATTCTACGGCATTAATATAGTAGATATTAACTAGTGGGAGGTCTGCTAGTTTCCTTATAGCTATTTTCCGGACCGTATTTTATAGTTTAGGGTTTATAATCTTTCTTAGCTCCTATTCTATCTTCTATAGATTATCCCTTTAATCTATTAGTTTAGTATAACGTCTAATATCCCTTACTATCCTTTATAGCTATATAGGGCCTAAGCTTTCTATAGGGGGCTTTTTTAGGTCACTACTAACTTCCTAGGTCTTTAATGCGGGTGGCGTAATATAGGTAGTCTAGGGGCGACGTAGTATACGGATCCGTTGCGAATTAAGCTATATATCTTTTTTAAAGGCCTAGTTCCTATATATAGTATCGGCCTAGTAAATAGTATTAATCTAGGGCCGTATAAGGTTTTCTATTATAATGCTAATTTCTTTTATAAAGAAAGGGGTTAAGGGTAGAGTTTTGGGCTAGATAAGCCGTCTACTCTATATATTAAGCTATAAGCCTAAATAGGCTAGCTATTTTCGCCTTAAGATTATATTATAGCTACCTAGGTCCGTAATAAGGAAGGGGATTGTATAATTACAGCACCTGGTATACAAACGCGTATTTACGCGTTCGTGCACCAACCACCTACGTGCTAACTAATTAGGGGGGAGGCGCGTCAGTATATAGACCATGTAGTCTACCTTAATAGAATCGACAGTTACCATCATCCAAAAGAGCATACGATACTATACGTATTTCGTGCCCCTGGATCTGACTTACTCGTGCCATTAAATTAGTATAAACACTAATTAGTAAGCGCGCACAGATTAGTAATTACTTAATACCTCCTACCGAGCAATATACGACAGCAACCACCTATTTAGACTCCTAGTACGACCTATTAAAAGGTCGGAAGTCGGGGATTACGGACCTATTACCAACTCTATATACTTATTTAAGTCTTAGTACGGTTTACTGAAAGTTTATAGACGTGAATACAGACCTTTACGGAACCCCTTATTCTTAACCCCCTTAAACCTTAAAACTCTTTGGACCTTACGGAAACCCCCTACCCGTCTACAAACCGTTATGGACCCGTTAATTGCCTTTACGGATTACTATAAGACCTCTTAAACTAGTACGGACCCGCTAATTAATCTTACGGACCGTTATAAGACCTCCTCCACCTACTATAAGCTACTACTACCCGCTATAGCTTATATAGATATACTACGCTACATAACATGGCAGATATAACTAAGTAAATTAGTAAAGGTTAAAAGAAGTGGAGTTAGGGAGTCGACCTTACGTTTACGGACGGCGTTAACAACTATATTAATTTTAAAATCCTTAAATACGGATACTATAAGCTTTTAAATAATAACCTATAGGAGTAATATAAGGAAGACTTTGCGGACTTTATGGAAGCTATTCTTAAGGCATATAACCCTACTACTATCCGTAACCTACGAACCCTTTTACGTTACTAAGGTATATAGGTTAAAAAGGATAAACGAGTTACTGTTATATAGTCCTTATACAATATAATATAGGAGGAGAACTAAACGGAGTGGACTAAAGAGGAAATCCTAGACTAGGTTAAAACCACTAATAAACTCTTTACTTCTCCTAAACTTAATAGCATCGCTAGCCTTATACCTAACCTACTTAACTAAATTCGTCCTATAAACCTAAGCGATTTTAGAATTAATCTTACGGACTAAAGTATACCTAGTACTAAAGTTATAGACCGTAATACCCCCGTAACCTAAATTATGGACTATAATACCCCTATAAAATTAAATTACGGACTAAACCCCTTCTATTATTTAAGTTATAGATCCGTAAACCACCTAAGTAAAAACCTACGGTAAGGAGCTAGCTAACTTAGCTAAGCTCTATACCGATAAATCCAAGTATAGCAGTAAAAACGGTAACTTTAACTTTAAACTTACTATCTTTACAAACCTCTGTTAGAAGGCTAATATTCCTAAATAGGAATTTAGCTAAGCCTATTCCACTATACTGCGCGGCCTAGTACTCGACTATTACTACACTAACCTTAAGAGTAACCCTTTTGGTGTTCCCTTTAATAAGCTATATAAAGCTATCTGTAACTACTTTAAAGGACCGGAATATAAGCGTAATATCCTTACCTAATAGAATGCAACTAAGCTATGGACCGTAATTGATAAGAATATTAAAAAATCGACTATAGAGTGCCTGCAAATTCTTATTAAAGACCTCCGGCACCTATAGTACGGCCTTAACACTAAGCTTTAAACAGACAACTTCCTGTATAATAAACTTATTACGGCCTGCTAAGAAGTAGAGCCCTGCAAGTACGCCTACTATAAGCCTATAAATACCTTAGCTGGCCTTATTAATAATCTACGCTCCTCTATTATAATATAACATGCGGATCGTTGATACCCCCCAACGAAAATTTTGACCCGAGTTTATAATTAATAAGCCGATTAATTAACCTAAAGCTTTAATTTAGAGCCTTCCTAGTATATTAGTGCTGCATATTAGTAGAGCTTTAGAGCTCCGTATTAAGCTTTAAGTAGAGTTTTGAGTAAAGCTTTAAGCTTAAGGGGGAGACCCCCTTGGACCTCCCCCCTGCGCACTACGTGCTCTATTTACCGCGTAGGTAGAGTTCTTGTAGAGGCTTTGGTAGAGCGTTTAGTAGAGCGTTTGGTAGAGCTTTTATAGAGCTTTTTATAGAGCCTTTCTAGAGCTTTTATAGAGCTCTGTGTAGAGCTTCGGTAGAGCTTTATGTAGGGCTTTGGTAGAGCTTTATGTAGAGCTTTGGTAGAGCTTCGTGCAGAACTTTGGTAGAGCTTTGTGTAGAGCTTCGGTAGAGCTTCGTGTGGAGCTTCGGTAGAGCTTCGTGTAGAGCCTTGTGCAGAGCCACATGCAGGCGTTCGCACGGGCGATTAACTGCAGAGACATTTGTAGAGACGATTGTATAGGCAATTGCATGGACGTTTAATTGGTCGTTCATATGGGCGTTTGATTGATCGATTGTATGGGTGTTTGATTGATTGTATGGGCGTTTGTACGGGCGATTATGCAGACATTTGTAGAGCCGTTTGTAGAGCCGTTCGTGTAGACGATTATAGAGTCTTCCTAGTATATCAGTGCTGCGTGTTAGTAGAGCTTTAGAGCTCCGTATCAAGCTTCGAGTAGAGCTTTAAGCTCAAGGGGGAGACCCCCTTGGACCCCCCCTGCGCACTACGTGCTCTATTTACTGCGCGGGCAGAGCTCTTGCAGAGGCTTTGGTAGAGGCTTTGGTAGAGCTTTTAGTAGAGCTTTTGCAGAGCTTCGTATGAAGATTCGTGCAGAGCTTTGTAGAGCTTCGAGCAGAGCTTTGTATAGGCGTTCGTGTAGGCGTTCGTACAGACGTTCATACGAACGATTGTATGGGCGATTGTAGACGTTTGTAGAGACGTTCGTAGACGCTCGTAGAGACGTTTATACGGGCATCTGATTGATTGTATAGGCGTTTGGTTAATTGATCGTATGAACGTTCGTACGGGCGATTGTGTAGACGTTTGTAGAGCCGTTCGTAGAGCCGTTCGTAGAGCCGTTCGTAGAGACAATTGTACGGCGATTGACCGTATGGGCGGTTATACGGCCGATTGCAGAACCTTCCTAGTATATTAGTGCTGCGTGTCAGTAGAGCTTTAGAGCTCCGTATAGGGCTTCGAGTAAAGCTTCGAGCAGAGCTTCGAGCAGAGCTTCGAGCAGCTTCGAGCAGAGCTTCGAGCAGAGCTTCAAAGGGGAGACCCCCTTAGACCCCTGCGCACAGCGTGCTCCATTTACTGCATGGCCAGTACACTAGGTGGGCAGAGCTGCTGCAAAGCTTTTGGCAGAGCCTTTGGTAGAGCTTTTGGTAGAGCTTTTGGTAGAGCTTTCGCAGAGCTTCGTACGGAGCTTTATGCAGAGCGTTTGTAGAGGCCCAATGTTTTGAGTTTGTCACGTGGATTCTGCCATAACTTACCGCGCGCAACTTTTTTTCTAACCAATGAGAAGCCGGCTTTCTAACCAATCAGAAGCTGGCTTGGCGGGAGTTTAAATTCCAGGACCCCCAACCCGAATATATAGACCACTCGTACCTCAGGTCAATGAAGTCTTAAACCTACTAGGCAGCACTTAAGCCTTTATTATAGATATTTAATGTCTGTAAATAGACTTAAACATCTACTTTACGGACTGCCGCTACCGCTAGCAGCACCTATACCGACTAAGTTATAACGGAATCCCCCGGGAGGTACATATCCAATAAGACGGTAGGAGGTTTCATCTATGTCCTATCTATATTCTAGAAGACACAGTCAGACAGGTTAGGGGCGAAAGGTTTTACTAGCGTCTTAGAAGGAATATATAGGAAGCTGGTTCCCCTCTAGAGAAGAACTAGCAATTAGTCTCTAAATAGAAGTAGTTAGAAGCATTTGTCCTTTAATATATAAAACTTATTCTACCTTTAACTTACCTTCTACTTACCAGTAACACTATTAATTAGATAATTATACGTTCCGGTTAGGCTGGCCTCTTATAATTCTAATTGCTTATAATCCGTTAGGAACGTACGGCTATTAATTAACAATAATAGACTATACTCTTATACCCCACAAAGCAACGCCCTTACCGTAAGAGGCTTAAAGAGTTTCCCTAAAGGAGCGCATTCCCTCTTCCTATAAAGAAGCCACGGCTAGTCCGTCTAACCTTGTGAGACCTTTAGGAACAATTACCACTAGGGAGTTATTAAAGCGGTCACTATACAAGACCCTATAAAAAACAAAGGAGTTGGAGATACGATTAAGATAAGTATATTAAGACTATTAAGAATAATTGTAAGGACAATTAGGGGAAGTATAGACACTCTAGATACGAAGCGGACTTAAAGGGGTAACGCTATATTATACTATAACGTTAAAAAAACTTAAATTCCGCATAAAGGAACCTAATAAGTACTATAGTAATAATCTTCGGAACTATAATCGTTTTATCTAATAATATAAAACTAAGTTTTAGCTAGATCTGAAACGTTACTCTAATAAGTATAATTAGACACTAATTACTTCTACCTTCCTATATAGCACCGTTAAGAGTTTATAGATACGCTATAAGAAGAAACTTACTATACCCCTTAAATTTAGCGAACTTAGGACCTAGTTAGTTAATTAGGTCTAAGACCCTACTAATTAAGGGATAGATTATAACTAGTGATACCACAACGCTAAACAGCGGGATAGTTAGACTATGGTCCAGTTTATAAACTACTTAGAAGAATTAGAAGACAATATACCCTACTTAGATCTATAGGATAACGCTATATAACTTCACTAGCTACTCGCTAAGCTATAACCTAAGATTTAACGGGCTATATAAGAAAAGGGCGAAATTCCTACCTCTTAAGAAAAGCTTATCTCTAAAGCTACTTAGATTAAGAGTACTAAAAGAAACTATCTAGGTAAGCGAAAGGAACAAAACGCTAATAATAAAGAGCGTAGGACTAAACCTAGCTTTAATAATAAGGGTAGATTCCAACCTAACCGCTCTATAGAAGGACAACATAAGTAGGCCTTACAGCCCTAAAGCAACGCTAGTTAACCCTAAAATAATAGTAGGCAGAGACCTAATCTATAGAAGGGGAACCGGGAGATACGTACCTGTTATAACTGTGGCAAGAAGGGCTATATAAGCCGCTTCTACCGGTAAAAGAAATAAAAGTCGGCCTAATTAGGAAAAGAGACAGCCTAGTAGATCTTTACTCCCTTATACTAGGCTAGTAAGAGAAAAAGGGAGTAAACTACCGTATAGTTATTCCTGTCTCTATTTAAGTTAATAATAAATAGGTAATATAAGACTGCCTTATAGATAGCGGCGTAAGTATAGAGTTTATTTCTTAATTACTAGTAAAAGAATTAAATTTGGACCTTAGCGGCTTATAGGTACGCACTATTTAAAGCATTAAAGGCTACCAGATTCCATACTATAGGGAATAGGCTTTTTCTATGGCCAGCTAGGACTATAATAGTCTATAGAATACGTAGGAGATACGCTTCTATACTATAGAAATTAAGGGGTATAACCTTATTTTAGGATACCTATAGCTTTACTAAGTTAATCCGGACATTAATTGGCCTTCAGCCTTATATTAACATTAAAAGTCTTAACTGCGTATTATAGTTAAAGATTAAGAGACTTTCTTAAACCATATATAAGAAGAAGGGTGGGTATATATTATATATACTACTCTTAATACCAAGAACGGGGATATAGGATATTTATTTTCGGATGTCCGGTTATACGCAGTTAAGGAACTAGAGATTCTACAGGAATATATAGACTTAGAGGATATTTTTAGTAAAGAGGCTGCACAAACCTTATTTAACCCTATATTAGTTAAGTATAAGATAGATATAGGGGATAAATAACCTCCTTTTAGACCACTATATAACCTATTAGAAAATAAGCTGGCGGTATTACGTTAATATATAGTAGACAATCTTTAGAAAGGATAGATTTGGCCCTCTATAAGCCCAATAGGGGCACCAATTATATTTATACCTAAGAAGAACGGGACCCTTCGCCTCTATATTGACTATTAGGCGCTAAATAAGATTACTATAAAGAATCGCTACCCGTTACCTTTAATAGGGGAGCTTATTAATAGGCTATTAGGCGTAAAGATATTTATAAAATTAGATCTAAAAGATATATACTATTAAATCCGGATTAAAGCCAGCGATAAGTAAAAAACGGCGTTCTAAATATAGTACGGCCACTTTAAGTACCTAGTGATGCTATTTAGGCTCACTAACGCACTAGTAACATTTCAGGCCTATATTAATAAGGCATTATCGGGCCTATTAGACACGATATATATAGTCTACCTTAATAACATTATAGTCTACTCTAATAACTATAAAGCATATACATACCACATGTAAATAGTACTAAAAAGACTGCGGGAATATAAGCTCTATATAAACCTAAAAAAGTACACGTTCTATACTACTAGCATTAATTTTTTAGGCTTTATTATTAGCGTTAACAGAGTATTAATAGAGAAAAGTCAGGTAGACGCTATTAGGAAATAGCCCTACCCTATAACATTTAAAGAAGTATAGGTTTTTTTAAGCACGGCAAACTTCTACTAAACGTTTATTATTTACTACTTATAAGTAATACTCCTAATTACTAATTTACTAAAAGGATCTAAGAATAGCAAGAAGTTAGGACCCTTTATATTTAGGGAAGCTGCTAAGTAGGCTATAGACCGGTTAAAGGATTAATTTATATCGGCGCCTATCCTAATATACTTCTACTAGGAGCTATATATATACCTTAAAACGGATATATCCGGCTTTACCCTAGGGGCAATTATATCTTAATTAAAAGACGGAAAATAGCATCCTATAGCGTTTTAGTTAAGGAAAATAACCCCTATAAAGCAGCGTTATATAACACACAACTAGAAGCTACTTGCAATAATTATAGCAATAAAGTACTGGCGACATTATTATATAGGAAGTAATTATCCTATTAAAGTCCTTACAGACTATAACAACCTAGAATACTTTATAACTATAAAGGTATTAAGCGGTCAATAAGCGAGATAGGCAGAGGCACTATTATAGTATAACTTTAAAATTATATACCGCCTAGGGAAAATAAATCCTACTAATAGGTTATTAAAACGTCTAAATTATAAGACAGGGAGGATCTAGGACAGCATAAGGGAAATAATCCCTATATTACAAAATTTGCTTAGGAAAAAAGAAAACTCTTTCCCTAAAACTATAGAATTTTATAATAGGGTAGAAGTCCTAGCAATATAGCTGTAAAGCGATACAATTATAGAGCCATAGGATATAGTTATAGACTAGGTTATAGACTAAGCAGACGTTACAAAGTTAGCGTACCCTAGAATTAGCAAAAATTCTATAGAATATACTAGAGGTGTCGCGGCACCTTCAACTCAATAATATATTAGCTGCGAGTTTTTAGATCTAAGGGGGATAGGCGAGATACCTATCCGCAGTATAGCATACTATATAACGGTATAAGAATCTACTAGCACTAATAGTTCGAAACGTCTTATGCCACGCCTTAAGTTTATAATAGTAGTAGGCGAAATAGAAGTAAGCAATCTATACAAAACCTTTTTAGATCTTCTTCTTTAAGCTTAATAAAGGGACGCCTTTGCCTCTAGGGAGAGGTAGAAAGATATAGTAGAGACCAACTTAGCCGGAGTTATTAAAAAGCTATAGTAGTAAGACTAAAAGGGTCTATTATGCTTTAAGGGTGCTATATATATCCTAAAGGACCAAGCAATTTAAGATAAAATTTTAAAGGTCTTCTATAATAACCCTTTTAGGGGTTACTACGGTGCTAATAAAACCCTTAAGGCTATTTAGAGGAGATACTTTTAGGACGAAATATCTAAAGAGGTTAAGGACTATATATTAAGGTATAATACGTGCTAAAGGATACAGATATCCAGGCATCGCCTATACGGTAAGTTATTAGTACTTCCTATTCCGTAGGGACCTATATTAGAATTAATAATAGATTTTATTATAGGCTTACCCCCTACTAAGATAAGAACTAAAGAGGTTACTAACGCTATCCTAGTAATCGTTAACAGGTATACAAAGTTTTTAGGATACTTTACTATTATAACAATAATTACAGCAGCAGAACTAGTAGACCTATTTTTAAAACGGTAGCTCTTATTCAGCACGCTAAGGGGAATTATATCTAATAGAGGTACCGTATTTAATAGTGCATTTTAGTCTTTATTCTGTTTCTTATTAAAAATATAGTAAAGGATAAGCACTACCTTTTACCTACAAACAGACGGGCAAATAGAGCGTCTAAATGCGTTATTAGAACACTACCTCCGCTGCTATATTAATTATTAACAAGATAATTAGACATTATGGTTAGCTCTAGCGCAGCACATATATAATATAAGCATCTATAATAGTATAAAAATAACCCCTTATAAAGCATTATTTAGGGTAAAAGCAAATAACCCCTAGAACGTTAAGAACATCGTTCCTAAAAGAGAGGCACTAGTAATATCTAAAAGAATTAAGCAAATAAAAATTTATAGAGAGGAACTTAAAAAGCACTTACTAGACGCCCAGGCTATATAAAAAAGGTACTATAATAAAAAACATATACTAAAAGAATTCGAGATAGGAGACGAAGTCTTACTATTTATAAAAAAAATCCAAATAAAACGCATTAAGAAGAAGCTGGATTACCGGTAGCTTAGACCCTTTAAAATAGTTAAGAAAACTAAAGAAAACCAAGCCTACAAATTGGAATTACTAAAATCTTATCTAATACATCCTATATTTTATATTTCCTTACTAAAGCTATACCAGAGAAGAGATAGTACGGAACTGCCCCTACCTAGCGAAATTAATAGGGAACTAGAATAGAATATAGAAGATATTCTAAATTAAAGATAGCGCTAGAAGAAGCGCGAATTTTTAGTTTATTAAGAAGGATACTTTTAGGTATATAACAGTTAGGAACCTAAGGAGTACCTTTAGCTAGAATACAACACCGTAATTAAAACCTTCCTAAGAACTAAAGGTAAAGACTTAGAAATGGTTCCGGATATACCATAGGTAAAATAATAGGAAAGACCCCGCAAATTAAAACTATAGGATTAAGTATAGGCATTAAGAACGGAAACGTTTCGCCATTATAATAGGGATCCTAAAATTCTATAAGAGGAAGCCTATAAGGATCTATAAAAGAACCACTAGGGATACTATTTAAAGAAGACGCTTTTTAAAAAGAAGTAGTAGCACTATAAGAAGTAGCCTTAGGGATTTAGAAAGATCCCCTAGGGATAAAAGGAGAGTATCTGGCCTAGCACCAGAGATACGCAGTAGAGTTAATAGTATAAAGAGGAGCAAAAGGACAGCCTATAAAGAATTAGAAATTTTAAGGAATTAAAAGGCACCTATAGGAATACCACCCGTTTATTATATATAGGGATTATAGTAGTACACTACGTTTATATAGATTGTTACTAAAGCTTAAAACAAAGGCATCCCTAAAGTATAAAGTTAATTCCTAATAATAGGGCATCTTAGAGGCACCCAAGAGGCACTATATAAAGCTATTCTATAAGAAGAAGAAAAGAGCTAGGTAATAACTTAAATACTAATAGTAGTAATAAGAGCCTCCTCTTCTATCTTAACGTTATTATTAACGGTATTATTAGCTCCTCCATCCCTAGAAGCATTAGCACTTCTACTAATATTCTTCTTAGAACAACGGGTACTAGAAGAACTAGCACGGGCGGGAGACTAGCGAGGAGAACGTTTATCTTAACCTTTATTACTATCCTTAGTATCCCTAGGTTCCAAATTGGCGTCTAAGCAGGGATTAGAAAGATATTAGCTAAAGAAGTTAGCACAGTTCCTAAGCGAGTTACTAGAGAAACTTACCTAGCTAAAGTAGCCCGCGCAAAAGTATAAATATTATTATTAATAAGGACGAGCTATTCGTATATACGCTTCTAGATACTATATATCTAAGAACGTTACATCTCTATAGCAGTGGAAACCCTTATAGAATTAAAGAGTCTGCAAGCAAGGGAAGATACCTTCTGTCCCCGCCTATTACTATTAGGATATTAGCGGAAATCTTAGATGGCGCGTTAGAGCCTATAAGTCTTATACGCATAAATAGCGGGGATTTAGTATAATTAGCGAAATCTAGAATAGGATGGAATGGGAAATACTAGAACGTAAGTCTTTCTCTTACTACAATAATAGGAGCACTTAGATTTATTTTTACTAGAGTAAGGCATCTTACAGACATAGGAAGAATCCTATATAAGAGCATAAACGCAGTAATAATAGTATTTTAGGGAAACTGCCGTAGGAGTAATAGACGCTATCTAGGGCGTTACCGGGAGATTAATAACACTGCTGCCAGTCTAGAGACGCGCAGAAGGACCACGAGCCATTATAAGAGAATACTTTAAGAAGTTAGCATTGTTATAAGAGATAAGGTAGGGATCCTATTACTTATAAACGCGTTAAGAAAAGATAACAAGGTAGTAATGGAAGTATAGCTGAAGATATAGAAGCTAAAAGGCGAGATATAATAAAAACAGCCTATTTAAGAACGAGACGAATAGCGTTATTAATGGAAGAATAAGGGAGAGACAATAACTTATAAACAGAAAGAAATTAAAATAAAAAACGTTATTATTAAAGCCTATTTAGGTAAATAGGGTTAGTAGTTAGTTAACGCGTTATACCGGATAACCTCTAGATCTATTTATAACAAATTCCTAAAATTAAAGAGGTAAATCCCACTAAATTTTTATTACTATTATTAAAATCCTATTATAAAAGCACTATAAGGAGCTAGGGTAGAAAAAGAGCAGAGGAATAAAAGATAAAATAAAGTTCCGCGCTAGTAAAGAGCTAGCAATAAGTCGCATTATAAAGTATCTTTCTACTAAGGGTTTCCCTAGTAGTTTTAGCCGGAACTTTATAAAAGCTTAGTAGAGGCAAAGTCTTAAAGGACTAAGACCCTAAAAGGGGAGGCAATTATAACGGAATCCCCTAGAAGGTATATATCTAATAAGACGGTAGGAGGTTTTATCTATATCCCATCTATGTTCTAAAAGACATAGTTAAACAGGTTAGGGGCGAAAGGTTTTACTAGTGTTTTAAAAGAAATATATAGGAAGCTAGTTCCCCTCTAGAGAAGAACTAGCGATTAGTCTCTAAATAGAAGTAGTTAGAAGCATTTATCCTTTAATACATGAAACTTATTCTACCTTTAACTTACCTTTAACTTACCTTTAACTTACCTTCTACTTACCGGTAACACTGTCGATTAGATAATTATATATTCCGGTCAGGCTAGCCTCTTACACAAGTCCTACCCGTAACCCCTATAGTAACCCCCGTATAAAAATATACCCCCGCAGATAAACTAGCCAAAAGTGCTTTATATACGGTAAGGAAGGATGTTAGTTTATAAAGTATACCCAGGAAGAACGTAACAAGTCTAAAAAGAGACTTAATAGCTGTATTAACCAGTTTATTTTAGAATATAAAGGAAAGGAAGTAGAAGAGCCTCCTAATAAGTTAATAGAAGCCCTTATAATTAATTTTAACTTAGACGCTTAGGAATAAGAGACCTTAAAGATATTCTTAACCACTTTTAAACCTTTTATAGACAGCTAAGCCTTTAATATTACGACCGTATTAGCCGACCGCTTCTTTATATACTTAATTACACCTAAAAACTAGCCCGTAAGTATACCTATTAGACCTATTACGGACATTACAGACCCTAAATAGGACCCATTTGCATATATCACTATAGAACGCTACACCCCTAAAGAATTTTATAGCGTTATAATCGATATAGGTGCCTCTAAAAAGTCTACTATAGGTTACGGACAATACCTTGTATATAAGACTACCGTAAATAACAATACGGACATTAATACTATGTAAACTGGGGCTATAAACGTCTAATTCGGCATTAGCTTAACCGCATTAATTAAATTAGTTAAAGTTAAGACTCTAATTAGCCTAGTTAACTTCTATATAGTAAAAGCGGACACCCTTTTCCTACTTTGCCTTACGGATATAGACAGACTATAGGTTTACTATAACAATGTTACGGATACCCTGATTAGCCCCGCAACTGCCCTAAGAAGTAAAAATATTACCCTACTAATTACACGACGATTTAGACACTCGTTCCTTATATAGGGAGAGACTTTACGGACCTATATTTAGGAATCTTTTGACTATAACCCGTGCTACCTTACTAGTACGGAAATCTACCGCCTATACTGCCGTTTCGGCTACCTGTTAGCCAAAAAGCTATATAGAGTCCTTAAATGTTCTAGATATAATAACGTTAATAGAAAGGCAATTAACTACCTAACTAAATACTGCTCCTTCTGCTAGAAATACGGACGTTCCCTAGGCTAATTTAAGTTTACTCTTTATAAAGACCTTAATTTTAACCACTTAGTATACGTAGATATTATGTATATTAACGGTAGCCTAGTATTATATATAATTAACAAGGCAACCCGCTATTAAGCCACCTATTGGTTACAAAATATATCTATAAAATATACTTGGGACATTTTACGGACCTACTAGATTAATATATACGTTAGATCCCCTAAGTATATTACCTACAACGCCGGTAAGAACTTTATTAGTAAGGAATTCTAATAGTACGCTATAGCTATAGCTATTTTAATAAAAGCCGTTCCAGTTAAGGCGTATTAGTCTATTAGGCTTATTAAGCGAGCTTACCTAGCTTTATAAAGAGCCTACTAGATTATTATAGACGAATATAAGGATATTTAAAAGGAACTGGCTTTACAGATAGCCGTAAAAGCCGTTAATAACACCGCTGGCCCTAATAGACTAGTACCTACCCTCTTAGTTTACGGAGCTTACCTAAGGATAAGTAACCTAGGCCCTCCTGCCCCGTCTATTATAAAACAAGCAGCTATAATATAGAAGGCAATAGCTAAAATAGTTAAATTACGGGCTAAACAAGCTGTTAATAGCGCCCTATATTACCGCAACGGACCTAACATAACCTTAGTTTATAACCTTCCGCTTAATTCTAAAGTCCTTATATGGCGTAAGAGCGGCAACTAGACTAGACCTTATTGTCTACTAGCTATAGAAGACGAAACGTGCTACGTATAACTTCCTAGCAGACCAACTAACTTTAGAAGCACGTCCGTAAAACCCTACTTTTGGTCCAAAAATACCTGTGCCGTTAAACTAGACAAACTAGAAGCACCCGCTAAACTAGATAAACTAAAAGCACCCCTACCTACTTTAGAAGTCCCCTAGAAACCCATTAAACCGGCCGTAAAGCGTGGTTAAGGACGCCCCCAAAAGCACCCTATAACTAAAAACCCCGTAATAAAGAATTACCTAACCTCTGTAGGAATATCCGCAAGGTAATCTCCACCTATAGATATATTAGTTCTAGTATAGAAAACCCCTTTTACGGACTTATAACGTAAAGAGATTAACAGACTACTTAAAAAGGGCGTCTTTACGGTTATAACGGAGAAAGACGTTCCGCAAGGCGTCTGTATATTTAACTTACGCTTCGTTAACAAAATTAAGCACCCTAGTACTAATAAAGCTTTTAAAAAATTAAGGCTTGTTATACAAGCTTATAACGACTAGGGAAAGGGCTTAGTTCTTACGCAATCGCCTATAATTTAACGAGTTAGTTAATAGATTATACCTATACTTACGCCTAGATTACAGCAAACTAGACCCGTAGCCTTATACTTACGGGATATCTTATAAGCCTATATACAGTCCAATATTTACCTAAGTAGGGGCATCTTTATATAACTACCGCTTAAGCTTAGTTTACAACTAAGAACAATTTTATAGGTTATAAAACCGCTTTACAGAGTACCAGAAGCTAGAAACTATTAGTTTAAGATATACTACTAGCACTATATCCGTAAACTTAAGATGGAGTAGTTGACCTATAACCCCTGCCTCCTATACACCCTAATAAACGGCCTTAGTATTATTAGACTCTAAACAAATAATACTCTCTTTTTAGCGGACTAGACTTTTGCGGACGCTAAAGAAACTAAACTATAAAAGGCTAAGTTCTTAGTAAAGCTGTAAGAGTAGTTAACTAAGCAGAATCTAATTAAGTTTAATAGAGGCCTAATTATATAAAAGGGCAACCTAATTAAGCTAACTTAGGAACGCTAAGCTTAAAACCTAAAGCCTATTATAGCAAAGCCTACGGACCTTACTAGTTCCTACAGAAAGACTTATAAGACCGTAAATATAAAGGACTAATACGCTATATAGCGTGCAAGAGGTGCCTATATGGCTATAGTCTGCCAACCTAAATTTGCCTACGACTTGTCCTTTACGGCCTAGGCAGTAAATCCGTAAGAAGAAAATATTAAGCAGCTTAATAAGCGCATTTAATAGCAAATTAATAACGTGATAAGAGGACTTACTTTTATACCACTAGACCTAAATTCCCTTAGCGTAATGGTATTTATAGACGCCTCCTTTACTAATAACAGGGACCTATTATTATAAATCGGCTTTATAATTGTACTTATGGACCGTAATTAAGACGCAAATATACTATACTAGTCTTTAATTAAGTGCAAATAAGTAACCTGCAGTGTACTAGCTTCTNAACTATATATACTAGCCCATGGNTTTAATATAGCAGCCGTAATTAAATTAACGGTCTAGAAGATTCTATAACTAGAGTAGTTACCCCTAGTTTTATATACTAATTTAAAGTCCCTCTATAACTGCCTAGTTAAACTAAGTATAATATAAAAGAAGAGGCTTATAGTCGACCTAATATGCTTATATTAGGCCTATAAATATCACGGCACTAACCTAACGCATACTGTTTCATACTGTCTCGTACTGTTCCCTACTGTTAGCTAGCCCACCACTAGCGACTTAGCGGCCGGCCCTACTATTTATATACAATACCCCCTTTCTACCTTCTTCCCCTCTTTATACCACAACGTAGTTATTTAGTCTACTTTATTGCAGCACTGTAACAGTTTGTGGTATCTTTAATTTGCGCCCCATCGCGATCACTAATTCCCCATACCCTAGCTAATTAACCTCCGCCCTAGAGCAATCGCGACCTACGCGTGCCTCTGCTAAAACCGATATGTCCCTAGCACAGTCCTAGAATAATCCTTAGTTTTTACCTAGCGCCTAAATGGGCGACACTAACGACGCTAAAATGGCCGAAACCTAGAACCCCCGTGACGTTTTCGCAGACCTATTTATAGAGACATACCCTAATATCGCGTGGATAATCCGCCGCTCCCCACTATACCCTAAGACCTTTAAGCCTAGTAAAGCTTACCTTACCCTTATTAACTATACCAATAAGTTCCTTAATAATATTAAAGTAGGACTATAGTATATATATAACACAAACACCGCTAATAAGAAAGCTAACGAAAACCTTAGTGCCCTTATCGCTTCCTAGATAGGAACTATTAACTCCTAAGCAGAGATTATTACCGTTCTAAAATAATTAACCCCTATAATAACGGTAGTAACCTAGCAGAAAAAATGGAGATCTAAAGACCCGCTAATATTTAGTGGAAAAGGTACCCCACTAGAATAATAAGCTAATTTCAAGACCTGGCATATTAAGATTAAGGGAGTTTTTAACTAAGACTAGGACTACTTTAACATAGTTTAGTCCTAGATTCTTTATATCTCGGATATACTAGAGGATAAGGCCTATAAGTTTATTAAGTAGGGCCTAGAGCTTATATACGAGAACCCAAACAATATATCTGCGTGGAAATGGCCTACTAAGGAAGATATACTTAAAGACCTTACTACCTACTATAAGGTCCTTAATATAACCTAGGTCGCAAAGAATAAGCTTAACTATTTCCCCTAAGGCAAGCGTAATTACTAGTCCTAGAAGGGAGAGCTTAACGAGCTAATAGTCCGCGCTAAGAAGACAAACGAATAGAAGGTAGACCTACTCCGAAAGTTTATCTCTCCAAAAATGGAAGAGCTGGTATTTAGACTGGCCTATAAAATTAACAATAGCGACTATATAGGTTAGAGCAAGTAGATAGATATATTCGCTAAGAACCTTGCAAACTATATATACCAAGCCAACCTTAAAAAGAACGCTAACTACCACCTACCTGCCTAAGCCCCTGCCCCTATATTAACCCCGACCCTAGTAGTGACTAGAGAACCTATAAACCTTAATAGAATCTTAGACACGGAGCGTAAGCGCCGCGTTAATAATAGACTGTGCCTTACCTGTGGCCTGCCCGGCCACTAGAAGGATGCCTATAACCCCATTAAGATAGTAAACCTAGTCCTAATACCACCCCATTAAATAACACGAATAAATAACCGCGGATATAGCGACTATAGAGTCCATTATAGACGCGGCGACCGCGGAGCCTATTATAGCCGCAGTAGATAACCCCCCCCCTTTAACCCTACGGCTTAGTTACTCTAAACTATACCCTATATAGGAGCCTAACCCGTTAACAACGCCTAGTATTAGTAACTTTGCGCTAGCAAATACAAATACAGCTACGTTGTTAGCAAGGTATTGTCTTTCTATACCCCAACCAAAACAGAGACAAACACCGCCAGCTAGACGGACACTGGACCGCCCCGCTAAGACAGCCCTATACCCTAGTCGTTAAAAGGCAGACCCTTAGACTAAGTCGTGCCTAAGGGTCTAAACTATATAAGGAGGAAGACGAGAAGATTAGGTCCCTGTTACTAAATTAATTAGTTCTTTCTATTAGTAAACTGCTACTTAATCTTAGATTAGCAAACAGTAATAAGAAATTAATCCTTATTTAAACCCAACTCTCCTTATTACGTAACCTATACCCCTAAGTTTATATTAATATAGTAAGCCTAGTAGACTCTAGTAGTACTATAATAGCATTTACTAATGCAGAGTCTATTATAAGAAAGTATAATGTTATAACTAAGAAGCTGCTAGTACCTAGGCCACTGCGCCTTATAGATAGCATCCTAACTTCGCTTATTACGGACTACTTTACCGCCCAAATATTAATCGGCCTCTATACTAAAGCCATACTCTTTTTTATTACTAAACTCTCGCCTACTACCCTAATTATCCTAGGTATGCCCTGGCTTTAGAAGCACAAGCCCCGTCCCAGCTTTAGGAAACTTAAAATCCACTTTAACTTAGACTACTGCTCTAGGCACTGCCTCCTATAGGGGATAGCTGACGTTAGTAGGGACGCCCTATATAGATACTTAGCACTACTAAGCCTAGTGCCTAGGACTATATACAAAGCCCTAATAGTAGAAGACGTTCCTAATAAAGGGGAGCCTATATAGCTGCAAAGAAACGAAATAGTAGAAGACTGGACTAACCTAGCACTTAAAACTAAAATAATGGGCTAGCTAGCCCTACCGAGACCAAGGAAGAAGGTCTGCTTTATACCACCACTACTAAGAAACTAACCCTAACCTAGGCACTATTTAAACCCCAGCCGCCTAGCCTAACACCTAGAACTAAGCCATATACTATATATGCACACTATAGCTCACATTATAGTAAGGACTAGCTATAGAACTATTAAGACCCAAATAATAGAAACCGCGCCACCGTAACGCCCAACCTCACACCCGTCTCCCGCGCGTACTATATAGGGCCGCCGCCTCGTTTCCGCCCCCCTAGGCCAACTAAGCCGTGCTAGCCTAGCTATAGCACTAGAGAGCCAGACACGCCCTAACCTAGACGATATTAAATATACCTATATTGTTAATTTTACCCAGTTCTATAAATAAAAAGATGTAAAGGTAATAAGGATCTATATAGCGGAGCTAGTAGAACTAGTTAAATAAGATAAGCACTAATAGCTGCTTAAAGAGCTGCCTATAGGCCTAATAGAAGTACCGAACCTATTAGAAAGGTCTTTCTGCTAGCTGGTAGAAGGCGACTATATAATAAAGGAAGCCCGTAAAGCGCTCCCCCCCTATTTCTATAACTTCCTTAAGACAAATTTAAAAACCAAACCCGAGCTTTTACGTTAGAAGATAGTCGACACTAATATTAAAAAATTCCTAAAAGGCAAACTAGGATTAACCCGCGAAAACATTCTATAATGCCTATTAAAGGAGTTTAGTAAATATATTAAGCACTTCCTCCCTAAGAACGTAAATAAGCTGCCCCCTTACTAACTATAGGACTATAAAATTGAGATCACCCCTGGAAACTAGGCCCCGTACTATAAAAATAGACCACTCTTACCTACTAAACTTAGGTGTATAAAGAAGTGGATTAATAAGATGCTAGATAAGGGTTTTATCCGCGAATTAACCTTACTAGCTACCGTACCACTCCTCCTTGCTACTAAGCCCGGCGGCGGTATATAAATCTACTATAACTACCAAGGCCTAAACACAGTCACTATTAAGAATTAATACCCACTGCCACTAATCCGCGAGACACTTAACGTACTTTATAGCGCCAAGTACTTTACTAAACTTAATATAATTGCTATATTTAACTAAATCCGGATTGCGGAGGGCTATAAGTGGCTTATAATATTTATTACCCGGTTCGGACTCTATAAGATGCTAATTACACTATTTAGCCTCTATAACGCACCCGCTATATTCCAGAACTATATTAACCATATTCTATATAACGCCCTTAACGACTACTATACCGCCTACCTTAATAACGTCCTTATCTTTTCTAAAACACGCGCCGAGCATACTAAGTATATAAATGAAGTCATCCAAAGACTCGGTAATGCTAGACTTTAGATTAATATTAATAAGTCTAAGTTTTACTCTACTAAAACAAAATACCTTAGCTTAATTATCTTAACTAATGGCATGACTATAGACCCTAAGAAGATACAGGCCTTATAGGAATAGAAGGACCCGATATTAATTAAAGAACTATAACAATTTCTTAGCTTCGCAAACTTCTACCGATAATTTATCCAAGGCTACTCTGCTATCACTATACCTATAATAAAACTTCTAAAAAAGGATATCGGATGGCTATAGGGACTAGAATAAGCTAAATTATTTAAGGCCCTTAAGGGAGCCTTTACTTTAGCACTAGTACTAGTATATTATAACTATATAAAGAAAACAGTAGTAGAGATAGACGCATTGAATTAGGCTTTTGGCGGAGTCCTTTTCTAGTATAATAATGACGGAAAATTAAGACCGGTTGCATTTTTCTCTATAAAGCACTCCGCGCCAGAATATAACTATAAGATTTACAATAAAGAACTCCTAGCTATTATTAAGGCTTTAGAGGAATAGCGTCCTAAGCTATAAGGGACTAAGGAGCCGTTTAAAATTATTACCGACTATAAGAACCTATAGATATTTATAACTACTAAGCAGCTAAACTAGCGCTAAGTCTAGTGGGCAGAGTTCCTTTTATAGTTTAACTTTGTAATTATATATAAACCTAGTAGCAAAGCCACGCTCCCTAACGCCCTAAGCTGGCTACTAGGAATAAGGCCTAAGGACGCTAATAACAAACGCCTCCGCTACCGAGCCTAAGTTATTATACCGCCCTAGAAAGTTAACCCTATAATCTTAGAAGAATTACTATATAAGTCCCGTAACTCTAATAACGCGGAGTTTATAGCCGCTCTAGACCCTAAAATAGCCGAAAAGTCACTAAATAAGTTAATTTGGCTAGGATACTAGGAGAACAAACTCACAAGAGATATAGTAGCAGCCCTACGTAATTAGAAAGCTCGCTATTAGCTAAAGAAAATTAGGAAATTACTCCGTTGCGATAAGTTAGAATATAGTATTATTGACGGATAGATCTACTTCCGCTAATATCTCTTCATCCCTAACGCCCTAGACCTCTGCCTAAAAGTTACCCATCACTCTTATAGCAGCGGCCCCGCTAGTTACCCTAGCCGGGTTAAGACTCTTGACCTTTTAAACTAAATATACTAATGGCTAGGAATCTCCCAGTTTACGGCTACCTTCGTTAAAGACTATGCCCTATGCTTTCGCACTAAGACCCCGTTCTGCCCCGCCCGGTTTCCTAAAGCCACTAGAATTACCCGCTTGCCTATAAACCAATATCTTAATTGACTATATCACAACACTGCCAGTATACTAACGCTATGGTAAGGCATATAAATATATCCTTATTATTATAGACCGCCTAACTAAAATATAACACCTCGTTCTAGTAACAGGACTCTTAATAGAGGAGTTAGTTAATAGCTTTATTAATAACGTATATAAGCTCCACGGTGTACTAAGCACGATTATCTCTAATCGCGGCATATAATTTATTAGCGACTTCTGGCAATAACTAAGTAAACGCCTTAAAACAATCTTGTAACTAAGCTTAGCCTAACACCCAGAAATGGACGGCTAAACTAAAATTATTAACGCCGCCGTAAATAAATACCTTTATGCTTTTGTTAGCTTTATATAGGACGACTAGGTTAACTACCTACCGCTTACTAAGTTTGCTATAAATAACCAAGTTAACGAGAGTATAGGCATCTCCTTATTTTTTGTAAACTATGGCTTTAACCCTCACCTCGGAATCGAGCCTACTAGCCCCTGCTTACTAACACTATTAGTATAAGTAAAGAAGGAGTTCTTCCACGCAGACTCTATGGCCAACCGCTTTAAGCGGATATTAATATAGCTTAAGGCCCTAGCCCAGATTTTATAGTAACGCTATAAAAACAATGCTAATACCCGTAGGGATAAGAGCGCGTTATTCTACGAAGGTAATATAGTTATGGTTAGCTTAGAAAATATAAAGATAAATAGACCTAAGAAGAAATGGGACGACAAATAGGATGGCCTATACCCCGTACTCGCAGTATACTAAGGGGCAGTTATAGTAGACCTCCTAAACCACATCTAAGTAAATAAATCCTTTTATACATCTAAGGTCCGCCTCTAGGCTACTAAAGAGATCCCTGGCTAAGCAAATATTAATACTGTAGAGCGCCGTAATGTATAAGGACGAGTAGCAGAGAGAGACGATAACGGCAATATAGAAGATAAATGGGAGTTTAAGAAAATCCTTAATGTACACAACGAAGACCCCTAGGGCCTAACTTATAAGATTAAATGGAAATATTATAAGGATATAACCTAGCAGCTAGAGGAAGACCTAAAGGGTTATAAATAAGCTGTATAGCGCTTCTATAAGCAACACCCTAAGAAGCTAGGACCCCTAGACTGGGCACAAGATAAGGAAAAGTTATGCTAAGGTCGCGGCCGACCACCGCATTAAAATTTGTGGTGGTTAAGATGTTATAGAACTTTAACTGGCGGTCAAAGTTATCTAATTAGCCAAATTCTTGCCAAGAAACGCCGCACGGACCGATTTAGGTGGTGGTATAGAGTTCTGCCGACCTTACTCACTAAACTGACCAATTAGGATTTTCCATGCCCGGCATAGAAAATCGCTATTAGCTTAGTTAAGGGCGGTAAGCGGAACTAATATCTTTGCGGTAGAAAATAGGCAACCCCGTATACTGCCTATTTTTAAGTTATCTATTTAGTTTAGGGACCAAACCGTCTAGGGGAGAGGAGTACTGTCACGGCACTGACCTGACGCATACTATTTTATACTATCTCGTACTGTTCCCTACTGTTAGCTAGCCCACTACTAGCGACTTGGCGGCCGGCCCTACTATTTGTATACAATACCCCCTTTCCACCTTCTTCCCCTCTTCATACTATAACGTAGTTATTCAGTCTACTTCATTGCAGCACTATGACAATAAACGACATAAGATTACGGAGGTTAAATAGATTAGCAGCGGAAATAACCTAGCGGACGCTATAATTAAGGCAAAGCCGTGTCAAGCTCTTAAAACCCTAATTAATATAAATAAGCTTAACCTAAAGGTTATAGAATGGGTAGAGCGAGACTAATAGAGTATTTATAGTTTAGTTACGGCCCGTCGGAAAGCCGTATAGTTTACTTATAGCCCATTAAAGGGCCGTACAGTTTATTTTACGGACCGTAAGCAGGACTTACGGCCAGCTTAGAGCACTATTTGGGAGGCAGCCCAGAAGGCACCTTGGGAGGGATTTCCTATATATTTCCTTACGTGTTTTATGGTTCTATTAAGGCAATTACGGAGGCTATATATAAGTAGTTTCATTTTCCAAGTACCGCTAGTATATAATTATAGCACTTAGTATACAAACGCGTATTTACGCGTTTGTGTACCAACCACCTATATACTAACTAATTAGGGGGGAGGCGCGTCAGTATATAGACCACGTAGTCTACCTTAATAGAATTAACAGTTACCATTATCTAAAAGAGCATACGATACTATATGTATTTCGTGCCCCTAGATCTGACTTACTCGTGCTATTAAATTGGTATGAATAGGGATATTATACTACCTTTATCTATTAACACAGAGGTAAATCTATAAGATAGTTGTAATAGGTGGCCTTATCCGCCCATTATACCCACAAATAGGAATTAGTTTAGGTAGTTCTTTAATAGGTATATTTAGAAAGTTAGCTAGTTTTATAGTATACTAGGTATCTATTAAGGTAAAAACATTTACTTTAGAGTTAGCTAAAGTAGAGGTTAAAACTTAGTATTTATTACGGAATAAAGTATAAGGGATAGTATAGCTTTTTTTACTAATTAGTTAACCTAGATTAACGTCTAATATATTAATCCCTTTTAACTCTAAAGAGGAGTCTTCCTCTAGGGTTCCTCTTTTTCTAACTTTATACTATCCTCCTAGATTAACAGAACCTTATCCGCTTTTATATTTATTAGGTAATCCTTTATATAGTAACCTTTCTAACTATAAGAGAAGTAAGCTTCTTAATTACTAAGGGCCTATATATAGGGGTTGCTATATATAGGCCGAGTATTTACTAAACCTATAGTAGGACTAGCCGCATAGCTAGCTACTAAATTGGCAGTAGGCTATATAGGTGGTACTATAGGGGTTACTAATTATACTAGGGCATTATAGGCCGTTCTTATATTACTTATAGTCTAATTTAAAGGGTTTCTAGCTTTATACTATTTAGCGTATACCTTAATTTAGCGGAGGCCTTAGTTAATAGCTAAGCACTAATCTATAAGCTGCTTTAACGTTTATATAGTAGTAAAAACTAGTAGTACGGCTTGCTGTAGGTTTAGGGTAAGCTTGTTAAATAGGTCTGGCATTAAATCTTTCTAAGGAATTTAAGTCTGGCCGGCTAGGTGCAAAAAGCGGGTCTAAAAGGCTAAGAAGGTCTCTATTGTTTTTATATTTAGGCTTTTATAATTAAGTTAGGAGTTTTATATTTTAAAGGGGTCCTTATAAATAGAAGATAGGTAGATAATTATCTCTTTTTTAGAGAGGAAGAGATCTGCTAAGTCCTATACGTACTGCGGACGTAGGTGCGTTTATATATCCCCGCCGGTACGGCTAAAGACATAGGCCATTTTAGCTTAAGTAGTAGGGAAGTAGTCTATATTAACTTTAAGCTTATCCTATAATTAAAGCTTCTAATTATTAAATATAGGGTTGGTTCTATTTATAAGAATAGGGGGTCCGCAACCTTTATAGACCGCAATAATACTAATATTATATATTAGGCTAGAGCCTTAAGGACTATAGTAAGTCTTTAGGTATCTAATAATTCCTTACTAGGCGTAGGGGGTTCTTTAGCTTTAAGCAGCTCTTAAAGTTATTTAATTTCGGCATTAGCTGCTATAAGCTCCACCTAGGAGTTTAAGTTAGTTGCTGTCTTACTATTAGAGGTATTTAAGAGTCCTATAGCTGCTTTGCCGGCTGCTATATTTCTTAGCATCGTAGTATAGTTATTAGGGTAACTTCTAGTAGGATTTTATAGGGGTTTTAATCTATACGTATTCTATAGGTCTTATTATTCTTTTCTATTCTTCTAGTTTTAGTAATATTCTTTAGGTCTAATTCTGTATTCTATTCTAGTTTATAGTCTATAAATATATTTAAGTTCCTTCTTAAGAAGAAAGGGTAGTTAAGCTTTAAATAATATTAGCGACTTAGTTAATTAAGGCACGAGTACAGTAAGAGGGACGCGTAAGCCTATATAATTAGTAGTCTATAAACAAGGATCTAAAGCTAAAGAAAGAAAAGGAGACGGAGGGTAGCGCCGCTTAACGTTATATATAATCCTCTAGTTATATAACGGCAACTATCTAGAACTATATAAAACTATCTACGACTATCTATAACTGTCCGCTATAATCTACTAGTTTCCACCAGCGCCGTAATAGTTACGCCCTATTAAATGCGCCTAAAAATACTAAAATATAAATATTACCGATATAGTACAAGCGTAAGGAGGAAGTATTAGAGGTAGAGTTTACCGCTATTAAGGTAATTCTTAATTAATGCGACGATACTAACTGTCGATTTAGGTTAAATTTAGTCTATTACCCTGTCCTTATTCCTATTCCAGTTATACTACTACCCCCATTTTAGTTATATACCCCCCCCCCTTTCCTATTTTAGATACCTATCTTATATATAAATAGCTTCTTTTCTTTATAGTTTAAATAAGACAGAGTCCTTATTCTTTACTTACTTATTAGTATACGGACTACTAATTAATATTAATAACAGTAGTTATAGACTAAAACTCCCCTCGGCGGAATCCGATTTAGTTAGTTAGCATTACCGCTCTACTTAGGCGCTAAGCACCCTTAACTTACCCGCTGCTTAGGCTGCTTACCCTCTTACTTAGGTTATACTTAGGCTGCTTAGTTACGTTACTACTCCTCTATCTTTATTAACTAATTATGCCTTAAAAGTGCTACGTCCTTACTAATGCAAATTATTAACTCTATATAACGATCTTAAGGGCCGCGTTTTAGGCCTATAGGGTTCCTAAAACTAGGCTCCCTTTAAAATAGAGCATTTGCCCGTTTTAAGCTGCGCCCG
Organism: Cenococcum geophilum 1.58; assembly: GCF_001692895.1. Lineage (NCBI taxonomy): Eukaryota > Fungi > Ascomycota > Dothideomycetes > Gloniales > Gloniaceae > Cenococcum > Cenococcum geophilum. The sequence continues at coordinate 760,491 of NW_027137563.1, read as the reverse complement.
TATCTAATGTGGCGTCCCTAAAGGTGTTAGTTAAAGAGGAGGTGCCTTATCTCTTACTATAAGATCTCCTCTCTCTCTCTCTCTCCCTTTCTCTTTTTCCTTTTACCTGCTATTCCGTAGCTCGCCCGTCCGCTTTTATAAGCCTATCTTTATATTCCTCTTCCCTTTTTTCTTTACCTTAGCTTCTACTTGCCTTGTTTATTTCTTTATAAAATACCTAAAAAAAACCCTCGTGAGTTCCTTACTATAGTAAGGGTAAAGGGCTCTAATTAAAGTAGGGAGAGTATAGATGGTACTAAAGTTTAAAGCGCTTTAAGCTAAAGATAAAGAAAGCTTATCTTAGAAAGGTAGAGCTGTAGTATTAGTAAGTTATAATTAGTATACTATAGCGGTTGGATTCTATCCCACTCTAACCCTTTATTAAATAAATTCGCTAAAGAAAATCTTAGTTCTTCTCTATATAACCTAGTATCCTTAAAAGATTTTATTAAGAATATAGTATATAGTATTAATAGTGTTAAGAATAATCTAACTATTGGCTAGTACTAGAAAGATTTTATAACTAGCTAGTATTATATTAATACTATAATACCCGTAAATATAACCCTCTTTATTATAAATATAATAATAATTCATTGCTTAACGTCCGATTCGGATCCCTATTGGGCCCACGCGGACTACTCCTTATTTACATGTGGGGAGAAAACTCTATTTAAGAAAAATGAGAAAACCCCGTGATCCATCTCCCCGCCTTTTGGGACTCGCCTGCTTAGCGCCTACGAGTCGCCTTTATTATAAATATATATTCTATCTATATTTCCCTATTTTCTTCTTATTAGAGTTCTAATCTTATTTAGTTTATTAAAGACCCACTAGCTAATAAACTAAAAATACCTATAAAAAAGGCTGAAAAGGTTTATAACTAAGAACTACTTAATTTATTTAAAAAGGCAGCTATAAACGGCAGATTGGATTACGTATAAATAACTAGTAATAAAAGTAAATAATTAAGCGGATCTTATAGCTATTATTTATTCTTTATATAAGTTAGTAGGTATATTAAGTTTAGCTATTAAGCGGGTTCTAGCTAGGGTTTACACTATAAAGTAAGGAAACCCCTCCCTCCCTAATACGTATATATATAGCGTAGTATGTAAATAGATTAACTTAGTTATAATATAAGATATAACCTTTAGAGTATTTCGCAATAAGCATAGAAATGTAGAGTTTGCCATTTAAATTATTTAAGATGCTAAGAATATAACTATAATACTAGATAAGAGGTAAGCGCTAGGTTACTTAGCTTATTAAATTAAGCGGCAGTTTTAATTCTTATATTAGCAGGCTAGAACATACTTTATATAAGGGTATAGTATTAATACCTCTTATTTACAGCCCTGTACTCCTAATACTGGCTATACTTATTATAGTAAAGGCATTTAGGAACTATAATATTATTAAAGAGCTCCTTAATATAGTACTATTAAAGGGGAAGATGCTTTATTTATAATAATAAAAAGTATACTTAATATACCTTTCTTTAAGAGTATATCTATAAGATAGAAAATTAAGAAGGTAAACATATTTAGCTTTCGCCTTAAAGCGCTAGGTATCTATATAGGATACCCTTAACCGCCTATAATTTATAACTTTAGGGCGGAGGGCTTATACTAGATTAGTATATATCTAGTTATTTCTTTTATTTTTAGGCTACTTACTAATTAATTTCTAGTAAAGATAAGCTATATTTAGTTACTTAAAAAATAAAGCACACTAGGTAGAGAGATTTAAATATATTTAATAATTACTATAACGTGATTTACAAGCTAGTGGCCCAGTATAAGCGAGTGGCTCAATTTAAAACCCCACTAAAAAAAACCAAAGATCGTTCTTTAATATCTTAACAACCGCTTAACAATAAATTATAAAAATTTAAAATTAGACTCTTTTACCTATTTTAAGACCCCCATTAAAGTTTTAAAGTAATTTAATAAGTGGTTTTTAAGATATAATAATTAGGCTTAAATTTAAGAGCTAAATCTTAATATAGTAATTGTTCGTACCAATTTAATAGCACGAGTGAGTCGTATCCACGGGCACGAAATACATGTAGTATCGTATGCTTGTTTGGATGGTGACTGTCGATTGTATAAAGCAGACTACGTGGTCTATATACTGATGCACCTCCCCCCTGATTAGTCAGTGCTTCATAAGTGCACCAGACGCGTAAGCGAGTGGTTGGTGCACTAAACGCGTAAACGCGTACCTGGTGTACCGAACGCGTAAGCACGCGGTTGGTACAATAGGTGCTGTAATTATACAGTAATAATAGCTAATTTAATTACTCTAAAACTTTAATAGAGGTCTTAAAATAAGTATAAAAGTCTAATTATAATTTATTATAATTTGTTATTAAGCTGTTATTAAGATATTGAAGAACGATTTTTGGGGGTTTTAGTGAGTTTTTGGGGTGGGCCACTAGCTTATGGATTACGTTATACCTAATAATAGTGGTATAGATAGCTAGGCGAGCTACTTTAGTACTAAACTATATAGTATTATTAATAACCTTTTCTACAGTTTATCTCTCCCTTATAACCTAAAACTATAGTAATTTCTCCTAGTAGAGAAGCAGTATAAATTTAAGAATAGCTTAAAATGTTAGGTAAAACCTAAGTAGATAGTTATATAGCCGCAAGGTATGGGCGACCCTGGGGCAACCTAGGGGTAACTCACCCGTAAGGCACGTACTCTACATATACTTAAGAAAAACCCTTCCTACCTTACATACAGACTCCTTCTTTTCCCTTAAGGATTCGTCTCTATCTATATAATATACCTATTGTTTTATTATTGGACTCCCTATCTACATCTTTACCTTATATTTAAATCCTTACTAATCCCCTTAGGAGGATAGCTGGTTCAATTTTTCTATAATGCCTCTAAAAAGAAAACCGACGCCTATACCTAACGGTAATACGCTAGCGATGCGACTGTAGAACGCCTTAGGATCTAGTATAGACAAAACCGCTAAAAGTACACTAGTAGCATCTAAGCCATTTTCTAAATCTTAAAACGATTAGATATCTATAAACGCTAAAGACTAGTTTAACTTATATACCTAGGCTTAATAAGAGCTTAGTAAGGTTACTAGTATCCTACCTAATACCGCTAATATAAAGGAGCTAGATAAGCTAGCTAAGAAAATAGCTAACTTATAGAGTATTATTAATTTAATAAAGCCCTCCCGTTACCTCTTTAGTAAAGAGTATAAGTTATATGGCGAACGTATACGCTAATTAAATCTTAACGCCCTAGTTAAGAAGTTACTACCTAATATTAGCGGTACTACTTAATAGTATTTTAACTAGTGGATTGCCGTAGTTAAGAACCGATTTAAGGTTAATAACGCCGACTATAACTATAAGCGACGCACGCGCTAGGCCATTAAAGGTCTTATAAAAGAAAAGACAATCGCCTAACTAGTTTATTGCTGGTTAGGCACTAAGGATAAGGGTCCTTTACTATAGGATAAGTTTAAGACTATAGTCCAAAACCAAATTAGGAACCCTATAGTAAGACGCTTTAATAACGCTATAATATACTATATAGCTGTTATAAAGGAGAACTAGAGGTTTAATATCTTCCTAGCCTATATACGTAGCTTAGAAGACCTCTTCTCTTATACCCCTTTTATTAATTTTAAATAATAGGTAGACTTTTAGTTTTTATATCTTCTAGCCTACCTATAAGCAGAGCTCTTCTGCCAGAACTTCGCCTAACGGGTAAGAACCGCTAAAGACCTCTTTAATAAAATCAGCTGTATAGAGTAATTGCTTAATACTACGAAGCTCGCGGAAGATCGCGTAAGTAGCAGCGGCAAATTATCGCGTACGAAGCGCGGTCGCAGCATAGGCTTTATAGAGTTAGGCTTAGGGAATAGAACCTAAAAAGGGCAATACTTTAAGTAAACTTCTAGGGAGATTACCTAAAAGCTAGATAGCTTAGGGGACCCCCTAAATACTAGTACTACGCACGTAAGTTAAAGGACCACAGGTGGCTACTGTAAGGAATACTAGATGTAGGCTAATAGAAAGAAGTTAGCTCGGCCTTCGGAAATATAAAGCCCTAGTAATATATCTCTCTTAACTGCAACTAGGGCCTAATATAGAGGGAGAGAAGAAACGCATTATAGTATATATTATAATAGATACGCCCTAGGGCAAAGTCCGCCTATATACTTTATACGATAATAGGTACTAAATCAACCTTATTAATTAAGACGTCGTCTATAGGTTTAACCTGCCTATACGCTACGCGCTATATTTACGTAAACCTATCGCACGTTTCCTTAATAGTAACTAAATAATAATCTAGGATACCTATAATCTAATAGTCACCACTAGCGACTTCTAGGGTACCCCTTACACTATCGGCCCGCAGACCTTTTAGGGCGGCTTATTTAATAGTTATAATATAGTTCTTAAATAGGATTAGCTCGCGGAAGTAGATCTATTAATTAGCTTCCATTCTAAACAGTTTATCTAGGGTACTTTAGACCCTAAACGCCTCTAGATAGTTACCCTTAATACTTTCCTAGTAGATATTATAGCTGGCAAAATAGTCTATTTACTATGGCTAGAAGACTCCTTTTTTACGCCAGTCGTAAATATAATAGAGGACCTATTGTTACTAATAGCGAGTACCCATACAGACCCTTTAGACGTAGAGATACTAGTTATAAATATAGTAGAGGACCTGCTGCCACTAATAGCGAGTACCTATAGAGACCCTCCGGTGCTAGCACAGATCACCTATATATAAGGGGGAGGTAATTAAAACCCTAAAACTATTAAGTATACTATAGTAGAGCTGTATGCACTCTTAGTGTAAGCATACCTATAAAACGCATATTGGCTACACCCTTCTCTCTACTAGCTCCTAAAAGCACACTACTATATAATAGTTACTTTAACCTCTATAGCCCCTAGTCTACTAGATATATATAAGGAGGAAATTAATATCTTCTCTAATAAGCTAGCAAGTATACTACCGCAGAACTCTAAGTACAACTATATAATCAACTTAGAAGAAGGTAAAACACTACCATAAATACCCCTCTATAACCTCTTATAGAAAGAGTTATAGATCTTATAAAAGTACCTAAACAGTGCTCTTAAAAGGGGCTAGATTAGGCCTAGTAAGTCGCCTACTAGAGCGCCTATCCTCTTTATACCGAAAGCAGACGGTATAATACGGCTATACGTCGACTATAGACGCCTAAATAAGATTATAATTAAGAATCGGTACCCCCTACCGCTAGTCGGTGAACTCTTTAATAGGCTTAGCTATGCAAAGGTATTTATAAAGCTAGATCTTTATAATGCGTACTATAGGATTTATATTAAAAAGGGAGATAAATAGAAGACCATATTTAAGACACGCTATAGTTACTTTAAGTACCTAGTAATACCCTTTAGTCTTACTAACACCCCTATAACTTTCTAGAGCTATATTTATAAAGCTCTAAAAACCCTAATAGATACCATCTATATAGTCTACCTAAATAATATTCTTATTTACTTAAATAATAAGGATAAGGATATTGAGTATATTAAGCAGGTACTGCGATAGCTCTGCGCTTAGGGCTTATACGCCAAACTATTAAAATATATCTTTTATATTAAGAACGTTAAGTTCCTAGGCTTTATTATTACCCCTAGGGGTATTATAATAGACCTTAACCATATAAAAGCTATTAAGGAATAGCCTAAGCCTAAGTCCTATAGGGACATCTAGGTCTTCCTTAGCTTTACTAACTTCTATAGGCAATTTATCTGGAACTATTTGGATACCGTATACCCCCTATACACATATCTTATATAGGCATATCGCGACCTAACGTTAGATAGGGAGAAGAAGTAAAAGCGTAAGTTAAAAGGGCTTATTAAATAGTATTAACCTTAGTCCTAGCTTAATAACGCATAGTAGGCGTTTTATAAGCTACGCGCTGCGTTTATATAGGCTTCTCTACTTCGCTACTTTAACCCTAATTTACCTCTAATAGTGATTACTAATGCTTCTAATTATGCCTATAGCGGTATACATCTATAGCCTTTAGGGCAGGGAGATTAACTCTACTAGCACTTAATCGCTTATTATAGTTAGAAGCTTACTAGCCTAAAAGTACGGTATAATATGTATAACAAAGAACTACTCGCTATAGTGTAATGCTTTAAGACATGGCGCTATTACCTTAAATACGCCGCGTATATAACGCGCGTGCTCTGCAATTATAATAATCTTAGGTACTTTATAACTACTAAGAGCTTATTTACTCGCTAGACCTAGTATATTAAGGAACTAGCTAAGTTTAATTTTAAGATTAAATATAAGCTAGGCAAAGTAAATCCCGCTAATATACTATCCTAGCGCTTGGATTATACTAAAGGCTTTAAAGATAGTAGTAAGAGGATAATCCTTAATACTATGCTACCCATATTATAGTAAAAGTTGCAGGTTATAGGCCTTATGGGCGGCCTTAGTGCTACTACACTAAACTAGTGAGTAGTATGCGTGTAGTATATAAGTAACCCTTGTAAACTTAGCGCCGGCAGATAAGAGCGTCCTACTATTCTCTTTAAGACCACTTTAACTAACCTAATAGCGCTTAGCCCTAGGGAAGACCCCTTAGCCTAGGCTATAGTCCCCTATAATAACCTAGTAAGTTACCTACGCCTTATATATTACTTCGCTAGCACTAACTTTACGTAGAGTCTCATACTATAGCAAGAGGTAGTAGTAGCTGCTTTAGCTAAAACGGCGTTTATAGAATAACCCCCTAAGTTACTAGTTAATTTTATTCGTGGAGTATAAAAAAGGGACGCCTTTATACGCTCTATATATAATTAGTTAACCTAAAAATAAGTTCCTACTGGTAATAAGGACTATACCCTTAATAGTTAAGGACTCCTAAGGCAAAATAATAAGGTTTAGGTGCTAAATTACACACTACTATAATAGGAGATCCTTAAGCGGAATTATAACGATTCTATAGGCGGCTACTATAGTTTTAACTATACCTTTAAGGTAATCGCGCGGAAGTATACTTAGAATGGCCTTACCTAGGACCTCTATAAATACCTAGATAATTATAATACCTACTAACGCTCTAAATTGCGCCGTTATAAACCCTATAGTAAGCTATAGCCTCTTTAGGTCCCTACCTAAGCCTAGCAATATTATTTACTTAACTTTATTACGGATTTCCTAGAGCCTAAGACTCCTAATAGCGTAAAGTATAACTCCGTCCTTATCCTTATAGACCATTTTACGAAGCTAGTACGCTACTATTTAGTGCGTAAAATAATTAATGCTACGCAACTCGCAGAACTCTTATTTAGAGTCTTTATGTAAATAGGGCCTTTAGATAATATTATCTCTAATAGGGGTAGTATATTTATAAGCGAGTACTAAAGTACCATATACTACTATCTCCGCATTTAACGTAAAATTAGTACTATATTTTACCCGCAGATAGATAGTTAAATAGAGCGTTAGAACTAAGAGCTTAAGATATACCTATATATATTTACAAACTGGGAATAGTTTAATTAGGCCTCCCTACTTAAAGAAGTAGCCTTTACCTATAATTTTAAGGTCCGTGCTATGATGAGGCGTTCTCCTATTAAGCTTGCCTATAGCTAGCTACTAAACGTCCCAGACAGAGTCCTAGATAGCGTTTAAGACGCCTAATAAGGTAGGGAGGGGTCTGAGTTAACGAATGCCCAACTCGCAAAAACGTATTTATAACGCCTGCGCCTTATATATAAGGTAGCGGCGACGTTAATAATACACGCTTAAAAGCTTTAGGTAAAATACTACAATTATCACTACCTAGCTAAACACTTCGCCGTTAATAAATAAGTCCTGCTCTCCTCCAAGAATATCCGTATAAAACGTCCCTATAAAAAGCTTAACTATAAGTTTATAGGACCGTTTTAGATCCTAGAGCGCGTAGGGCAGTAAGTATATAAGCTAGAGCTTCTNCNTACTATAGNATAGCTCTACNTANTCTTNTATNTCTCCCTANTAGAGCCTTATAGGTTACGCCCTAGGTTTTAACCCCTAGCAGTAGAAGAGCTTAAGGAAGGCAGCTAGGAAGTAGAAGTAATCGTTACCTATTAAAATCATACTAGATAACTATAGTACCTCATTAAATAGCTAAAATGGCTAAATAAGTATAATAAATGGAAATACGAGACAGAACTTAAGAATTATTAATAACTATTAGATAAGTACCATAAGCGGGATACCCTAGCCTTATAGCCGAAGCGTAGGTAAAAAGTAAGCGCCGCTGTTAAAATATAACCTGCATTAAAGCGGAGTAGAGAATGTCCTAAGGGATTAAAGAATAAGTAATGGTTGCTATAAGAACTATAGCCTAGATTTAAAAAGTACCCTTTCTAAACCTAGTCTATTACTTTATACTAGCCAAGTAGATTATTTATATATTAGAAAATAGGCCCGTCTATAACCGGGGTCTATTTAACCAGAGTTTACAACCTACTAGTAACCCGCTGGTGGTAACCTATACTAATAACTTATATACTATTCTACGTATATACTACGCAGATAATGCATAAGGCTAAAGTATAGGTTAGCGGCGGGTCTAATAGGTATATAGCCTTACTATCCTAATCTGGCTATATATAAGTAACCTATAACCTACCCACGAAGTATATACGGCGCGACGCCGGCATAGCGTAAGGCCAAAGTAGGGTTAGTGGCGGATTTAATAGGTATATAGCCTTACCGTTTACGAATCTGACTGTATATAAATAACCTACGACTTACCCGCAAGGTACTAGCGACCTACCTATATAAGCGAACTTTGGAATATTTCTAGTCTACTAAATTTAGGTAATAGTATTAAGCTCTACTAGCTCTACCTATTAAATAGACCAATTAGGATTTTCTATACCGGGTATATAAAATCGTTACTAGCTCGGTTAAATGTAGGGGAGTTTTAGTAAGGCAAATCTAACTAATTAAACAACTTTAACTGCCGGTTAAAGTTCCTTAATATCTTCGCGCCGCGTATATATACTACCCGTCTCTCTATATAAAAAATTAAAACGCTCTTTCCCCTCTAAATTTTTTCCTTACCAAGGTTTTTTTTATGGGGTTTTATTAAGGCTTAAGTATATAAAGGATTAGGGACGACCCTTTTTAAAGGGGGGGGGGTATTATTAGGTGAAACCTAAGTAGATAGTTATATAGCTATAAGGTATAGGCGACCCTGGGGCAACCTAGGGGTGACTTGCCCATAAGGTACGTGCTTTATATATACTTAAGGAAAACCCTTCCTACCTTATATACAGACTCCTCCTTTTCCCTTAAGGATTTGTCTCTATCTATATAATATACCTATTATTCCATTATTAGACTCCCTATTTATATCCTTACCTTATATAAAATATATTAATATAGAGGAGGATATTGCCGCTTTAAAAGGGAAGAAGGACGTAAACTCTATAACCTATTAAAAGGAGCTTTATATATAGAAACGTAAACTAACTACTAAAAAACTCCGTAAGTAGTAAAAGGTACAGCTATATAGACTAGATATTAATAGTAAGGATAATACCTTACTATACTACTACCAGACTATATTTAACTAAACTTAATTTTTTATACCTAAATAGGACCGCCTTATATCTGTTTTTTTTTTAAGATCGCTACTTTACAAAGTCCTATAGGTCTTAGCGCTCTCTATAATATAGTTACGCTATAATAAAAGGGTACTAAAGTAGAGTTTTAACCAAGCTTAGAGCTAAAGAAGTACTATTACTCTAACTTAATAGGCTAGTAGAAAATAGCTTAATCTCTACTTAGCGATATAAAGACAAAGACCACTTATAATTAGAGGCATATATATAACTACTATAAGAAGAGTTATAATGGCTTTTTTAAGCTATGCTTTTAATATAACTAGTAAATTTTTAGGGAAGTATAATAGAGAAACTACTACTAAGCGTGTTTAGACGACCGTAAGACACTTTCTATTTAATATGACCCTCTTATATATAATAGGGTACTTACTACTACTAGCTACTATCCTTTTTACCTTAGTAGTACTACGCCAGCTATATTGCGGATATATTAATTTCCTAAAATCGGCTATATAGAAAAGGCATATCTATAGGTATATAGATATCCTAGATAAAAACAAACCTCTAAAATTACCTTTACCTAAGTTTATAATATAGAGCGATATTTAATTTAGTTAGAAAGCTAAAATTCTATCTTTAAGATATTTATTGCCTTAATTTTATTAAAGAACTAAAATTACTAAAAAGATTAAAAGAAGACTATAAGGCGGAAATTTAGCCGGCTAAGGTTAAAAGGTAGAGGTCCGGCTATAAGAAGAAATTAAGCATAAGTAATAAAGCTCTAGCTAAAGTAGGATACGGTTTCATTAATAAGATAATAAAAAGCATTAGCTAATACCTATTTAATAAATCTATAACACCCTTAAGCCGTTTAATATTAGATTTCGGCAGTTATATAAATAGTAGCTAAACTAAAAATAAAAGCTTTTCTAATACTAATACCCCGCCGCCATCTATATATAGTAAGATACTTAAGAAAATTAACCCTAAACTTCTCCCTTAAGTAGTGGCCCAAAGTAGTATAATATCTAAATATAATATAATTAATATAGTAGACCTTACAAACCCTAATAAAGATAGAACGCTTACTCTAAATTAAAAAGATTCCAATATAACTTTAACATTGCGTATATATTAATAACTAACGGCTAAGATTATGGCGTCTAACCAAGGTATAGATTATCTTATATACATAAGAAATATAGAGGACTATTTAACTATTAAAGCTTTATTTTACGGCGTAAAACTAAAGGACTTAACTAATACTACTCTAAGCTTAAAATATATAGAGATTAGGAAGTAGGAGTATAGCACTCTAAATACTCTAGTTATTCTTAATAGTGCTAATCTACTTAGCCCTAGGTATATTAATTTTAGTATAGCCCCTTATAACATATACTTAAGACATACCTCTACTTCTAATCTGCGGATTAGTAGCCTACTATTACCAGCTAAATATAATAAGGATAATATTGGAGAATTAACCTCTATATAAGCTATTTAAGATATTAGCCTACTTACTACTATAAATATAGAAGATAACCAGTTTACTATTAAATGGTTAGTTAAAAAGCGCGTCTACTAAGTTAGTAGATATAGGAAAGTCTAGTATTTAGTTAAGTAAAAAGGGTATTCTAATAGCGAAAACACTTAGGAAGATAAGATATATATATATAATAATAATCTAATTAAGGCCTTTAAAGCCCGAAAGTGCCTTAGCGTCTTAGAATAACTGTAGCCAGGGTATAAGAGGTTATTATTTAATTACTACTCTTACTCCTTATTAGGTTTAAGGCCGAGCCTATAACTCTATAATTAGATAGATATATTAGGCACTATTTTCTATTATAATTTTTTCCCTTTTCCTTTAACTTTTAACTTTATTAAGGATACTTTAAAAATACCTTTAATAGTTACATTTATAGTTTACTAATAGAGATTTACGCCCCTAACTATGTCCCTATTATATAGACTAAAGTTCTTAAATTCTAAGTAATAAGAATTAATATAATAAGATAGACCTACGCTAATTTTAGTATTACTACTACTTACCTTTTAAAAAGGTTGCGATATTGTCTTTCCCATAGTATATATTGGTTATACCATAAATAAAAAGTTCTTAAAAAAGGGACCTTACTTAAAATAGGTATCTTAGGACTAGTTCTAGAGCCCTAAATTATATCCTATTAAAACCTATATTATTTTTATACTAAGCTAAACAGCCTCGCTGTTGGGAATAAAGGCAAGTGGTCACCATATAAGGCATATTGCCGTCACGTATAGTAAGTTGCCGTTACGTACGGCAAGTTGCCGTTATATATCGCCGCGGCACTAGCGTGGCGAGGAGCCTTAAGCTCCTCGCCCTCCCTTATTAAGATATATAGAATAATAATCATTATACTATTTACGAACCGTAGCTACGTGATATCCCCTTATGTAACCAACACTAATTAGTGGTTAACTTTACTGTTATACTATAGAGCAGCTAGGTATTCCACTAAGAAGAAATAAGCCACTGTACTAGTGCTACTCGTGCTAAAGGGAGCTGTCTTTTAAGGTTAGAACTGGTCCTAAACCTTAAATAAAACTCTTTTACAAATCTAAGGGATCTAAAGGCTAGAACTAGTCCTAAGCCTTTCTAAGATTATAGATTCTTACGTCTATTACGTAGAATAACACACTTTATAAGTCTTTGCGATTTAAGGCTAGAACTAGTCCTAAGCCCCATAATTATAAATATATATTACGAACGCGTACTAAACAACAATCCCTATACTAATAATACTTCCCTTCCTCTAAAAGCATGGCTACGCCAAACGACTAGAAAGACTCCTTACTATTAGGGGTAGCTAAGTACGCGAAACTTATCGATAAAGATTAGGACGAATTCGCCTTTAATATAATAACTTATACCGTAAAATAAGTTAATAGCTTTCTCCTATACTATATTATATTCTACTAAAATAGACACTACGCCGATTTATAACTGTGGGAGTATTTTAGGGAGGATTTTATGGGATAGACTGCTAATACCTAGGCACTTAGCAACGTTAATATTGTTTAGGATTTTTAAGACTTTCTCTATAGGAATGGGGTATATATTACTAAGAACGGTAACCCAATTACTAGTAATATTTAGGCCGTTATTATTAGTATAAAAGAACTAGTATAGACGGAAGCTAAGATTATACGTTAACTATAGAAACCTAAAACTAACCTATATTCTTTAAAAGGCAACTTTAATTTGTATTAAAACCCCTAGAATACTAATCCCCTACCTAGAGGTACTCTCCTACTAGGAGGTACTCTCCTACCTAAAGGTGCTCTTCTACCACCCCCTTTACTACCTTTACCCCCTCCATCCCAGCTAATCGGTAAGTCTCTACTATAAGAAGTTACGAATTTAATAAAGGTATATTTAGACGAAGAGAAGAAGTTTAAAGGAGAACTATATAATATGCTTAGAGTAAAACTACAGGTCTTTTATAACTATTGCAATAAGGTTAAAATTTAATGCTATTAGTACTACCACGCTTTCTCTATTATATTAAAGGGACAGGTAGTAACATTTTATTACGACTATATTACGGGTAAAAACTATAGCTTTAATATAATGCTTTAGCTTACTAGAGCCCACTTTAAGACTAATAAGAATCGCCAACTTTATATATCTAAATAGCGAGAGACTATATTCTAGAGAGTTATTGCTTTTAACCCAATAAAGACTTATTTAGAGTGCCTTTAACTACTCTTTAATAAACTTTAGAAAATCTAATATAGCCTTACTAAAACTTACTAAAATAAGAACAGCTTAAGGGACTAGGTTATCTTAGCCTACTATAGCGTTCCTAAGTGCAATTTAGCGCTGTATAAACCTATAGATATATTTAAAGGAGTATATACCAAGCTACGCTCTGCCGTAGGTACTATAATATAAATATAAGAATTTTGATAGTTTTATACTAAAAGCCCTACCTAACTAAGCGTTCCTAACTAATATAATTATAACTAGACTAATTAAATATATAGTGGCCGTAGTAGGGAATATAGAAGAGAGTATAATTAATATTAACTATAAGGTAATTATAGAGGTCCTTATAGAGGTTTATTTTAAAGTAATTGCTAAAAAAAGTACTATATTTATAAGAAGCCAAATTACTAGTTAACTAGACACTCCCTTAATAAGTAAAAGGAGGTATATAATAAGTTCCGTTAGAGTATAAGAAATATTAAAAATTATAAGGTTACTACGGCCTACTTTTAAAGCTTCCTAGTTTAATATAAAGGCGTAAAAGATCTTAAGGGTAAGGTTAATGAGACTAAACAGCTCCTTATAGATATGGAAATTAAGAACTACTTTCCTAACTAATACTTTACTAAGTATAGTAAGGTAGATAGCATATAAACCGTTACTATTCTTAATAACCAATCTACGCTCCATTCTATCACAAAGTTAAATATCTTTAATAAGCTAAAGAAGAGCTCTACGTTCTCTTTTAATAATAAATACTCGGTAAACGTCTTCTATAGTATTATACTAGATACTAAAGCCGTAAGAGTATCTATAGTAGGAGAACCTTAAGTTTAAGCCCTTTAATAGCTTAATAGCTCTATTTAGATTAACTATTCAACAGCAGGCCAACACATAATTCGTTTTAGTAAGGGTATTACAACCTCTTTTAGTATAATTAGGGTCTAAACCCCCTTAGGGTATATTACCTTCCATATTATTCCTATAAACACTCCGTTTTTATTTTATATTAAAGATATAGATAAATTAGGCGTTAGGCTTAATAACCTTAAAAATATACTTATTTAGGGAGATAATTAGGTGCCCGTTATACGCAAGTAGGGTTACCCCTAGTTACTCCTTTATTAACTAAAAAAAGTATTACTTAGAGCCACTTAACTAAGTCAGAATTACGCCAACTATACTATCGTTTTGGCCACCTATCCATTCATTAATTACTTAGGGTTCTTTAATAAGTAGGCTATAAAGTTAAGGTTAAAGCAATTAAGCATCTTATAAAATACTACTATTACTACTAAATAAACTAAAAGTCCCCTGGCCGATTTAAGTTTACCCTTAAAAATAACTATAACTTTAACTTCTGTATTATTATTAACGTTATATATCTTAGCGGCAAGCCAGTACTCTAAGTTATTAACTTCTTAACCTCCTTCTAAGCCGCGCGTTTTTTAAAAGATATATTAGCTAGAAACGTATAGAATACCCTTTAATTATACTAAATTAATGTCTATTTAGGACCCCCTAATTAAATTATCCATAATATAGAAAAGAACTTCTTATTTATAGAGTTCTAATAATAGATAAAGGCAATAGTAATTAAGGTTAAGAAAGTCCCCGTTAAGGCATATAATAGTATTAAAAAAGTAGAATAATTGTAATAGAATCCCCTGTAAGGTATATATCCGATAAGACAGTAAAAGGTTTTATCTATATCCCATCTATATTCTAGAAGATATAGTTAGATAGGTTAAGGGTAAAAGGTTTTACTAGCGTCTTAAAAGGAATATATAGGAAGCTGGTTCCCCTCTAGAGAAGAACTAGCAATTAGTCTCTAAATAGAAGTAGTTAAAAGCATTTATCCTTTAATACGTAAAAACTTATTCTACCTTCTACTTACCTTTAATATACCTTTAACTTACCTTCTACTTACCAGTAATACTATTAATTAGATAATTATACGTTCCGGTTAAGCTGGCCTCTTATAATTCTAATTACTTATAATCCGTTAGGAACATATAGCTATTAATTGATAATAACGGACTATACTCCTATACCCTATAAAGCAACGCCCTTACCATAGAAGGCTTAGAGAGTCTCCTTAGAGGAGCATATTCCCTCTACTTATAAAAGAGTAGACTAGGAAGCTACGGCTAGTCCATCTAACTTTATAAGACCTTTAGAAATAATTACTACGGGGGAATTATTAAAGAGGTTGCTATATAAAACCCTATAAAAAAATAAAAGAGTTAAAGATATAATTAGTAGTAGTAGTTCTTTGATTAACGTCTAATACGGATCCTATCTTGGCCCACGCAGACTACTCCGTCACAGGGGGGAAAACTTATAATTTACATAAAGAAAACCCTACAGTTGGGGGAGGAAAAACCCTATAAGCAGCCTCAGTAGGATAAAAAACCCCGATTTACCATGTTTGCATATAGCAGCGGCCCTACAGGCCTACTGCACGTCCTCCTCCTTAGATGTTTTGAACTCCTTAGGAACCACTACTTCCTTCTCT
Organism: Cenococcum geophilum 1.58; assembly: GCF_001692895.1. Lineage (NCBI taxonomy): Eukaryota > Fungi > Ascomycota > Dothideomycetes > Gloniales > Gloniaceae > Cenococcum > Cenococcum geophilum. The sequence continues at coordinate 744,548 of NW_027137563.1, read as the reverse complement.
AGCTTATCAAAGCTAGGGTTCACTACGTCCCAGCTAGGCCTTGCTAATCGATTGCTGTGTCTTATTGTCTCTTTATGTCCCATATCTTGCCCATCCCCTATACACTATCTCTTATATAGACCACTGCCATATACGCCTTGCCTCCCCCCCCCCTAGAGCCATTAAAGGCGTAAGGGGGATTCATCCGTTCTAACCACCGTAATACTAATAAGCGAGCGGGATATTATATTATTTGGGTATCTTTTATACCTAGGCCCCAGCTAGGCCCTCTCTAAGGGTCACCACTCCGTTAAAAGGAGATAGGGAAAACCGTGGGTCGCAATCTAAGCTGCTAGGTAGTATTTAGTAGTTAAAAACGGCAAGTAACCGCATGCTCCGCGGGCGACTACCCTAAGGGTTAGGAGGGGCCGTATATTTACTCGTTTGTTCGTTTGCTTATACGCTCATTCGTCCGTCAATATAAGGTCGTTAATACTTTCCATTAGGGGCTAGGGGATGCTTTTAAAAGCTATTCATCCACGTTGGATTACATAGGTGCTTAATAGGAGAACTAGTGGCTGTATTATAAAGGGGTACCGTCAGTAGTGGTTTTCGAGATCTCACCATCCCATATGAAAACTTTTCACTACGCCCCACAACGCACACAACCACCAGGTCCTACTTGCACGCGCTATGCAACGTCTCTGCGTTGGCTCTAGGTCTGAACTTCAAAGACCCAGGTTTGTAGCCGTCACCACGTACAGGTGCAGAATCCGTTTTCGACGGCCTAAAGATATAATTAAAATAAGTATATTAAAACTACTAAGAATAATTATAAGGATAATTAGGAGAAGTATAGACACCCTAGATATAAAGCGGACTTAAAGGGGCAACGCTATACTACGCTATAACATTAGAAAAACCTAAATTCTATATAAAGGAGCCTAATAAGTATAATGGTAATAGTCTCCAGAACTACAATTGTTTTATCTATTAATATAAAACTAAGTTTTAGCTAGATCTAAAATGTTACTCTAACAAATATAATTAGATATTAATTACTTCTACCTTCCTACATAGCACTATTAAGAGTTTATAAATACGCTATAAAAAGAAACTTACTACACCCCTTAAATTTAGCGAACTTAGAACCTAGTTAGTTAATTAGGTCTAAGACCCTACTAATTAAGGGATAGACTATAACTAGCGATACTATAACGTTAAATAGTGGGATAGTTAGACTGTGGTTTAGTTTATAAACTACTTAGAAGAACTAGAAGATAATATACCCTACTTAGATCTATAGAATAACGCTATATAACTTTACTAGCTACTCGCTAAGCTATAACCTAAGATTTAACAGGCTATATAAGAGAAGGGCGAAATTCCTACCTCTTAAGAAAAGCTTATCTCTAAAGCTACTTAGATTAAGAATGCTAAAAGAGACTATTTAGGCAAGTAAAAGGAATAAGACGCTAATAATAAAGAGCGTAGGACTAGACCTAGCTTTAATAATAGGGGCAGATTTTGACCTAACCACTCTATAAAAGGACAATATAAGTAGGCCTTATAGCCCTAGAGTAACGCTAGTTAACTCTAAAATAATAATAGGTAGAGACCTAATCTATAAAAGGGGAACTGGGAGACATGTACCTGTTATAACTGCGGTAAGAAGGGCTATATAAGCCGCTTCTACCAGTAAAAGAAGTAAGAGTTAGCCTAATTAGGAAAAGAGACAGCCTAGTAGATCTTTACTCCCTTATACTAGGCTAATAAGAAAAGGAGGGAGTAAACTACCGTATAGTTATTCCTGTCTCTATTTAAGTTAATAATAAATAAGTAATATAAGACTGCCTTATAGACAGCGGCGTAAGTATAGGGTTTATTTCTTAATTACTAGTAAAAGAATTAGATTTGGACCTTAGTGGCTTATAAATGCGCACCATTTAAAGTATTAGAGGCTACCGGATTCCGTACTATAGGGAATAGACGTTTCCCATTACTAGCTAAAACCACAACGGTCTATAGAATATATAGGAGATACGCTTCTGCGCCGCAGAAATTAAGGGGTATAACTTTATTTTAGGATACCTATAGCTTTACTAAGTTAACCCAGATATTAATTGGCCTTTAGCCTTATATTAACACCAAAAGTCTTAATTACGCATTATAATTAAGGATTAAGAGACTTTCCTAAGCCATATATAAGAAGAAGGGTGGGTATATACTATATATACCACTCTTAACCCTAAGAATAAAGACATAGGGTATTTATTTTCGGATATCCGGCTATATATAGTTAAGGAACTAAAGATTCCGCAGGAATATATAGACCTAAAAGAGGTCTTTAATAAAGAGGCTACATAAACCTTATTTAACCCTATATTAGTTAAGTATAAGATAGATATAGGGGATAAGTAACCTCCTTTTAGACTACTATATAACTTATTAGAAAACAAGCTAGCTATATTATATTAGTATATAGTAGACAATCTTTAGAAAGGATAGATTTGGCCCTCTATAAGCCCGGTAAGGGTACCAATTATATTTATACTAAAGAAGGATAGAACCCTTCGCCTCTATATTAACTATTAGGCGCTTAATAGGATTACTATAAAGAATTGCTACCTGCTACCCTTAATAGGGGAGCTTATTAATAGGCTATTAGGCGTAAAGATATATACCATTAAATCCGGATTAAAGCCGGCAATAAGTGGAAAACGGCGTTCCAAACACGGTACGGCCACTTTAAGTACCTAATAATACTATTTAGGCTTATTAACGCACCGGTAACATTTTAGGCCTATATTAATAAGGTATTATTAGGCCTGTTAAATATAATATATATAGTCTACCTTAATAATATTATAGTTTACTCTAATAACTATAAAGCATATACGCACTACATACAAATAGTATTAGAAAGACTACGGGAATATAAGCTCTATATAAACTTAAAAAAAATGCTCTTTCTATATCACTAGCATTAATTTTCTAGGCTTTATTATTAGAGTTAATGGAGTGTTAATAGAGAAAAGCCGGGTAGATATTATTAGGAAATGGCTATACCCTATAATATTTAAAGAAGTATAGGTTTTCTTAGGTATAGCAAACTTCTACCAAAGGTTTATTATTTATTATTTATAAGTAATACTCCTAATTACTAATCTACTAAAAAGATTTAAAAATAGTAAGAAGTTAAAACCCTTTATATATAGGGAAGCTGCTAAGTAGGCAATAAACCGGTTAAAGGATTTATTTATATTAGCGCCTATCCTAATATACTTCTACTAGAAGCTATATATATACCTTAAAACGGATATATCTAGCTTTACCCTAGGGGCAATTATATCTTAATTAAAAGACGGAGAATGGCATCCTATAGCGTTTTAGTTAAGGAAAATAACCCCTATAAAGTAGCATTATATAACGCATAACTAGGAGCTACTTACAATAATCGCAGTAATAAAGCACTGGCGACATTATTATATAGGAAGTAATTATCCTATTAAAGTCCTTACAAACTATAATAACCTAGAATACTTTATAACTGTAAAGGTATTAAGCAGTTAATAAGTAAGATAGGTAAAGGCACTATTATAGTATAACTTTAAAATTATATACTACCTAGGGAAGACAAATCCTGCTAATAGGTTATTAAGATATCTAAATTATAAGATAGAGAGGATCTAGGACAATATAGGGGAAATAATCCTTATATTGCAAAATTTGCTTAGGAAAATAGAAGACTCTTTCCCTAGAACTATAGAATTTTGTAATAGGGTAGAGGTCCTAGTAATATAGCTGTAAAGTAATATAATTATAGAGCCGTAGAATATAGTTATAAACTAGGTTATAAACCAAGTAGATATTATAAAGTTAGCGTACCCTAAAATTAGTAAAAATTCTATAGGATGTGCTAGAGGTATCGCGGCACCTTTAACTTAACGGCGTATTAGCTGCGAGTTTTTAGATCTAAGGGGAATAGGCGAGATACCTATTTATAGCGTAGTATACTATATAATAGTAGGAGAATTTACTGGCATTAATAGTTTAAAACGTCTTATGCTACGCCTTAAGTTTATAATAGTGGTAGGTAAAATAAAAGTAAGTAATCTATATAAAACCTTTCTAAATTTTCTTCTTTAAGCTTAATAAAGGGACGCCTTTACCTTTAGGGAGAGGTGGAAAGATATAATAAAGACTAACTTAGCTAGAGTTACTAAGAAGCTATAGCAGCAAGACTAAAAGGGTTTATTATGCCTTAAGGGTGCTATATATATCCTAAAGGACTAAGTAATTTAAGACAAAAATTTAAAGGTTTTCTATAATAACCTTTTTAGGGGTTACTACGGTGCTAATAGAACCCTTAAGGCTATTTAAAGGAAATACTTTTAGGACGGAATATCTAAAGAGGTTAAGGACTATATATTAAGGTGTAATACATACTAAAGGATATAGATATCTAGGCATCGCCTATATAGTAAGTTATTAGTGCTTCCTATTCTATAGGGACCTATATTAGAATTAACAATAGATTTTATTATAGGCTTACTCCCTACTAAGATAAGAACTAAAGAGGTTACTAATACTATCTTAGTAATTATTAATAGGTATATAAAGTTTTTAGGATACTTTACTATTATAATAACGATTATAGTAGTAGAACTAGTAGACCTGTTTTTAGAACGGTGGCTCTTATTTAGTATGCTAAGGGGAATTATATCTAATAGAGGTACCGTATTTAATAGTATATTTTAGTTTTTATTCTGTCTCTTATTAAAAATATAGTAAAGGATAAGTACTACCTTCTACCTATAAATAGACAAGCTAACAGAGCGTCTAAATGCGTTATTGGAATACTGCCTCCGCTACTATATTAATTATTAACAGGATAATTAGACATTATAGTTAGCTTTAGCGTAGTACGTATATAATATAAGCATCTATAGTAGTATAAAAATAACCCCTTATAAAGTATTATTTGGGGTAAAAGTAAATAACCCCTAGAATATTAAGGATATTATTCCTAAAAGAAAGGCACCGGTAGCATCTAAAAGAATTAAATAGATAAGAATTCGTAGAGAGGAACTTAAAAAGCACTTACTAGACGCCTAGGCTATATAAAAAAGGTACTATAACGAAAAATATATACTAAAAGAATTTAAGATAGAAGACGAAGTCTTATTATCTATAAAAAATATCTAAATAAAACGCATTAAGAAGAAGCTGGATCACCAGTAGCTTAAACCCTTTAAAATAGTTAAGAAAACTAAAGGAAACTAAGCCTATAAATTGGAATTACCGAAATCTTATTTAATATATCCCATATTTTATGTTTCCTTACTAAAGCTATACCGGAGGAAAAATAGTGCAGAACTGCCCCTACCTAGCAAAATTAATAGGGAACTAGAATAGAATGTAGAAGATATTTTAGACTAAAGATGGCGCTAAAAAAAGCGCGAATTTTTAGTTTGTTGGGAAGGATACTCTTAGGCGTATAATAGTTAGGAACCTAAGGAGTACCTTTAGCTAGGATATAATACTATAATTAAAACCTTCCTAAGAACTAAAGGTAAAGATTTAGAAAAGGTTCTAGATATGCTATAGGTAAAGCAATAGGGAAGACCCTATAAATTAAAACTATAGGATTAAGTATAGGCATTAAAAATAGAAATATTTCGCTATTATAATAGGGATCCTAAAATTCTATAAGAGGAAGCCTATAGGGATCTATAGGAGAACTACTAGGGATACTGTTTAAAGGAGACGCTATTTAAGAAGGAGCAGTAGTACTATAAAAAGTGGCCTTAGGAATTTAGAAAGATCCCCTAGGGATAAAAGGAGAGTATTTAGCCTAGCACTAAAGATACTGTTTATACTAACTTAATAGCATAAGTGAGTTGTATCTATGGGCACGAAATACATATAGTATCGTATGCTTGTTTAGATGGTGACTGTCGATTATATAAAGCAGACTACGTAGTCTATATACTAATGCACCTCCCCCCTAATTAGTTAGTGCTTTATAAGTGCACCAGACGCGTAAGTAAGTGGTTAGTGTACTGAACGCGTAAACGCGTAAGCACGCGTTTGGTATAACAGGTGCTGTAATTATATACTGGCAGTACTTAAAAAATGAAACCACCTGTATATAGCCTCCGTAATTGCTTTAATAAAACTATAGAATATAAAGGAAAATATATAGAAAATCTCCCCTAAGGTGCTGTCTAGGCTGCCTTTTAAACGGTACCTTAAGCTGGCCGTAAGTCCTGCTTACGGTCCGTAAAATAAACCGTATGGCCTTTTAATGGGCAGTAAGTTAGATTTTAAGGGCCGCTAAGGCGCTAGTGCTAAGCGAGCTAATGGCGATTTTCCATGCCTGGTATGGAAAATCGTGATTAGTTAATTTAACTACTGTGGCAGAATATGGTAGAATTTGGCAGGTTACGTAAGTCCACCAAGTTTTATTACAGCTTTCCACCGTTTTTTCACCTGATAGCTTACGGTCCATAGAATAGGCCGTATAATGAGCCGTACGGCCTTTTAACGGGCCGTAGGCGTACTATAGGTACTCCGTTAGTCCCGTTCTACCTATTCTATAACTTTTAGGTTAAGCTTATTTGTGTTAATTAGGGTTTTAAGGGCTTAATATAGCTTTGCCTTAGTTATAGCGTCCGCTAGGTTGTCTCTGCTGCTAATCTATTTAACCTCCATAATCTTATGTTATTTATAGGCCTAACGTAAGCATATTAGGTCGACTATAAGCCTCTTCTCTTATATTGTACCTAGTTTAACTAGGCAGTTATAAAGGGACTTTAAATTAGTGCATAAAACTAGGGGTAACTACTCTAGTTATAAAATCTTCTAGACTGTTAATTTAATTACGGCTGCTATATTAAATCCATAAGCTAGTGTATATAGTTTAGAAGCTAGTATACTACGGGTTACTTGTTTGCACTTAATTAAAGACTAGTATAGTATATTTGCGTCCTAATTACGGTCCGTAAGTACAATTATAAAGCCGATTTGTGATAATAGGTCTTTATTATTGGTAAAGGAGGCGTCCGTAAATGCTAGTAAGCTAAGGAAACTTAGGTCTAGTGGTACAAAAGTAAGTCCCCTTGCTGTATTGTTAATTTGCCACTAAATACGCTTATTAAGCTGCTTAATATTTTCTTTTTACGGATTTACTACCTAGGCCGTAAAGGATAAGTTGTAGGCAGATTTAGGTTAGTAGACTGTGGCAATATAGGCGCCTCTTGCACGCTGTGCAGCGTATTAGTCTTTTGTATTTATAGTCTTACGGGTCTCTCTGTGGGAATTGGTGAGGTCCGTAGGCTTTGCTATAATAAGCTTTAGGTTTTAAGCTTAGCGTTCCTAGGTTAGCTAGATTAAGTTGCCCTTTTATATAATTAAGCCTCNNTTAAACTTAATTAGAGTCTACTTAATTAACTGCTCTCGCGGCTTTGCTAGGAACTTAGCTTCTTATAGTTTAGTCTCTTTAGCGTCCGCAAATATCCGGTCTGCTAAGAAGAGGGTATTATCTATTTGGAGTCTAATAATACTAAGGCCGTTTAATAGGCTGTATAGGAGGCAGGGGTTGTAGGTTAACTATTCCATTTTAAGTTTACTAACGTAGTGCTAGTAGTATGTCTTAAACCAATGGTTTTTGGCTTCTGGTACTCCATAAAGAGATTTTATAACCCGTAAAATTATTTCTGGTTATAGGTTAAGCTTATAGGGTAGTTATATAAAGATATCCCTATTTAGGTAGGTATTAGACTATATATAGGCTTATAAGATGTCCCGTAAGTAAAGGGCTACGAATTTAGTTTACTATAGTCTAGGCGTAAGTACGAGTATAATCCGTTAACTGACCCATTAAATTGTAGGCGATTGCGTAAGGACTAGGTCCTTTCCCTAGTTGTTATAAGCTTATATAATAAGCCTTAATTTCTTAAAGGCTTTATTAGTACTAGGGTGCTTAATCTTATTAATAAAGCGTAAGTTAAATATACGGACGCCTTGCGGAACGTCTCTCTCCGTTATAATCATAAAGATACCCTTTTTAAGTAGTCCGTTGATCTCTTTACGCCATAAGTCTGTAAAAGGGGTTTCCTATACTAGAACTGATATATCCGTAGGCGGAGATTGCTTTACGGATATGCCTATAGAGGTTAAGTAGTTCTCCGTTACAGGATTCTTATAGGGGCGTCCTCGGCTATACTTTACGGCAGGTTTAGTAGGTTTAGTAGGTTTCTAAGGGACCTCTAGGATAGGTAAAGGTGCCTCTAGTTTATTTAATTCAGTAGTCGTTTCTAGTTCATCTAGTTTAGTGGTTGCTTCTAGTTTATCTAGCTTAACGTCATGGGTGTTTTTGGGCCGAAAGTAGGGTTTTACGGACGTGCTTTTAAAGCTAGTTAGCCCGCTAGGAAGCTATACGTAGCACATCTCGTTTTCTACGGCTAGTAGATAGTAAGGTCCATTTTAACTACCGCTTTCACGCCATATAAGGACTTTAGAGTTAAGCGGGAGGTTATATACTAAGGTTGTATTAGGTCCGTTACGGTAGTATAGGGCGTTATTAATAGTTTATTTAGCCCGTAATTTGACTATTTCAGCTATTACCTTCCGTATTATAGCTGCTTATTCCGTAATAGACGGGGTAGGGGGGCCTAGGTTACTTATCCTTAGGTAGGCTCCGTAAACTAAAAGGGTAGGTACTAGTCCGTTAGGGCTAGCGGTGTTATTAACAGCTTTTACGGCTATCTGTAAAGCTAGTTCCTTTTAGATATCCTTATACTCGTCCGTAATAATCTAATAAGCTCTCCGTAGAGCTAGGTAAGCTCGCTTAATAAGCCTAACGGACTAATACGCCTTAACTAGAACAGCTTTTGTTAATATAGCCATGGCCGTAGCATACTACTGGAATTCCTTGCTAATAAAGTTCCTATTGGCGTCGTGGGTAATATACTTAGGAGGTCCAACGTACGTGTTAATTTAGCAAGTCTGTAAAATATCCTAAGTGTGCTTTGTGGATATATTTTGTAACTAACGGGCGGCTTAGTAGCGGGTTGCCTTATTAATTATGTGTAATACTAGGCTACCGTTAATATATATAATGTCTATATACACTAAGTGGTTAAAGTTAAGGTCCTTATAAAGGGTGAACTTAAATTGGCCTAGGGAACGTCTATATTTCTAGCAAAAGGAGCAGTATTTGGTTAGGTAATTAACTGCCTTCTTATTAACGTTGTTATGTCCAGAGCGTTTAAGGACTCTATATAGCTTTTTGGCTAACAGGTAGCCGAAACGGCGGTGCAGACGGTGGATTTCCGTACTGGTAAGGTAGCACAGGTTATAGTTGAAAGATTCCTAAATGTAGGTCTGTAAAGTCTCTCCCTATATAAGGAACGGGTGTTTAAATTGTTATATAATTAGTAGGGTAATATGCTTGCTTCCTGGGGTAGTTATAGGGCCGATTAAGGTATCTATAATATTGTTGTAGTAAACCTATAACCTGTCTATATCCGCAAGGCAAAGTAAGAAAGGGGTGTCTGTTTTTACTATATGGAAGTTAACTAGGCTAATTAGGGTCTTAACTATAACTGATCTAATTAATGCAGTTAAGTTAATGCTGAATTGGACGTTTACGGCCCTAGTTTGCGTAATATTAATATCCGTATTATTATTTGCGGTAGTCCTATATACGAGGTATTGTCCATAGCCTACAGTAGACTTCTTAAAGGCGCCTGTGTTAATTATAACACTGTAGAATTCCTTAGGGGTATAGCGTTTTGTGGTGATATATATAAATAGGTCCTGCTTGTGATTTATAACGTCTATAATGGGGGTGCTTATGGAATGGTTTTTAGGCGTAACTAAGTGTATAAAGGAATGGTCGGCTAATATGGTTATAATATTAAAGGCTTAGCTGTCCGTAAAAGGTCCAAAAGTGGTTAGGAATGTCTTTAAGGTCTCTTATTCTTAAGCGTCTAAGTTAAAGTCAATTATAAGGGCTTCTATTAACTTATTAGGGGGCTCTTCTACTTCCTCTCCTTTGTATTCTAAAATAAACTGGTTAATACGGCTATTAAGTCTCTTCCTAGACTTATTACGTTCTTCCTGGGTATACCTTATAGACTAATATCCTTCCTTACCGCACACGAAGCACTTCTAGCTGGTTTATCTGCGGGGGTATGTTTTTGTATAGGGGTTGCTATGGGGGTTATAGGTAGGACTTAGTTGGTATGGGTGCTGCTAGCGGTAGCGGCGGTCCGTAAAGTAGACGTCTAAGTCTGTTTGTGGATATTAAATATCCGTAATAAAGGCTTAAGTGCTACCTGGTAGGTTTAAGACTTTATACGTTATAATAGAGGAGCGTAGATTATTAATAAGGCCAGCTAAGGTATCTATAGGCTTATAGTAGGTGTACTTGCAGGGCTCTACTTCCTGGTAAGCCGTAATAAGTTTATTATGCAGAAAGTCGTCCGTTTAAAGCTTAATATTAAAACCGTGCTATAGGTAGTGGAGGTCTTTAATAAGGATTTACAGGCACTCTATGGTCGATTTTTTAGTATTCTTATCTATTACGGTCCGTAGCTTGGTCGCATTCTATTAGGTAAGGATATTACACTTATATTCCGGTCCTTTAAAGTAGTTACGTATAGCTTTATATAGCTTATTAAAAGGAACACCAAGGGGGTTACTCTTAAGGTTAGTGTAGTAGTAGTTAAGTGCTAGGCCGCGCAGCATAGTAGAGTAGGCTTGGCTAAACTCTTATTTAGGAATGTTAGCCTTTTGGCAGAGGTCCGTAAAGATAGTTAGTTTAAAGTTAAAGTTATTATTTTTGCCGCTGTACTTAGATTTATCGGTATAGAGCTTAGCTAGGTTAGCTAGCTCCTTGCCGTAGGTCTTTAATTAGGTAGGTTGCGGATCTATAACTTATAGATTTGTAGTTTATAAATATATGGCTTGCGGATCTGTGACTTGAACAATAGGGGTAATTTAGTCTGTATTTTGGTTTACGGGGGTATTGCGGTCTATAACTTAAGTACTAGGTGTACTTTAGCCCATAAGATTAATTCTAAAACTACTTAGGTTTATAGGACGAATTTAGTTAAGTGGGTTAGGTATAAGGCTAGCAATTATATTAAGTTTAGAAGAAGTAAAGAGTTCCTTAGTTTCTTAGAACTGGTCTAGGATTTCCTCTTTAATCCATTCTATTTAGTCCTTTTTATATATTATGTTATATAAGGACTATGCAACAGTAACTTATTTATTCCTTTTAACCCATACACCTTAGTTATATAAGAGGGTCCGTAGGTTACGGATAGTAGTAGGGTTGTATACTTTAAAGATAGCTTCCGTAAAGTCCGCGAAGTCTTCCTAGTATTACTCCCATAGGTTAACATTTATAAGCTTAAAATATTCATATTTAAGAACTTTAAATTTAATGTAGTTGTTAACGTTAGGTATAGACATAAGGTCGGCTCCCTGCCTTTACTTTTCCTGGCCTTTATTAACTTGCTTCCTTAGGTCTGCTATATTATATAGTGTAGTGTAGTACGTAATAGGTGGAAGAGGTCTTGTAGTGGTCTATAAAGGCGGTTAATATCCGTTACGGTTTATAGAAGGGTAAGGGTGTCCGTAAGGGGTCTTAACAGGTCCGTAGTAGTTTGTAAAGGGGTAGGGGGTCTCTATAAGGGGTCTAAAAAGACGTCGGAGGTATTAAAAGAGGGTGTAGTAGGGATAGGGGTTTGAGGTTTAAGGGTAGGGGGTTCCGTATAGGTCTGTATTTGCGTCTATTATACTTCCGGTAAACCATACTAAGACTTAAATAAGTATATAGAGTTGGAGATAAGTCCGTAATCCCTGACTTCTGACCTTCTAGTAGGTTATACTAGGAGTCTAAACGGGTGGTTGCTGTCGAGTATCGCTTGGGGGGAGGTATTAAGTAATTGCTAATCTGTGCGCGCTTACTGATTAGTATTTGTACTAACTTAATAGCACGAGTGAGTTGTATCCACGGGCACGAAATACATGTAGTATTGTATGCTTGTTTAGATGGTGACTGTTGATTATATAAAGCAGACTACGTGGTCTATATACTGATGCACCTCCCCCCTAATTAGTTAGTGCTTTATAAGTGCACTAGACGCGTAAGTAAGTGGTTGGTGCACTGAACGCGTAAACGCGTAAGCACGCGTTTGGTATAATAGGTGCTGTAATTATACAGATACGTAGTAGAGTTAATGGTATAAAGAGGAGTAAAAGGACAGCCTATAAAGAATTAGAAATTTTAAGAAATTATAAGGCACCTATAGAAACACTACCTGTTTATTATATATAGGGATTATAGTAGTATACTGCGTTTATATAAATTATTACTAAAGCTTAAAACAAAGGTATCCCTAAAGTATAAAGTCTATTTCTAATAATAGAGTATTTTAAAGGCACCTAAGAAGCACTATATAAAGCTATTCTATAAAAAAAAGGAAAGAGTTAGGTAATAACTTAAATACTAGTAGTAGTAATAGGAGTCTCCTCTTCTATCTTAATATTATTATTAACGGTATTATTGGCTTCTCTATCCCTAGAAGTATTAGCACTTTTACTAATATTCTTCTTAGAATAATAGGTACTAAAAGAACTAGTATAGGCGGAAGACTAGCAAGGAGAACGTTTATCTTAACGTTTATTGCTATCTTTAATATCCCTAAGTTCCAAATTAGCATCTAAGTAAGGATTAAAAAAACATTGGCTAAAGGAGTTAGTATAGTTCCTAAGTAAGTTACTAGAGAAACTTACCTAGCTAAAGTAGCCCGCGTAAGAGTATAAATATTATTATTAATAAGGATAAGCTGTTTGCATATACACTCCTAGATACTATATATCCGAGATTATTATATCTCCATAGTAGTAGAAACCCTTATTAAATTAAAGAGTCTATAAGTAAGGGAAGATACCTTCTATCCTTACCTATTACTATTAGGATGTTAGCGGAAATCTTAAATAGCGCGTTAAAGCCTATAAGTTTTATATATATAGACAGCGGGGATCTAGTATAATTAGCAAAATCTAGAATAGGATAGAATAGGAAATACTAGGATATAGGTCTTTCTCCTACTACGGCAATAAGAGCACTTAGATTTATTTTTACTAGAGTAAGGCATCTTATAAATGTAAAAAGGATCCTATATAAGAGCATAAATATAGCAATAATAGCATTTTAGGGAAATTGCCGTAGAAGTAATAGACGCTATCTAGGGCGTCACTAAAAGAGGAATAACACTACCGCCGGTTTAGGGATATGTAGAAGGACTATAAGCCATTATAAGAGAATACTCTAAGAAGTTAGCATTGTTATAAGAGATAAGGTAGAGATCCTATTACTTATAAACGCGTTTAAAAAAGATAATAAGGCAGTAATAGAAGTACGGCTAGAGATATAGAAGCTAAAAGGTAAGATATAATAAAAACAGCCTATTTAAGAACGAGATAAATAATATTATTAATAAAAGGATAAGGGAGAGACAATAATTTATAAACAGAAAGAAATTAAAATAAAAGACGTTATTATTAAAGCCCATTTAGGTAAATAGGGATAGTAGTTAGTTAACGCGTTATACCGAACAACCTCTAGATCTATTTATAACAAATTCCCAAAATTAGAGAGGTAAATCCCACCAAATTTTTATTACTATTATTAAAATCCCATTATAAAAGCACTATAAGGAGCTAGGGTAGGAGAAGAGTAGAGAAATAGAAGATAAAGTAAAGTTCCGCGCTAGTAAAAAGCTAGTAATAAGCCGCATTATAAAGTACCTTTCTACTAAGGGTTTCCCTAGTGGTTTTAGCTAGAACTCTATAAAAGCTTAGTAGAGGCGAAGTCTTAAAGAACTAAAACCCTAAAAGGGGAGGTAATTGTAATAGAATCCCCTAGAAGGTATATATCTAATAAAACGGTAGGAGGTTTTATCTATATCCCATCTATATTCTAGAAAACACAGTTAAATAGGTTAGAGGCAAAAGGTTTTACTAGCGTTTTAAAAGGAATATATAGGAAGCTAATTCCCCTCTAGAGAAGAACTAGCAATTAGTCTCTAAATAGAAGTAGTTAGAAGTATTTGTCCTTTAATATATAAAAACTTATTTTACCTTTTACTTATCTTTAACGTACCTTTAACTTACCTTCTACTTACCAGTAATACTGTCAATTAGATAATTATATATTTTGGTTAGGCTAGCCTCTTATAACAATATTATACGCCATTACGCCGCGTATATAAGATTATCTCTTTAAAACTAAAGAATGCTAGTAAAGAACTTACCTTATAAATAGCTGTTAAAGCTATTAACAATTCCGCTAGCCTAGATAGACTTATACCTATATTACTAGTCTTTAGCGCCTACCCTTAAATAACTAATAATTTTTTACTATCTCCCTCTATTATATAATAAGCTAAGGCTATTTATAAGGCAATAAAGGAGGTGCGATATCTCTACGCTATATACTAGGTTAATAACGCACTAGGAATAAAAAATAGCCTAAACACCTTAACTACGCTTAATCTGCTACTCTAGTTTAAGGTACGCGTATAGCATAAAAAGGGAGAATAGTTAGGCCTATATTAACTCATCGCAATTAATAATTAAACTTATACTATTTAAATGCCTTATAAACCCACTTAATTCCATTTAAATATTATTAAGCCTTACTACAAAAATAATAAATCTAAGCCTTTACAGGATGCCCTAAAAGATACCCTAAAGGAGAACCACAATTAACGTACTCTAGAAGGCAACTACAATCCTAAAATAATTATAGTAGATACGCTATAACCATAACGCAGTAGAGGTCGCCTAAAGGGATTATAAAATCGCTAATATCTTATTAATTTTAAAGAATAATTTATTGCTGCCATTAAGAGCAGAGTTAAGTTATTAATGGCCTTTATAATAGCTAAAGAGAAGGTTAACTTTAAGCTCGCAAAACAGCTCTAAAAGGAAGGTTATATTATAACTTTAGAAGCTCCTTTCTAAGTATCTAATAAGCAGGAGATCAACAGTCTTATTATAAGAGGAGTCTTTAAATTTAAGAAGTATAACCCTATTAAGTTTAATAAAGTTTATATCTTTAAGTTAAGGATAGTTAATAAGATTAAGGGTAAGGCTACTAATGCCCTATTTAAGAAATTAAGGCTTATTATCTAAGGTTACAACGACAATAATAAGGAGATAATTCTTACATAATCCCCTATAATTTAACGAGCTAGTTAATAAGTTATTATTATATTAGCTCCCTCCTTAATAAAGAATAAAATAGCGGTCTATTTACGAGATATTACTTAGGCCTACACCTAATTAGAGATATACCTTTAGCGCTTAATATTAACATACCTTTTAGAGCAAATTCGTTACCAATATCCTAAAGATATAATTATAGTTATACTTAAGCCATTATATAGAATTGCAGAGGTAGAAACCTATTAGTAGGCTACCTACAGTAAGCACTATAAAGAGAAGCTTTTAATAACTACTTCTATATTTAATCCCTACTTCCTTATTATAACTACGGGAACCCTATTTAGAATCGTTAGTATATAAACTAATAATATAATTATCTTAGGAGATAACTAATTCTTAGCTCTTAAAGAGGATAAGCTAGTAAAGGTAAATCTTATAGCAAAGCTAAAGGAAAAGCTTAATTTAATAATACTATTACTTTTTAATAAATACATCCTCTCCCTAAATAAGGATTTTATTGCTTTGCGCCAGAAGGGTTAAGGTAAAAAGATTAACGTTATTAACGTTAATTCCCTAAAGTAAGGATATATAGAGCAATACGCTTACAAAGCTTATATTGCTTCTATTTATTAACCTAAGGCTTTATTTAATCTCTCCATTGCCACCTAATACTAAAAACTAACTAAGGATGACGTTCTTACCCTAAATAAATGTCTTTTTTAGTAAATAAACTATCTTAATCAGGGACTACTCTACGTGCCTATTAATCTTCCTACTGCTAAGCTCTTTATATTTATTAATAGATCGTTTATAAATAACAAAGATTTTAGTTCCTAATTAGGATATAAAATTATTATCGCGAATAAATTTACTAGAGAGAATAACTTCACAATCTATAGCAATTTTATCTATTAGAGCTTAACTACGAGCAAACGCGTTACCTAAAGTGTTTTAGCGTTAGAGATATATAGAATAGTTAGCAAAGTTAATATAGTAATTACAATTGGAACTACCCTAAAGATAATTATAGATCGACTTAAACTTCCTATTATCCCTATAATTGTATACACTAACTTATATTCCCTCTATAAGTATTTAGTTAAGCTTAGTACTATAAAGAAGAAGCGCCTTATAATTAATATTATAGCACTTCGGCAATCCTATAAGCGTTAAAAACTTTTTAAGATTTAATAGATTAATAGCTAAGATAACCCGGTAGATATAATAACGAAGGCAAACCCAAATAAGGCACTAGAGACATTTATTAACATAAATACTCTACGTATATAAGTTAAAGGTTAGGTTAAAAGGGAGTCCCTAGAAATTTCTTAGTTATATAAGGTCTTAAAATATTTAGGAACTTTAACCAGCGGTTAAAGTTATCTAATTAGTTAGATTCTCTTGCTAAAACTTTTTTAGAGGGGGGGGTATAACATTCTATAAACCCTAACTTAACCTAGCTAATTAGGATTTTCTATCCCCGGGATAGAAAATCGCTATTAGCTCGCTTACTACTAGCGCCTTAGCGGCCCTTTAAACAAGATATCTACCTATAACTCCTAAGTAAGAAAGCACTACGTGCTAAAAGGCAAATTTTGGGGCAGCGAGACTTATATTATAATAGCAATAGTAAGTAAAAAGGACTGATATTTATTCCGCTAGTTAAGCGGTATATATATATAGATAGCAACTATAAAAGAAAAGTTGCTAGTATTAGGAATAAAGGTAAGTGGTTACTATATAAGGCACATTGCCATTATATATAGCAAGTTGCCGTTATATATCGCCGCGGCACTAGCGTAGCAAGGAGCCTTAAGCTCCTCGCCCTCCCTTATTAAGATATATAGAATAATAATTATTATACTATCTACGAACCATAGCTACGTAATATCCCCTTATGTAACCAACACTCGCATTACTTAGTTTAAATAAATTAATAAATCTTTTATTTGTATTTTTGCAGATTATACAGTTGGGTGTCATAAGTGTCCGTGCTAAGCGAATTTTCAAGATAACCCACCCCATTAAATTATATATAACAACCATATAAATAATTTTAAAGCTTTAAAAAATAGCTGAAGTTTATATTATATATTAAATCTAGCTATTAAAGCCTTTTTTTGGGTTTAAAACCTATAACTCTTTTAGAAATCCTATTAGTTCCCTTATAAGATCTATAATATTTAATATATATTTTCTACTACTAGATATTAATTTTTTTGAAAAAAATTTAATATCGCATAAAGATTTATATTTATTGTAACTTAGTATATTTAGAATATTATTTTAAAAGTATAAAAGTTTATTATAACGTTATAAAGTTAAAATTTTTTATTTTGTATGAGGAATTTCATTTTTTACCTACTTTTTTTGACTTTATAACCCTACAATAATTTTATATATATTTTAAACAAAATTTTAAATATAGAGTGTCTTAGTAAAAGCAAATCTCTATAAAATATTAGAATTTTAAGAAATATTTTTAATCCTTAGTAGTAGAAAATATATGCTAAATATAGTAAGTTTAGTAAAAAATCGGTAAAACATCAGGGCTTTTAATAAAGAACTGTAAAATATAAGACTTTAAAAAAGTTATAATAGCTAGATTTTATATAGTAATAGGCCTTATAACTATTTTAAAGCTCTAGAATTAATTTTGTGGTTGCTATATAGTAATTTAGCAAAAAATATCACATTTGGTGTGGTCTGGGCACGGACACTTATGACACCCCACTGTAGAGGTATAAACTAAAATAGCTCTAATATAATTAAGTAATATTAAACGCGGAAAATAAAGAAATAAGTACTAAGAGCAATTATAAAAAATATATATATAAGACTAAGCAAGCTCTATTTAATTATAACTAACGCTTCTATAGGGAGTAAGTTAGGAATTATAATAGAGCTATTATAAGTTCGTTTTATTCCTAGCCCAGATAATCCTTATATTTAAAAAGTGCTATTAGAAAAGAAGGAGCTATTCTTAAGAATTTTTTTAAAAAATATTAGCGATTATTCTATTAGTGCTTATAAGGAATTATATAAAGGAGTTAATATAACGTTTAAGGCTATATAGGTTATAGCTACCGTAAAGATAAACTCTTTAAAAGCGTAAGGCGTTATAATATATAAAAAATATTTTAAATTATTAAGTTTTCTAACTTTTTATATACACCAAACTACCTAAAGGTTAGCTTTAGTGTAAAAATTAATAAGCTGCAAATGGAAAATACTAAGTTAGCTTAAGAGTTAAGTAAATTAAAAGATAAGATATCCATAGAGATAGAGCTTAGGTAGTAGGCAGAGGTAAAAGTAAGTTAGCTTAAAAATACTAATTAGCAACTTTAATAGAAGGCTTAAAAATAGTATAATAAAGTATATTTAAGGGCTTAATTTAACCGGACTCCTATTAAAGGAGTTAAAGACCTAAGCGCCTCTAGGAGGTTATAAGGTCTTTTATTAGGTTAAATCCCTAATCTAAGCTTAAAAAATTTAAGTATTTAAAATTCGCTATAAGAATAAGAGATATTTAGAAAGTTATAAAAATAAGTAAGTAAGTAAGTATATAAAGTAGGAATAAAAGAGTATAGAATAAAAAGCGTTCTTTTAGTTAAACTAAATATCCGTTTATCTCTATTTTAGTTATACTAAGTATAGAAACTGCTTTAAAAATATAATAAGTAATTAGGCGTTAGTTTTTATACTTTAACTTAAAAAAGATATATATTCTTAGCTTTAAATTAATAAGTAGTTATAATTTATAAAGATTCCTAGCTACTAACACTTTACTTAAGTAAATACTTTTTAGAGCTTAACGACTTAAGCAAAACTTTCTCCTTAGAACTACTGTTATTATATAATAACCCTACTACCTAAATCGATATTATTATATAGACGTATAGTAATGTTTAAGAATACGCTATCTACGTTATTCCTACTATTAAGTATTAAGTATTGCGGTAGAGGTTCTTAGGTTAAGGTATTTAATTCTATTAGTTATTATTTATAGGCATAATTAAAAACCTAATCAGAAAAACGATGGATATAGGATTTTAAGCGGGTTTAGAGCATAGGCTAAGACCTAGTAAAGGCTATAGCTTATAGTAGGCGTTTAATAATAATAAAAATGCACATATAAATAATTAGAGATGTTATTAGTTAATAAAGAGATAAGATAGTATAATATATACATATTTCTAGTATAGATTATATAAATTTATCTAATAATATTAATTTATAAAAAAAATAGAAAGGGCCTAATTTTAGGCCCCCGTTATATCGCTATAGGTTAGCTATTTTTATATTACTTAGGACTATTTTTAGGACTAGAAGTTCTTATATAAGTATTAGAAGAATTTATATAGGAACTGGCCTATTTCTATTTTAATATAACTAGTTTTAAAGCATTATCTTAAAGTCTATTATCCTTTTACTATAGTAAAGAGAGGAACGTGGCTAAAGTAAGGTATCTTAGTTACCTTTATACTACTACTATCTATTATATAGTTCTAGCGCTATAGGTACTATATAAGAAAAGCAATATAAAGGTGGGTATTATAACCTTAAGCGTAAGACATTACGCTCTATCTAGATTTATATAGGTAGTTTAGCTAATAGGTTCTTAAAATTTAGTTTAATTTTACTATAAAACCTCTAGATAATCCCTTTATTATACCACGTACCCCTCTAAAGCGAGACATCCTTTAATCTTTTTAGACTAAAGTTATAAGTATTACTAATAGCGTTGCGACGGCTATCCCTAGTACTATTAGCTAAGTATAAAGCGCCGTAAATACTGCCGCTATAGCTATTCCTAAATCAATTAAGGAATTAATTCCTAAAAGTTGCTTACTAGGTACAAAACAATTCTATATTAGATTTACTTATAATATAACATATAATAACTTACTATTTATTAGCGACTTAGTTAATTAAGGTATAAGTACGGCAAGAGGGACGCGCAAGCCTATATAATTGGTAGTCTATAAATAAGGATCTAAAGCTAAAGAAAGGAAAGGAGATAAAGGGCGGCGCCACTTAACATTATATATAATCCTTTAGTTACGTAACGGCAATTATATAAAACTGTTTACGATTATCCACTACAATTTACTAATATCTACTGGTTTCTACTGGCGCCGTAACATTACCCCCCCCCTTTAAAAAAGCCTGCCCTTAGGCTTAATATATTCGTTTTATATCTATAGGGTATTTTTATTTTTATACTTAATAGGTAGCTTATTATCTTTACTATTCTAGCATTTTATCTACTTATTAAGGTACTTTAGGGGCCTAGGTTTATTAGGGTAACGGCTATAAAACGTTTAAAGCTTATAGGGACTACCTATAAAGTTCTATATAGGGTACTAAGTAGAGTCTAGGTTATATAGTTTCCAACTAATATAATATTTTAACGTTCCCCTTACAAGCTTATAGGCTAGTATCTCTTTAATTTCCTATTTACTGTTACTATTAACTTAAATTAATAGGGGGGGTTTATTCTTTTATCTAGGTAATAGGTTGTTTATAGCTTTTTATAGTTTATTTAAAGAGAAAATAGGGTAAACCTTAATTAAATCTAGAAGCTTTACTTTATATAATGTTACGGCACTAACCTGACACGTTGTTATGGCTCGTGTACGAAGGCCAACGGCTTTGAAAACGGTCCATCTACTAAACGTAAGGAACACCAAAATCTCTACCTTTTGGAATTCGTATGCAATTTTAACCTAACACCTAAAACTCTTAATTAAAGTATTATATGATAGAGAAGAAGCAGATTAGTTATTCCCTAGAATTTTACAATAGTTAAATTCAAGGCGCAATTGCTATTTATTTGTTATCGCGGGCCTAGAATACGCAAAATACTTGCTTAAAAAATTGGACCGTTTTTAAAGCCGTCGGCCTTTGTACGAGTATACATAAACACGGACCTAACCCCTAAGCGACACGTATATATACCGCCTTACCTCCTACAGTGATATGCACAACTAGCTTCCACCCCCCTTTAAAAAAATATTTTTTCGCTTCGGCACGCGAGCTCGCTAAATCGCCACTAACTGTATATAGTAATTGTAGCGAACGCATGTGCCTGCACGTAAGGGTTACTAGGACAATTAAATTGAAGCTATATTAAACTTACTTAACCTACTAAAGTTGTAATATCCACTTAAAATCGTGTTATACTATTATTAATTTGCCCTTAATATGCATCCTTCTTTAAAACGCGCAGTAGCTTAATTAATGGGCGAGAGTCCTCCTTCCTAATGAACTCGACGAAACTACCTTCCTCCCTCCTTATTACCTGGGCCCCTATTACCGTCAAGCTATCGCCTAAATATAGTACGATAGCCGCTAAGACGCGAATACAACGCCGTTTACCTAGGTTTTATACTAGAGGAGCTTAAGGAAATAGATAACAATTTGGAAGCCGCAGTAGAGACTAACAAGGAGGTAGAAGGCTGGCGTGCACACTACCAAAGTTAGTTTGGTAGATTACCTTAATTAAGATCTTACGAGTTACTATATTTAACGCAGGAGCCGCTAGTATTAACACTACGATATTAGGCCACGGCCTCTTAGGAAGCTGCTCTTATTCCTTAGGCTCGTGCTCCTTAGGCTTCTTAGGCTCGTGCTCCTCCAATTACTTACTTACTACTAGCCTCTCGCTTACCCCTAAGGGCTTGCTTAATAAGTAAGTATAAGGATAAGCCAATTACGCCGCCGCCTTACCTACGTTTTAAAAGCGAGATTGGTAATATAGAGAGGAGAAGGGGCGGCGTGTTTATCACTTATAATTATAATGTAGTGATTCGATACCTAAAGGATTCGTCTTTTACTAAAACTCTTATTGGTATAAGCCTTTAGCTTTATAATCTTTGGCGACTTTAAGTCTTCCCTATTTGCGAGAGAGAGCTACATTATTAAGAGTAAGGTATTTGTATTAAGCTCTAGTTAATTAAGGCTAAAGTCAACACTTAGTACGTAGGCGTTTATAACGTTAGATTTAATATAATAGAAGTTAAGGTTGCAGCCTAGTGGCAGAAGATTAATACTTAGCTTATATTGTAGGCAAAGTATACTAATAGAAGCGGCGCGATTAAGGCTCTTACCGTTAACCTCTTAATTATATATACTCTAGCAGGGGCCTCTTATTCTAGAGTTAGCTCTTATCCATTAATACTTAATTAACTCTATAGTAAAGTTTTAACGCCCTTATAAATTTTAGAGCAGAGCTTAACGCCTTGCGTACCTCCTGCTAGTAACGCCACCGATTTAATAGAATTGTGGGTTAAGCTTACTAGATATTGGCGTTATAAGAAGTACTACCTAAATGTTAATTAGTGCTACGTTCTTGGCCAGGTAGACGTTAAATTAATAGATAAGGACTTAAGAGAATAGGTAACTGGTATCTAGTAAGGCATTGCGAATATTTAGAATCCACCTTATTAGCTTGCTATACGGCTTACTAAGAGAGCAGTAGGGGGAGGAAATAATAGTAGAAGAGTACGTCAATCAACCTCTGGTAAAAACTCTACTACTAATACTCCAGGCGTTATTAATTACTTTTACGTTAGCTCTATAAGCCTAATACCAAATTAGTAAACTCCTATACTAGTAAGCCAACTAACGTTATTGTTCTTACCTATATTGCTAATACGCCGCCTATAAGGTATTAACCGTGTAAAGGATCTAGAGGAGTTCTTTATATATTAGAAGCAGAGTATATCTAGCGATCTTAACTAGGAGGCTAACTTTAAGGCGGTATATAAAATCGTCTATAATCTAAAATGGGACTTAGAGCTCCTATATAATAAATTTAATAGCGCTAATCCTATTAAGGAACTCATATAGGCTGGTGTTAAATTAGGTGTTATAAGGCGGCTATAGAAGGATTTAAAGAAGTAGGCAAATAAATGTTAGATTTAGCTTAAAGGAAGTTTTTAAGACGTAGATACTTAGCAGAATATAGGGTTTTTTTTAAGACGTAGATGATCTTAACTAGTAAAATATAGGGTGTCTTTGTTACTGCTAGCGCCTCTGTAGTAATAAAAACACCCTATATATAGTGTATTTATAAGTATTACGTATAATTAAGAACGCCACTAAAAATCGATCTTCTCTTATACTAAAAGCCTTACCAGTTATACCCACTATGTTGGAAATGTCCTCTTGCGCTCTTGCTCTTGCTGCCAACCTTATCTATACTCTAAAGAAGAAAGGCTTTAAAGCTATAGTTGAAGCTTTTAGGGTGCTCTACCTAAGAGAACCACTCCCGCTAAATAAAAGCTTTTAGCTCTCCGAAAAACTCTTTAATTGGATTTAAATTAGGTGAGTATATAGGTAAATATACAAGCTTAACCCTAAACGCGTTAAAGAGAGCTTATATCCTCTCTAAGTAATGGAAGCTGGCGTTATCTATAACTACTACTGATTGCTTAGTAGGAAAGCGATTATACCGCGGTAGAAGAGTATTTGCTACCCAGAACTTAAAGCCTTCGCCATTTGTTAAGCCTTTATATACTAAGGCTACTAGTACGCCGTTAACTGTATACGTAGGTAGTATATTAAGCCTTGTCTCACCCCAATTATATAGTGTATATAATATTAGTATAACACTAGAGGGAGCCTAGCTAGTCTTCCGTACGCCCGTCTTTAAATCCGCACTAGACTTATTTATAAATACTAATTAATTGGCGGTATACTGTGATATAATAGCGAAATATATATCGCGATTGTAAGAGCTGCGCTTAAGGGCTACCTGGTAACACTACTTTATATAAGCTACTCTCTAAGCTCTATAATAAGAGGATCTAATTAGCTTACCCGCTTTCTTATTTAGCTAGCTAAATAGAGCTTTTAAAATATTGTATAGCGGCTTACTATGACACCAAAGATATTATAGATTAACTACTGCAACTTATTACTAAAGAGAGTTGGCTTTTCCTCTAGCCGTATTAGTATTACCACAATTATTCGATTGCTTAGTAAAAACTGGCTACCTTTACCATTTAGAGGTGCCCAAGTCGAACTAAATATCCATAAGTTCCTCCTAATTGCGGTAATTAAGCGAGTTATATAACTAGCGGTAGAGGCATACTCCGCTTAAGTTGCTCTAAGTTAAAGAAGATTCTTAATTAGGGCGTGCTGATATGGGCCTATTCGCGGAGCTATATTACGGATAGTATAGGTAGAAACCTTAGGATATTTAATAAAGATCACGACACTGCGGAGGAAGACCAACTGTAAATAGCTTTAAGTCCGCTAGAAGCAAAAGTTCTTACAGCCAAGCATATGGCTTCGCTACAATTACTATATATAGTTGGTGGCGATTTAGCGAGCTCGCGTGCCGAAGCGAAATAATATTTTTCTAGAGGGGGGTGGAAGCTGGTCGTGCATATCACTGTATATAGCTCCTTACACGACATTATTTATCAATAATATACAGTTACCTCGTACCTCGTACCTTAATAGTTAGCACGTACTATAATATATAAGTTATTACGGCGCTAGTAGAAACTGGTAGAAACTAGTAGATTATAGCTAGTAAATATTAGTAGATTGTAGCAAATAATCGTAGACAGTTTTATATATTTTAAAATAATTACTATTATATAACTAGAGGATTATATATAACGTTAAGCGGCGCTATCTTCTGTCTCCTTTTCTTTCTTTAGCTTTAGATCCTTATTTATAGACTACTAATTATATAGGCTTGCGCGTTTCTTTTACTATACTTATGCCTTAACTAACTAAGTTGCTAATATTATTTAAAGCTTAACTACGCTTTCTTTTTAAGAAGGAACTTAAATATATTTACGGACTATAAACTAAAACAGAATATAAAATTAGACCTAAAGAATAGAAAAGAATAATAAGACCTATTAAATATGTATAGATTAAAACCCCTATAGAATTCTATCAGAAGTTACCCTAATAACTATACTACTATATTAAGAAATACAGCGGCCGGGAAAGTAGCTATAAGACCCTTAAATACCTCTAATAGCAAAATAGTAGCTAACTTAAACTCTTAGGTAGAGCTTATAGCAGCTAATACCAAAATTAAACAACTTTAAAAGCTGCTTAAAGCTAGAAAAACCCCTATACCTAGTAAAGAGTTATTAAACACCTAGAGACTTACTATAGTCTTTAAGGCCCTAGCCTATTATATAGTATTAGTATTATTATAGTCTATAAAAGTTATAGACCCCCTATTGCTTATAGATGGAACTAACCTTATATTTAATAATTGGAAGCTTTAATTATAAAATAATCTTAAAGTTAATACAGACTACTTCTCTACTACTTAGGCTAAAATAGCTTACGTTTTTGGCCGTACTAGTAGGGATATATAAACGCACCTATATCCGTAATACGTATAGGACTTAGTAGATCCCTTCCTCTTTAAAGAAGAAATAATTATTTATATATCTTCTATTTATAAAGACCCTTTTAAAGTATAGAACGCCTAACTTAATTATAAAAGCCTAAATATAAAAACGATAGAGATATTCTTAGCCTTTTAGACCCGCTTTTTATACCTAGCCGGCTAAGCTTAAATTCCTTAGGAAGATCTAATACTAGACCTATTTAATAAGCTTACCCTAAACCTGCAGCAAGCCGTATTACTAATTTTTACTATTATATAGACGCTAAAGGAACTTATAGACTAGTGCTTAGCTATTAACTAAGGCCTCTACTAAATTAAGGCATGTGCTAAATAGTATAAAGCTAGAAACCCTTTAAATTAGACTATAAGTAATATAAAAACGGCCTATAATGCCCTAGCATAATTAGCAACCCCTATAGTACTACCCGTATAGCCTATTACTAATTTAGTAGCTAGCTATACAGCTAGTCCTACTATAGGTCTAGTGAATGCTCGGCCTATATATAGCAACCCCTATATATAGGCCTTTAGTAATTAAGAAGCTTACTTCTCTTATGGTTAAAAAGGCTACTATATAAAAAATTGCCTAATAAATATAAAAGCGGATAAGGTTTTATTAATCTAGAAAAATAGTATAAAGTTAGAAAAAAAGAAACCCTAAAGAAAGACTCCTCTTTAGAGTTAAAAGGGATTAATATATTAGATATTAATCTAAGTTAGCTAGTTAGTAGAAGAAGCTATACTATCCCTTATACTTTATTCCGTAATAAATACTAAGTTTTAACCTCTACTTTAGCTAACTTTAAAGTAAATGCCTTTACCTTAATAGATACCTAGTATAATATAAAGCTAGCTAACCTTTTAAATATACCTATTAAAGAACTACCTAAACTAATTCCTATTTATAGGTATAATGGGCAGATAGGGCTACCTACTATAACTATCTTATAGATTTACCTCTGTGTTAATAGACAAAGGTAATATAATATCCCCTTCCTTATTACGGACCTAGGTAGCTATAATATAATCTTAAGGCAAAAATAGCTAGCCTATTTAGGCTTATAGCTTAATATATAAAGTAGACGGCTTATCTAACCTAAACCTTACCCCTAACCCCTTTCTTTATAAAAGAAACTAGCATTATAATAAAAAACCTTATATAGCCCTAAATTAATACTATTTACTAAGCCGATACTATATATAGGGATTAGGCCTTTAAGAAAAATATATAGCTTAATTTATAACAGATTTATATACTACATCGCCCTAAACTACTTATATTTTATTACCCGCATTAAAGACCTAGAAAGTTAATAGTAACCTAAAAAAGCCCCCTATATAGCTATAGAGGACAGTAAGGGATATTAGACGTTATACTAAACTAATAAATTAGAGAGATAACCTATAGAAGATAGAATAGGAGCTAAGAAAGATTATTAACTCTAAATTATAAAATACGGTCTAGAAAACGGCTATAAGGAAACTAGCGGACCTCCTACTAGTTAATATTTACTATATTAGTGCTATAGGATTCTACCAGAACTTAGTTTAGCCTAATACCGTTGTCTTTATAACAGGCTTATATAAAATTAATTAAACAATTAAGGAAAAGGAAAGTAAGCTTATAGATAAGGAACTAGTAGAATAAAAGCTGCCCTATTAATACTAGAAATTTAAGAATATATTCTCTAAAGTAGCGTCTAATATACTTCTACCTTACTAACTATATAACTATAAGATTAAAATTAAGTAGGGTAAGGAAAAAACCCTTAGCTTTAGCCCCCTTTATAAGTAGTTTATTATTAAATTATAAGCTATAAAGTAGTATCTTATTAATAACCTAAATAAGGGCTTTATTAAGCCTAGCTAAGCCCCTTTTGCCTTACCTATTCTCTTTATTAAAAAGCTAAATAGAGGACTCTGCTTTTATATTAACTACTATAAGTTAAATAATATAACCCGCAAGAACCGCTATCCGCTTTCCCTACTTAATAAGACTCTAGCCTAAATAAGTAGAGTTAAGGTTTTTATAAAGCTTAATATCTACTAGGCCTTTTATTAAATTAAAATAAACCCTAAGTTTAAGAGTTTTACTATATTTTAGACCTATTACTAAATATATAAATATAAGGTACTTCCTTTTTAACTAATTAATGGACTAGCTATATACTAGCGGTTTATAAATAATATACTCTTTAACTACCTTAACAACTTCTATACGGCCTATTTAAATAATATTATAATCTACTTTAAGAATAAGCTAGAATATAAGAAGCATGTCTATAAAGTTTTATAATAGCTCTATAAGGCTAGCTTTTAGGTTAATATTAAAAAGTTGGAGTTTAGTATTAAGTGTATAAAGTACCTAAGTTTTATTATTAGTATAAATAGAATTAAAACTAACCTAAAGAAAATAGCTATAATTAACGAGTAAGTACCCCTATGGACCGTAAAGGGGGTATAATTATTTTTAGGTTTTTATAACTTCTACTAACACTTTATTAAGAACTATAGTAAAATTACCTAGCCTCTTAACCGTCTTACAAAAAAAACCAGCCCTTCTACTTTAACGCTATATATAGGTAGGCCTTTAATAAGCTTAAAAAACGGCTAGTATTAGCTCCCTTACTTATTTATTTTAACCTAAAACGGCCCTTAATACTAGAAACTAATGCCTTAAATAGTATAATAGCTAGAATTTTTTCCTAGAAGCAACCGGATGGAGAATAGCATCCTATTATATACTATTTAAAAACTATAATAAATACTAAGCTAAACTACTATATCTATAATAAAGAAATGCTAGCTATTATTTTTAGCTTTTAGCACGAACGTATATAGCTAGAGGGGACCCCTAAGCCGATTAAGGTAGTTTTAGATTATAAGGCCTTAGAATACTTTATAATAATAAAAGCCTTTAGAGCCTAGTAGGCGCGCTAGGTAGATATCCTATTTTAGTTTAATTTCCTAATTATATATAGGCTAGGCGCCACTAACTATATAAACGCTTTTATAAGGCGTAAATAGGACCTAAATAACTAGATAGCTGTAAAGAGTTTATTATAAACCTAGACGTTACTATAACTAAAGCACCTTAACCCTTAAATACGGGAAGAACTAAGCACTAAACCTTTAAGCGTTAAGATATGTCCTATTAACCTTATTAATAAATTACTATAAGTAAACCGTATAGGCCCTTCTCTATAGAAGTATCGCGAAAAGGTAAAGGACATTATTAGCTTATAGTCCCTTAAAAATAGACTGCTTAAGTACTAGGAATAGCGTTAGCGACTTAGTTAATCAAGGCATAAGCACGGCAAAAGGGACGCGCAAGCCTATACGATTGGATTGTCTATAAACGAGAATCTAAAGCTAGGGAAAGGAAAGGAGAAGAAGAGCAGCGCCGTTCGATGTTTTATAAGATCTTCGCGTCACGTGACCGCAATATGCGGCAATCTGTGGCAACTTGCCGGTGCGAAGTTCTGCCAAGTTCTGCAGTGCCGTAATAAACGGCTAGTAATAGTAAAAGAATAGAACTTATAAACCTAGCTTATTACCAAAGCACATACCTAGGTCTCTACGGCTTACCCTAGAAAAAATAAGACCTATAAGATTATTAGTAACCGTTACTACTAGCCCGGAATAGTTATAGATATTAACCGTTATATATAAAACTGTAATAACTACTATAGGTTTATAATCCTAAGAGACAAGACCTAGGACTATTAAAACCCCTCCTAATACTTAATCGCCCCTAGTAGCACGTCTCTATAGATTTTTATAAGTTACCTATAGACCGTAACGGATACGATATAGTTATAATTTTAGTTAACCGCTTTAGTAAGCGCCTATTTTTAATTCCCTATTATAAGAATATTAATACTAAAGAGGCGGCCTAAATATATATTTATTACGTCTACTAAATCTACGGACTACTAGATACTATTATATCTAATTATAGGCCGTAGTTTATATTAGCTTTTTAAAACAAGTTTACTTAAATCCTAGGCATTAGGCTAAAGCTTTCTATAGTATACTACCCCTAAATAAACGGTTAAACGGAGATTATAAATTAATACTTAGACTAGAGACTTTAGCCCTTTATTAACTACTTCTAAGATAACTAGGCTAAACTACTACCTCTAATAAACTATACCTAAGCAACCTTACCCCATAACTCTATTAGATTTGCCCCTATTAAACTAGAAATAGGCTATTTACCCTAAATAAGCTTTAACTAGGATAAGCTAAAAGGACTAAGGACTATACGTAAGAAACTATCCTATAACAATATTACGGACGCTTTAAGTACAATGTTATAACTACTTGGAGAGGAGTCAGAAGAAGCTAGTTAGTTAATTTAGGCATAGTCTAGGATGGAACCGGTAGAACTATATAATGAGAAATAGTAACCAAGGTTATATAACGTAATCTATATAATCTATAGGATTTATATAATCTATAATAGAGTAGATAGAGTGTATATACATTATATATAAGAAGGTTTTTATAGGAGTACGGTTGTGTATTTAAGGACCCTTAGTCCCTACCTAGATAGTTTCTTCCTTATAGTAATTCTTAGAATATAATTAGAGTTAATCTATTAGGCAACCACTCTACCAGTTATTATTACGTTGTTAACTTTTATATTTATATTTCCTATACACCTAGCCTAATAACGAGCCTACCGTAGTTCCTGCTATAAGGTTCCGTTATATAATTACTACCTAGTTATAGTATTAAACACAGAAAGTTAAATAATATACCACTAAAAGCACTAGCCATGACGCTATTAACGGCGGCAACTACTTTAAGGTTAGGTAATAACACTAATATAGCAGATACTAACTTATAGCAACCTATAACGGTTGGATAACTATAAGAGATAGTCGACTAGCTAATAGAAAATAATGTAATATTAGAAAATAGGATTAATAGAATAGGAGCAGCGAAGATTAAGCTACTATTAATTAAAAGGTATTTAGGAGAGAGATTAAAACTTAAAGGATTTCTTACTTAAATGTACTTTAAGGTTATATAAGAAGGAGCTAAGCTGCCAATACCTATAGATTAAATAGCATATGCGGGACTATTCCTATTAGAAAGAGCACTTAAGTGGTTTAAGCCTTACCTTACGGAAATATAGGTAAATAAAATAACAACCACTAACTAAGATATGCGATTTATATTCTTAAGCTAGGAAGGGTTTATAGAGTAACTTATGTAAATATTTAGCGACCTAGAATTAACAACTACGGCAAAAAGAAAACTCTAAGATATTACGTAATAAACTTTAGTAATTAAGTACATAACGTAGTTCTAGACATTAGTAATATAAGTAAAGTGGAATAATAAGGCGCTTATAGTATAGTATAAGTAGGGATTTAAAGTTAAAGTTTAGGATGTAATTATCCTAATAGAAGATGTGGATACCCTAAGGAAACTAATAGATTAAGTAATTAAGATTAATAATTAGATCTACTAAAGGGAACAGGCTAAGAGAGGCTAAGATAGAGTTCTATAGTTATATAAGGCGTAAAGTATATAATAACTAAAGCTAAGTTAAAAACTATAGTATGGCGCAGAGCTAATAGACCTAAGTAGTACTANAAAAGCCTATAAGAGATAGAGTAAGAAACTATAGAAACCTAAAGAATAAGGGTTAAGTAATTAAAGGTCTAAGGATTAGAGGCTAAATTAGGGATCTTAGTAGCAGAAGATATTTAGGCGGACTCTATAGCAAGAAAAATGGTTTAAAGAGGAAGCTTATATAAATTACGGAAAATAAGGTTATTATATTAGAGATTATAAAAGTAGTTAGAGTTACTACGCAGTAAAAGAAACGAGATTAGTAGACGATATATATATATAAAGGGATAATAATATACTGTAAGGAACAAAAGAATGTTTAATTAAAAGTTTTACGTTTTATTATAATAATATATACCAAATTTATAAGAACGCTAAGTACGGCGTAAGCTATTGGCTATAAGAGCTATATTTAGCGGAATGTAAAAAAACTAATAAACCAGTTCGTAGATTAGATATTAAGGATAATAACTTTAACATAGGCAAAATATTTTATAACGATAAGGTAATAAAAGCGGCTTACTAGGAGTATATAGACCTTAGAGATATTATATAAGAGGTAAAGGATAATTCCACTATAGAATAGGGAACATTAGTAGGGATTAAGACCCTACTAAACACGATATCTATCGCTTTATAAGATATAAGAGAAGTAGGACAGCGAGCTACTTTAGTACTTAATAAAGGCAAAAAGCTAAAGGCTTAAGATTCTTAAGATAAGATGTAAGATAACTAAGATTCTTAAGATAAGATAAGGTAAGCTTAAGGACCTATAATAGACGATAACTAATAGAGCAGAGCAGTAGCTTAGTTTAAAGATATAAGAATAAGCTTAGAATAGAGTTTCCTATAGGTATAAGATTCTTAAAACAAGATAAGTAAGATTTAAGATTCTTAAGATAAGATAAGAATATTAAGTAAG
Organism: Cenococcum geophilum 1.58; assembly: GCF_001692895.1. Taxonomy (NCBI): domain Eukaryota; kingdom Fungi; phylum Ascomycota; class Dothideomycetes; order Gloniales; family Gloniaceae; genus Cenococcum; species Cenococcum geophilum. The sequence goes on along the minus strand of NW_027137563.1, from coordinate 712,413 downwards.
CCTAGTTAGACTAAGGCTAAAGCAAAGCTTAAGATAGAAGTAAGCTTAGGATTAACAATTTAAAGGGGTTAAGAATTCGGAGTATAAATAAGGACACCCATAAATAAAAGGCAAGAGGTTTCTTTATAGATTAGAGAATCTACAGTATAAATAGTAACTAGACTAGAAGACAAATATATAGACCTAGAGGACTTACTAGGAGGACATAGTGTTCGGCCTAAAGATTAAAGAATTAATACTAAGATTAAAAAGTAGAAAGACTTTAAGAATCTATCTATAAGACGCAAACTAAAAGAAACTATAAAAGAATTTAGGTAAAGAATTATCGCATAGTAAGAATAGAAACTAGATAAAAGATCTAATCTATTTACTTACTCGCAGAGATAGAGATATATTCTAAATAGTGTATTATATTGGGGGGTATAGGCCTAAGGAGAGGGTAATTACCTCAGCCTGCTGTATTGCATAGTAGGTTCCCTACTATCTCAAGCAGTGGTAGATGATTACACACTTATTGCCCCCCTCGGGCCTACCGCAAGCCTAAGAGGCTGCAAAATCTATCTATAGGGTGGAGGGTGGGAAAGCGAAAAGCCGAAAGGCTAATTGTGATAGATATTGATGTTGCTGTTCGGAGGGAAGGCATGACTTCGCTTTAAATAGACATTTTTATCTATTCACTTGCTCGCAGAGATAGAGATATATTCTGAATAGTGTATTGTATTGGGGGGTGTAGGCCCAAGGAGAGGGTAATCATCTCAGCCTGCTGTATTGCATAGTAGGTTCCCTACTATCTTAAGCAGTGGTAGATGATTACATACTTATTGCCCCAAACAACGCGTACCGTTAGAAGCTAGCGGTACGAGGCCTGCCCCACAACCAATATAGAAGTAGGAATATATCTCGTCTTTTTTTGCGCCCGTAGGGTATTGTTAAAAGACCATTTGGGTAACCCAGAACCTAGGTAATATCAAAGGCTATTAACGACAAACCTAGCGGTATAAGGCCTGCGCCTAATAACCAATATAGGAGTAGGAATATATGTCGTCTCTTTGCGCCCATAGAGTATCATTAATAACCGTTCGGGTAGGTAATATCGAAGGCTATTAACGACGACGACGATAGGAGAAGGAAGCTGGAAAGCGTCAATTCAAAACCTGTTGAAAAACCCTATGGGAAAAATTATCAGGAAAGACTACTTATCAGCTGTGGAAAGACGCGACGCGAAACTTCGCGATCCTCCAGGGGTAAGACGTTTTATCGCGACGACAACACAACGCCGTACGGCATAGCATTATCAAGGCTATAAGACGAATGAACAACAAAATCTCTATCAAATAAGCCTTATTTCAAAGCGAAAAGCCAAAAGGCTGATTGTGATAGATATTGATGTTGCTGTTCGGAGGGAAGGCGTGACTTCGCTTTGAATAGACATTTTTATATATTAGGACGTATAAGGGATAGAGCACTAGTATAAAGAATTACTAATAGGCCTAGGGCAGGCATATTAAGAGCTAAGTAGCTTACTAAACTGGAGAATAAAGAGGATCTAGGAATCCCTATTAGGTTTAAAAAAATAATATATAAAGGGCTATTATAACGCAGTAATAAAAAGATACTTCCTTACGGATAAGCTATATATACTTAAAAGGCTATACTAAAAGTGGTATAAGCAACGACATAACAATAAGTAGGAAGATTTCTATATATAGTTAGATAAGAAAGTTATCTAAAACCACCTAATTATAGAAAAGGCTATAAGTTATATTAAAGGAGCCTTAATTATAATATTAAAAAATCTAGAGGAGTAATTAGAGGACTAGAAAAGTAAGAGATAAATTATAGTACCTGCGAACGAAGTTATAACACTTAGATTAATATAAGAGAGGTTTAAACTTAAGGATAAAGACGAGCTAAGAGTTAACCTAAAATACTAAGTATACTATATATTAGTATAGATTGTATACGTAAATAATGCGTGCAATATATATAGAGTACTAAAAGATAAGAACCGAAAGTACCTAGTAAGGATATATTAGTTATTAGATAAGGCGAAATATAGAAATATTAAGTATATATATAGTTGGCACCTAGTAGAAGTTTAAGAGTTAGGGGACTTAATACTTTAACTAGAAAGATTCCTTATAGAAGAATACTTAAACGGATAATAGTAATAGAAATACCTAGAGAATACGTATTTATAGTATATTAAAGATAAAAAATAAATTAAGTATTAGCTAAAAGAGGGCTAAATATAAATAGGATTAAGTAGCTAATAGTTAGGAAAAGCAGAGGCCTATAAAACTAAAGGGAACTAGTAGTAGAGCCTTAAACCCTTAAAGGAATTTAAGAACAACACCTAAATTTATAAGTTAAATAGTAAGATTAATAGTTTAAAGCGCTAATAGATAGTAGAGCAACGCGAAACTATATCTTACTAGTAGTAGTTAAGAGAATAGAACTACCTTATAAATAGAAGGAATAACTTTACCTATTAGTTATAATTTTAGGAGATCTAATAGCCTATAGAGGAGGTATTATTAATCTGGAAATAGGACCTATTTAGCTAACTATTAAAGGGAGACAAATTAAGATATCTTTTAATATCCTACTATTAGGACGGGATAAGGCAGTACTAAGAATGCCTTAGTTATAGGAATATAATTTAAGAATTAATTAGGTTATAGGTTAGGTTAATATTAAAAATACTTAACGCTATAAGATATAATAGTAAGCTAAGTTAGTATAGTACTAAGTAGGAGCAACCTATAAAGAAACAGAAAGGGGACTAAGCTATATACTAAAAAGATACTATAAATATGGTAAGAAACTATAGTTACTAGAAAGTAAAAAGCTGTTAAAGTATATAGTATAGAACTATAAGATAGAATTAAAACCAGAAATAAGTTTAAGATTTTTTCCAATCTATAAGCTTATTAAAGAAGAAGGTAGAGCGTTAAAAGAGTTTATCTAGAAAAACTTATAAAAGGGATATATTAGACTATCGCAGTTATTAGTAGGTTATCTAGTACTATTTATACTAAAGAAGAATGGCAAACTAAGACTGTGCATTAACTATAAATAGTTAAACAGCATTACTAAAAAGGATAGGTAATGCGCAAATCTTTATAAAGATAGATCTAAGATAGGCGTACTATTAGATTAGGATTAAGAAAGGCAATAAATAGAAGGCAGCCTTTAGGTTAAAGGAAGGACTATATAAACTATTAATTATATAATTCGGGCTTATAAACGCACTAGCGACGTTCTAAAAGCGTATTAATAATATATTAGGAGAATACTTAGATAAATTTGTTATAGTATANCTTAATATTATTATTATCTATTTAATAACTAAGGAAGAGTATAGAAAACACATTAAATAGGTCTTAAAGAGACTATAAGAAGAATAGATGCTAGTAGCAATTAAGAAATACGAGTTCTTTACTAAGAAGACTAATTTTATTAAATTTATTATTAAACTAGGCTAACTTAATATAGATCTAAAGAAGATTAAGACTATAGTAAATTAGTAAGAACTAGAGAATGTTATATAATTAAGATTATTTTTAGGGTTTTGTAATTACTGTAAACGGTTTATAGCGCAGTAGTTAAAGGATATTAAGCTATTTACGTAATTAATAAAAAAAGAAGAACTATAGGTATAGGGAAATGAGTAATAAGAATTATTTAAAAAAGTTAAGGAACTATTTACCTAGGAGCCAGTTCTTAAAATCTATTAACTAGGATTAAAAACGGTTATAGAAATAAATATATTAGACTATATACTAGGGGCGTGCTTTATATAGAAATATTAAGATAAATAGCACCTAGTGGCATATTATAGTTAAAAAATAATACTACTAGAGTTAAACTATAACATCTATAATAAGGAGTTATTAGGTATAGTTATAGTACTAAAGAAATAAAGAGTATTCTTATAAGGTATAGAGAAATTATTTATAGTTAAAACGGATTATAAGAACCTAATAGGATTTTTAATAATAAAGGAACTTAACTAAAGATAGGTTAAATAGGTAGAGATACTTATTGTTAGTATGCTTTAACAACGTGCAGAATACATATATTACAATAATATGTACTATACGGTGTTATTAGTAGATTATTGTTTTTCTACTTATAACGCGCGTCACATATATATATTAGGCGCGTCCTGCTATGTTCTGCTATGTTCTGCCACCTTACTATTAGCTCACTTACCATTAGCGTGTTAGCCGTGTCCTGCCATATTCTACCATATTCTACTATTATACTATTAGTTCGCTTACCACTAGCGCGTTAGCCGTCCTTGCGATATATCTAACGCTTCTAGCTATACTAGAAGTACTTTAGAAAATATAAAGAACTAGTAGGCTATAACTATGTAGTCCAAGAAATCCATATACACACTTCTCCTCTCTTCCTTCCCTGCCCTATGCCTCTAAATTAATACTATTATTGGTAGAACGTTCTACCCATTCTACTATCTCCAACTTAATTCGGTTTATATTAATAAGTCGCTTAAGGGCTAATAACGGTTTGCTTTTAGTTATAGCGTCTATAAGGTTATTATCTCCATTAATCCACTTAACTTTAGCTATTTTACGTCTTTTATATAACTGGCGTAGGCACATAATATTAATTATAAGTCTCTTCTCCTGTGTTGTTCCTAGCTTAATAAGGCATTTATAGATTAACTTAAAATTGGTGCAAAGGATAAGTGGTAGGCTAATATTAAGTTATAGTTTAACTATAGCCTTAATTACAGCGCTGATGTTAAAACTATAGGCCATAGTATATAATTTAGAGGCTAGTACGCTTCTAGTGACTCTCTTACACTTAACTAAGGACTAGTAGACGATGTTCGCCTTATTTAATAAGTCTGCTAGTACTAAGATATATCCAATTTGTAATAAGAGGTCCTTATTATTTATAAATAAGGAATTGGTAAATATAAGCAGTTAAAGTGTCTTTATATTAAGTTTAATAAAGCCTAAACCTCTTATTAAGTTTTTAATTTGCTACTAAATTCTCTTATTAAGTAGTTTTATGTCTTTCTTATTAGGGTTAATTACCTAGGCAGCGTAGGATAAATTAAAAAAAGCTTTAGGCTGGCATATAGACGTAATATAAGCTCCTCTTGCTTATTAGGCAACGTATTAGTCCTTAGGTATAAATACTATACAAATAATACCTCTGGAGCTAGTTATTATAATAGCTTCCTTAATATTAATAAGGGTTAGGTTCTAGTATTGGCGCTCCTATATAAGTATAATTATATAGTCCTATTATTAAATAATGCCTCTATTAAACTTAATTAAGTGCTCTAGTATAAGGTACTTACGTTCCTTAGTTAAAAACTTCGCTTTCTTAATCTTTTCTTGTTCTAAAGCTACAAAAACCAAATTAGCTAAGAAGAGGGTATTATTAGTCTAAAGGCTAACTATTCTAAAGCTTATAGAATTATTAAGGTAGAGTAAGCAGGGGTTATAAGTGGATTAGTTTATATTTAACTCCTTAGTATAGTAGTTATAATAGATCTTAAACCAATAATTGCCTACTTCTAGGATACTATATAAAGGTCTAACGACCTTAAGGATTATGCCTTATAAGACTTTAAGTGCTATACCAAGTTTAAGAGGTGCTTAGATATAGAAGTCTTAATTTAGTTTTATAATTAACTAAATATAGGCTTATAAGATATCTCGTAAGTAAAGGTATATATTATTAGTCTAGGTTATAGCCGTAATATAGAGAATAAGGCGTTAGCTAACTTATTAAATTATAGGTAATTGGGTTAGTATAAGGTCTTTTTCTAGGTCGTTATAGGCCTATATAACTAGTCTTAATTTCTTAAAGGCCTTATTAGTACTAGGATTCTTAATTTCATTAACAAATCTAGAGTTAAATACTCTATTGCCTTAAGGTACGTCCTTAATATTAACCAATTTAAAGACTCCTTTCTTAAGTAGTCCTTTAACCTCTTTCTATTATAAGGCTATAAACTAACTATTAGTTTTATTCTCATCTTATAAGTATATAGATATATTTATAGTATTAACTATAATAGGATACTTACGTAGTCTGCCTCGTCCTTGCTTAACTAGTTAAGGTTCCTAAGGTAGTTCCACAATTAACTAAGGTAGTTTGTTCTTGTTATTAGGTTATACATCCTCTATATCTCTAGGTTCTTATAAGTATAGTTTTATAACTATACTATAAAAGTTAATAGGGCCGTAAAAGAGTTATATAGTATAGGTCTTATTATTAATACTAAGTAGATTATAGGGACCTAACTAGAAACTAGGCTGGCCTATAGGTCCTTCTCTCCATACCAGTACAAGTAAGTTAAGTAGTAGGTCGTAAATTACAGTTATTTTAGGGCCGTTGCGCATATTAAGAGTATTTACTACTTAACATTTGGCTCTAATCTTCTTAACTTCTTTTATAGCTTTCCTAAGGGCTATAGCTTATTATGTAACTATAGGGTTAGGTATATTAGATTCCACTATACGCGGGTAAGCTCCAAATACTAGCAAAATGGGTATAAGGCCGTTAGGGCCTACTAAATCATTAATTGCCTTAAAAGCCATTTATAGAGCCATATCTTTATTAATGTCCAGTAGTTCTGTGGTAATAATACGGTATATACAGCAAAGGGGACTGTAATAGCGTTCTACCATTCTAATTAAGTTATAGGCTTTAACGGGTACGCTTTTTATAATCGTTCTAAATATTATAGTATATTGCTTAAATTCCTTACTTATAAAGTTCTTGCCTGTATTATATGTAATTATATTAGGAGGTCCCAAATATATATTAATTTAGCATATTTGTAGTATATCCTATATATATTTGGCGCTAATGCTTTATAGCTATCTACTAGCTTAAAATTATATTCCTTTATTAATAATATATAGAAGGGGTGCGCCGTTAATATACATAATGTTAACTATAATTAAGTAGTTAAAATTAACATTATTATATATTATAAATCTAAATCTACCGGGTAATTTTCTATATTTTTAATAATAATAGTAGTAGCGTATAAGATAGTTTAAGGTCTTACTATTGACGTTATATCCTAAGCGCTTAAGTACTCGCGTAAGGCGCTTAACTAAAGGGTGGCTAAAACGGCGATATAGTCGTTTTAGTTCCACATCGGTTAAGTAGCAAGGGTTTTACTTAAATAACTTAGTTAAATAAGTATATAGGGATATATTTTAAAGTAGGAAAGGGTGGCCGAAATAATATACAACTGGTACTATACTACGAGATATAACCAGTAAGTTCTTTAAGTTATTAAAATATACTTATAGGTAGTCTATATCTGCTAAGTAAAGTAAAAATAGGGTATTAACCTTAATAATATAAAACTCGATTATGCTAATAAGGGTAGCCACTTTAGCTAATTTAATTAATAAGGTTAATCTAATACTAAATTATACGTTAACTATGCCTTATATAGTTATATCAAGTTGTACATTAGTATTAAGTCTTTAAAATACCAAAAACTAACTATATCCTACTATAGAGCGTTTAGAGGCTCCTATATTAATTATAATACCTAAAAAGCGGTCTATAGTATAGCGGGACGTGGTTATGTTATAAGTAAATAGGTCTTCGTTAGTTACGAGAGGTATTTATATAAAAGGAGTTACGCTATCTATAGTTATAACTAAATAACTAAAGGCCTTATTTGCTAGGTTAGTAGCCATAAGAGTTACTTCCTATTACTTAACTTAACTAAAGGATATATAGAAGTAATTAATATGCAACTAATTATTCTGGTTAACTATCTTAGTACTTATATTAATAGTTAGTATATAAAAGACTTCTTTAAGCTCTTCTTCTAAGTTAATACCATTATTATCCTTATAGTCGGCAATATATTAATTAAGGCGTTAAGTAAAGCGATTATTAAACTTATCCTTATTAATACTTCTAAACTAAGCCTTCGCCTCTTCTTATTCTTCCTTACTATACTTCTATAAGTAACAGTCCTCCTTATTATATATAAAGCAACGTAGTTTATATTAAGGAGGGAATCGAGGTTAATTATAATTGCGATTTTAGTTATAGTTGTCTCTCCTCCTAAGGTATCGGCGGTCTATATAATAGGCTTAAACTTATTTTAAGTTCTGCTTTTTATAAGCCGTAATTAAGGATTATAGTTTATTAATAAGGGGGCCTAGTTTATCTAGTGGATCTAATACAGTAATTTAATATACGGGAATCCCCTAATAAAATATAATAAGCTTATTATAGAGGAATAGGACTCCTTATAGTTCTGAATTCAGTCCATACTATAGTTAAGAGAGCTCAGTAACCAGTATCTAAAGACATTAACTAGTTAATTTGTCCGCATTCTTTTGCATAACTATCTATAGTAATATTAAATTCCATTTATTAAGGCTTTTGCGTTTAGAACTAGGTCCTCTAAAGAAGCTATAAAGTAACTTACAAGCGTCCTTAAACGTAAGTATAGTAAGTCTAGCATTGTAGTAGTAATCCAAAGCTAGGCCTTATAGCATAAGTAGGAGAGCCTTAAGGTAGGCATTAGGTAGAACGTCTGCTCTATTACAGATATTATAGAAGATTATTAACTTAAAGTCAAAGTTTCCGCTAGTACTACTATATTTCTAGTCGTCCGTATATAACTTAGCTGCATTTACTAGTTCCTTTCCATACCCTAGTATAGAAGTAGGTGCTATAGCAACGGGTATAGTGGTAGCAGGTGTTATGGCCTATAGAGGTAAAAGTAGTAGACTTAGAGGCGGAGTTGTTTAAGACATTAGTAAAGTTATTACAGGTATGCTTTTAGGTATTAATTAAGGTATAAGGGTTTATACAGTCTTATATTTTAAGCCGCGTATAAATACGTTAGTGAGTATATTAGACTTAAAGGTGCTATCAAATTACTCCTTATAGGCTTTATTAAATTCTTCTTAGCTCTATTTATATTAAGTTTCTTTAAGTAGTATATTAGCCAAAACTTATATAAGCTTAGTACGTTTATCATTCTTATATATGTATACTCCTCCTTTATAAAGAAGGAGGAAAAGATTCTTAAGGGTTTTAGTACTAGCTTAAGAGAATATATCCATAATAAACTCTTTAAAGTCTTCTTAAAAGTAGTCCTATAAAGCGCTATTAACAGAGTTATCGTTATTATATTCCTATGTCTTAAACTAAATATAGTCTGTAATATTATCGTTAGTCGCAGTTTATATATCAATTCTATTCTTCTATCGCTCTACTTCTACCTTCTAGTCTATAGGTATAGCCATCTTATCTAGTTATAAAGAGGTTGTTAATAGAGGGTGTCGGTGTTTATAAAGAAAGAGTGTTTATAGTATTCGTAAGGAGGGAGAAAGGGTAGTTAACACAAGTTGTTAAAAACTTAACTTTTAATAAGGTGGGAAGCAATATCCTTCCAAATCTAGAGTATATTATTTAATTCTTAGCAGTAATAAGGGTCTATAGGTAATAGCAAGCTATTAAGCTTCCAGATTATCCTTAGTACTTTCTTTAACTAAAATAAGGCCGTTATAAGGTGGAGCGTTAGACGTCTTCTAAACTAATATATATTTCCTAATCTATACGCGCTTACTAATTAGTATTAGTATGCTTTAATAATATATAGAATATATATATCACAATAATATATACTATGCGGTATTATTAGTGGATTATTATTTTTCTACTTGCAACGCGTGTCACATATATATATTAGGCGCGTCCTGCCATATTTTACTATATTCTGCTACCTCGCCATTAGCTCGCTTACCACTAGCGTGTTGGCCGTATCCTGCCATATTCTGCCATATTCTGCCATTATACTATTAGTTCGCTTACCACTAGCGCATTGGCCGTCCTCGCGATATGTCTAACGCTTTTAGCTACACTTATAGAATACTATTTTAAGATTTAGTATACTAAGGGTATAGATAATATATAAGTAGATACTCTAAGTTAAAAGGCTAAACTATAAAATAATAAGAAGCTATTAGGGGCTTTACTACGAAAAGATATAAACAGATTAATTAGGTATAATTAGTAAATTCAATTTACCGTCCGACCCGATCCCCCTAATAGGTCCACGCAGACTAATTCCTATGGGAAAAGCTCATATTACACTTAGGTATAATTATCTAAAAATTTTAGCAACTTAGGAAGAACTAGAGAGAGTTTATAAGTTACTAAAAAGCTTTTAGGTATAAAAAATTCTAAAAGTATACCTAGAAGATCTATAGACGGATATATATAAAAATTAAGAAGTAAAGTATATCCTAAGAAGTATAGCAGAGCAATTTATAGAAGAATTCTATAAGGAAATAACTTAAGGATATAATATTATTATTAATTCTATTTATCGCCCGATTCGGTCCCTATTCTAGGTCCATACAGGCTTCTACCTTCTATATAGGAAAAATCCCTAATTAGGGGAAAACCTAGGTGTATCCTTTTAGCTAGTCTTACGCGCTCCACCTTCGCCTAGCCTATATATCTTTGTAGTTTATTTGCCTTTTATACTATACTTCTAGGGTATCTTAGAAGATCTAGGGGGTAGTAGGAGGGTTGGGTGGTTCGCCTGCGTGTCGCCTTTAACTAGGCGGGGGTGTCCAGTCCCTAAGGGGCTAGAAGGGGGCGTATCCTCTAGTATCCTCCTGTTGGATCTTGTATGCTGTTTAGAATTACTAGAGGACTCCTTAGCTTATTAGCCATTTTGCCGTTGCATGTAGGCCTCTACTAGTAAAGAGCATTTGGGTAATATTATTTGTGCCCACCCTAGCAAATAGCTAGTCTTTAGCTGTATGGTGGTTGCAAAAGAGTAGTACATGGCGTACTAATTGTATAGGCCATCCGCACGTATAGTGTGGTATAGTTTATAGGACATGGATGCTTGCTAGCCATGCGTTTAGCCCTATTACCTTTATCCGTAGTAGAAAGCCAGCTATAGATTCTGCCTTTATCTGTCCCTTATATAGGGGGAAAGTCGGTGTCGTCTATGGGGTGTTCTACGTGGCTGCTCTCTATGTCTTCGCCGCCTTCTTCTAGCGTTACTTCCACTCTATATCTGCCCATCTTGCGATATATATAGTTAATCTCCACCTATATTAGTGGCCTCCTATCCTCTGTTGCCGTAGCGGTGCTCTACTGGCGTGGCGCCGGGTCTCTGCTTAGTGTTATAGTAGCTCCCGTATTTCTTATTCTCTCTTTACTACTCATAGGCGTAGGGCCTCTTGGCTTGTGTACTTAGGCGCGTTACGCCTTTGGTAGGACCTTACTCCTCTTTAGTAAGGCCTTGCTTTGCGTATGCGTTCTAGTACTTAGTATATATCTTTCTCTACCGGGTGTCCTTATACTATGGCTGCTCTTTACATAGTAGTTATGTCTATATAGATATTAAGTGGTGGTACTGCTGCTTCGCGTTTTATTACGGCATATGGTGTCCGCTTATAGGCTCCTGTAATTCTATATAGGCATTAGTTCTATAGTTTTTCTAGTGGCGCTAGGGAGCTTTTTGTTATTAGCTTGCCGTTTAGTCCGAGGCCCTAGATCTGGGCTCTATATAGCATTATTAGTCTTACTACTGCCGTATATAGTAGTTATGTACGTCTAAATGATAGTCCCCAGGTCAAGGCTGTAATTCGTGATGCTACTGCAAATACTACTGCACCCTTAGTGGTCGCCTTTGTAATGTGTGTATTTTAGTTTAGTTTAGTGTCCACCTAGACCCCTAGGACCTTAAGTATGGCTTCCGGCTTTGCTTCGCATCCCTAGATACTCACCGTCGACGCTAGGTCGTTATTTACCCTCCTTTTCCTTATAAAATAGATAAGCTGGTATTTGTCTGGTGCAAATTTGGCACCATGTTATTTTGCCTATGCGATACACCTATTATATACCTAATTTAGCCTAGTGCAGTTTTCTGCTGCTGTGTTTCCCCATATAATAAGGTTTGTGTCGTCTATAAAGCCTAGGGCTATTGTTTCCTAGTCGTTGTTAAATATCTCTAGTAGCTTAGATATAAAGAATAGGAATAGGATTGGCGATAGGGGTGATCCCTATGGGATTCCTGTACGTGTTGGTATTATTTCACTTTTATATCCCTTAAATACTATTTTAGTATTACGCCCTATTAAGAAGGATTGGGTAAACTTGATTATCTATTCTAGAAGGCCCTTCTTTCTTAGGATTTATAGGAGCCTCTCGTGTAATACGTGGTTAAAGGCTCCGCTTATATCTAGGCTTAGTATAAATACTACACAGCCTGGCCTAGCTTGCTACGCTGCCTAGACGCTAGAAGTAATTAGGGAGATAGCTAATAGGGTTAATCGCTTCTTCCTTACGCCTATTTATATCCGTAGTAGTAGCTTATATGCTTCTGCGGCTTCTTATATGCGCTCTACGACTATTTTTTCTAGGAGCTTTCCTAGTGTGTTTTTAAGGGCGATTGGTTAGTAACTTCCTGGTAGAGAGTAGTCCTTTTTATTTGCCTTTCGTAGGACAACTGTAGTTGTTGCTTTACAGCATTCTGGTAGCTTACCTTTATATAGGCAGGTAGTTACAATATTAGCTAGTGGTATTATTAGAGCTTCTAATGCAGCTTTAATTGCCTTATTTAGGATCCTATCTAGTCCTACTGCTTTCCTATTAGGGAGCTTCCATATAGCGTCCTTTATCTCCTTTATTATAACTATCTGGCTTATCTCTAGAGGTATAGGGTCTTCTTAACTGCTAGTGTTCTATAGGTCCGCTTAGACTACGCCAGGGAAGAACCTCTCTACTAGTATTTTCGTTTTTTCCCCGTTATCGTTTATGTATTAATCCTATTCTATCCTGCGGAGTATAGGTAGATAGGGGTCTTCTAGCATTTCACTAACTACTCTTCTACTCCACTTTAACATGCGCCAGAGGCCTTAGTTATATGGTTTAGTAATATCTAAGGTAATTTCCTCTAGGAATTAACGCCAGCTATTTTTACTTTCCTTCCGCATTATCTTCTTAAGCCTATTCTTTAGGGCCTTGTAGCTCTATTAGTGGTAGGCCTCGCCTATTACGCTATACTGTCGCCTCGCCCTCCTTAAGCCTGCGAGTAGCTGTACTGCCTCTGGCGACCACTTACGCCGAGCATATTTATTAGGCCTGGCCTTTAGGCAGTATTCCTCTAGGCAGTTGCTTATGGTCCTTTAGATATCCTCTAGCGTTGCTTTAGGGGTCACTACTAGTCTATTATTAATTTCCTGGGAGTATTTTTCCTAATTAAGTTTTTTGATGGCGTATCTCTGGTAAGTATATAGCGCTGGGACAGCGACATTAAGAGCTATCCGTATAGGTATATAGTTTGCGGTTAGTGCCTATATATCTTCTGGTCTATAGAATCCTAGTTGGTCTGCGAGCGCTTCTTATATAAATGTAAGGTCGATTATACTCTCTTAGGTTCCTCTTTTCTATATAGGTTTACTAGTTAAGGTAGTTAAGATAATGTCTTATATTGCTAGTTCGTTAAGTAGGTAAGTCGCTTATGCTTCTACTGTAGCCTATAGTCCTCCCTATGCCGTATAATGTGTATTAAAGTCCCCTAGGACTATTATCTCGCCTTCTGCTAAGTTAATGGTTTATTAGAGTAGGCCCTACGTGGTTATCTGGGGTCTATTGTTACTTAGGTTATAGACATTAATTATACTAATTTGGCCCCTCTCTGTAGCTATTTATAGTTTAGCTATATTAGGGCTAATAGAGCGGTAGCTCTATACCTATATGTTAATGTATTTACTAATTAAGAAGTACGCACGGGTAGCTAGGTCTAGTTTATATAGGAGGTAGTATCCTTTTAGTTGGTATATTTTTTAGGTTTGCTTATTAAATGCTAGTTCCTATATTATAATTATCTAGTATTCCTCTAGGTCTAGACTATTAAATAGAGGGCGTGTAGCTCTGTAGTTTAAGTGTCCGCAGTTATATTAAACTATTATTATTAATTTTATAGTGGTGATTAGTCTGGTAACTTACTAGCGCCTTCCCTTTGTGTCTGGGGCGTCCTATCCGGGATTGTTATAATTGGGATTCTCTGCTAGGACGGGTCTCTGGCGGCGTTAGTGCTGCCTTACAAGCGTTCTATAGCCCGTTTTGCTGCTAGTTAGGCAGAGGGTGCTTCTATTAGGGTAGGTAACCTAGATTTTTTTCACTGTGCGATTAACTAGGTTCTGTTATTTGCGTTATTTACCCTACTTATCTCCTTCTCCTTATAAGCGTTTTCCCGTACTATAGCTATATTCCAGTATAGTTTAATGCGTCTTATTATAGTAGCTTCTAGGTACACCTGGTAGGTTTTATACGCCGTCTTCTGCTATACTCTGTATCCTTTTCTATAGTTTATACATCTATCTCCCTTGTCCTTGCGGCAGTCCTTAGTGTTATATATATTGGCGTATATCCTACACCTTGCGTCCTTCCCGCATCTGCTTTAGGTGTGCCCCTACTATTAGCATTTAAAGCATTATTAAACTTCTACCGCGTAGTGGTATAGTCGGGCTTCGTACTAGAGGCTATCTATAACTACTCCTTTGCGGGCTACTATAGCCTACATTTCTTAGGTTAGTAGGTTGATTATTAGGGTGCCGCGTGTTTTAATCCTTTAAGGCCCTGGTGTCTCCCCTATATATATTATACGCTTTTTTTTATATAGCTATGCGATTCTGGTTATAGTGATCCCTAGGACTAGTTTTTTAGTAGCCTTTGTAATCCTTTAAATAATCTATATATTTATAGCGCCTTTCCCACTTTCCACTTATATAGTAAGAGGTACCCCAATTATTTTAACTGGGAAATCCTGGCGGAGAATCTTGCACTTAGGGGTGTCTCCCTAGGTAAGGGTCTGGTCCTTTACCTCCTGGTTAGGGAGCGTAACCTCTATATTGCCGCTGCGTAAAACCCTTACCGCCACTGCCTTTAGTATATATACTTTGATTAATATAAGGATCTATTCCGGGTCCGTTCCTACTACTATTAGTATATAAACCCTAACTGTGGCTCTTACTAGTGCTACCGTAGGTAGGCGAAGGAGGGTCGCTAGTTAGACGCCTGCTGCGATATTAGCCTATAATAGTTTTGCTACTTGCGTTGTTAGTGGTTTCCACTCTTTTATAGCGTCTTTAATGCGCCTAAGCCTATCCTCTACTATATTCTAGTTCCTATTATGCTTTATCTAAAGTTCCCGGGCGATTTAACCTGCTTTTTAAGCCGCACACGCTACCCCTACGCGTAGGTGTTTATCTTCTCCCTTCCCTAGATTTTCCTTGATGTCTTTTAGGATATCTATAAGTTTCTGCCATTTCTGGTCGGTGTCCTTTGGTTATTATAGTTATGTCACCCTTTATTATATTTGTTGTTGTGTCGCGTTTTCCTATATAGCGCCTCCCCTTTAAGTCTACTACGACCCCCTAGGGTCGCGCAGGCTTTCCAGCTGTGCTGTATACATTGGTTCTAGGGCATAATATGCCGTAGATTTGATTGGAGATGGTTATTTCTTTATTGGGTAGGTGGTAGGCGTGTTCTGCTGCTATAGCGGCTAATTGTCTTAAGGATATAATAGAGCTATAGGCTTAATATTAAGACTCTAAGAGGAGTATATTATTAATAGAATCTAGGGCTTAGCGCGGAAAGTTACTAAGAAATATTTAGATTACTAAAGGAATAAACTAATAAGGTATAAGCTATATAGAGGGCTATAACCTATTAAAATACTAGAAAGACTATAGGAGGTTATATTATAGGACTTTATTATTAAGTTACTAAAGTTAAAAGATCCTATTACCGAATAAGATTATAATATAATCTTAGTAATAGTAAATAAGCTTATAAAGTGGGGATACTTTATAGTATATATAGAAGAAATCTTAGCGGAAGATATTGCTAGAATCTATATTAAAGATGTGTTTATAAGATATAAAGCACTAAGTAAAATTATATTAAATAGAGATTTAAGATTTATAGCAGTATTCTAGGAGGTATTCTTAGCGGAATAAAAAGTTAGAGTAGTAACTTTTACCGTATATTATCTACAGACAGACGGTTAAACAGAAAGATTAAATTAGACACTAGAATAGTATTTAAGGCATTATATTAATTACGCATAGAATAATTAGGTATTATTATTACTACTAGAATCTTGTTGTTGGGGAAGACGCAGCCGGATTTGGAGGTTCCTACCCCCCGTTTTAGGAGGCTGTTTCTCCTCGCTTAGACCCATATCTATCGCTGCTTTTGTAACGTGCTAAGCGTGCCAAGGGCGGTAGGGTCTCCCTTACCCACCAAACCTAGAAGCGCGCGTGCACCTCTCGAAGCTCCCCAAACGTCCCTTGGTGGCTATTTAAGAAGCTATAGACGTCCGCCGCCTACCTGATCTAGTTTCCACCTTCGTCCTCATCCTCCGCCAAAAGCACTACCCTTACCCAACGAAACCTCCCTTCTGCACTACGCTTCTTTAACCCTTTTCCCACAGTAGCTACGTATACATTTTCCCCTGCTATTATATCGTTTACTTCTAATACTCAATTTCTAGGTTTCTACTTATAGGGTTTTTTAGCCCTATCCCGCTCTTAAGAACGCCTATCTCCCGTAAAGCCTTTTTTAGCGTTCCTATTAATAGCAGTCACTCTTAAGCTAGCTTCTATATGTAGGTAACTGGCAGCTACTAAAGCATTAAAACACCACGCGTTTAACCACCATGCCCTCTTAAAGTAAGAAATGGCAAAATATAGATTTAGCCTTTAGCTTAGACCTTGAACTAGGCAAGCCGTCTTGTTCTAAGCCAGCTTTAGACTTAGATTTAAGCTCTAACTCTAGAGCTAGGGAAGACGCCAAGTCCAAGGGGGAATATTTATGGTAGAGGATTGCGTATTATAAGGGCTAAGGAAGAGCGAAGTTAAAACGGAAGCCCTAGTCTACTTTTCTTGTTAAGCGTAAGTTCTAGAATTAGGAAAAGTTTGTTTATATTTAAACTAAGATTTACCTTATAATACTAACGATTTATACTGCTTAAAAGTTAAATCTAACCCAACTAAGGCCCTTTGTTAGTGCGTGGCCGACACGTTTAAAATATACCTTAAATGGCGCGTAAAGAATTCTTGAATTAAAAAGGAAAGCGCGATTAAGGCGTACTAGAGACAAATTCTGTGCAAATTCATAGATGTGGCAGGCCATAGTATAAACAATAGCGTAGAACTTAATATATAAGATATAGGGCGATTTTTAACCTTTTAAAAAAAAAACTTAGCTAATTTATTATAGTGGATTCTAACCTACTTAACGCTAATATATAAGCTAGATACGTTGGAGAAAGAAAAGCATGCAATATATATGCAAGACTTATATACAATTATTAATACCTATTGGATAATGGACGCGAAGCCTCGCTATAGTCGTTTTCGAGTGTAAATAGGGGCAATCCTCCTCCTCTCTGGTGCCACAGCAATAAGACCCTAAGCTCTTGTTGAAAGTTTAAGCATAAGAGGCTCTAATAAAGCGCTTTTATATAAACATATTATAATCCTAAAAGTTCGCAATACGAAGAACTTCAATTAAACCATAACTGTCACCCTTATAAGTCTTATGCATATTAAGAATTCTAGAGGCATAGGTAGACGGTATATAGCGACGCCAATTAAAGACGGCGCGAATGGCGCTAATAGACCTGTAGTAAGAGGTTTATTTTCCGTCTTAAAAGCATCCTAGCTTTTTATATTCTATTCTATCTTATAAGCCTTGCCATCGCAAATAATATATTTTAACGCCATTACACTTCGCCAGAAGAGATTTTTAAACTTAAAATCCTAGTAAATAAAGAGAGTCTTAAAGTGAAGTTTAAGAAGTAGATGGAGGAACGACCTATCTTTTAAAATATTAAGATAATAGCTAGTTATAGGGGAGTATCGGATACCAAAGCATTCCCTTACTAGAAATGCCGCGATTACTACGTATAGTTAGGCTAAGTAGCTAGGTTTAAACAATCGCTTAAACTTTACTAGCTGCGATAAGCGTCTAGAAGGAAATTAAATAGTAAGTGTCTAATTTAATATAAATATATTTATTAACTAACCTTTTTAGGTACCCTTACTCTAGAAGAGCGAAATCAGATAATAGGTTATCACGGCGATACCTACTAACGGTTTTATTTACCTGATTTAATTGAGCGCGATTTCCAGTTAATTTACTTTAGGACTTTATTATAGGACGACCTTATCTAACATGCCGTATAGATAGGGATTTTAAGGGATAAGCGGGCCCCTATAGGTCTAACTAATAAGTAGAAGCTTGAATTCCAGTTAGAACTTAATTAACACCCTAATATTCTACAGCTTTACGAGAAACGAGAGCGATATAAGCGAAAGATTAGGAGCCGGGGATATTACCCTATTGACGCCGCAAAGGGAACGAAACTATATAACCGTTACGACGAAGCTAGATATAAACTTTATAGTGTTATAAACGTCCTACATAAACGAAAAGAGGACTAGGTTATTCTTAATTTTTATAACGCTATTAACGATTACAATATTAAAAGACAGCTTAGTGGTAGCGTTAGGACGGACATTTCTACCCGTTTAGCTATATAGTATAAATTTCGCGAACATACTACTATTGCCAAACTGCTATCTTAGCCGCTAAACGAGTTTAAAGAAGGGTATGCTATAAAACTCCATATAAAGTTTATCCGCAATCTTATTAAGTATTATAATTAATAAGAGAGCTAGTAGAATAGGATCCTAAGTAAGGCTATTGGACTTTGACTTGGGTCTAAAGTAGACCAAAGTATAATAGGCGTAAAAAGAGGTGCAAGTGACACTAATACTAGTATCTATTAATAGGTAAAGCGGCAGAAAGAATATATTAGCTTAGACTCGCCTTTCTAAGAAAACCCGGATAAGACGTGGAGCGCGGTCCCAATTAAGGAAAAGGGTGTTAAGATAATACAGCTGCCGCATCCTATAACGTTTACTAATCTTATTTACCTTATCTATATTAGCAATAACCAACTCTTAATGCTAAGGCAGACCTGCCTATTTACAAAGAAGGATATACTATAGAAGTATCTTAATAATCACGTTACAGAAGGAGTGTTTAGGTAGAGGTTCCGCTATAAATATCCTTGTTATTTAGAGTGGATTAAAGGACTTAAGCATTTCAAAAATTATGCAGCCCTTATGCATGGCGTATGGCATCCAATTAAGAGGCACTACTAGGTAAGTCGCCTTGCTTATACGAGAATCCTATGCTAACCCTCTAGTACTAATAGAAAGGCACATAACTGGTAAATTTAGAACTATGCGCTTAGTATATATGGAACCTTTTCTTAGTTATTGCGTGCTTATTTTATTATTCTTTATCGCTTTTTATTTATTTTAGTCTATTATTATCCAGTCCTATTCTAGTGTTTAATAGAATAGATAGAGATCTTGCAAAGCTAGTGTACCTTAACTAGCGGATCAATCTTATCCGAAATTTTATAAAGTTATGCTTATATTAAGAGGCTTAGCGACAGAATACGCCTCCTAATATGTTAAAAGGGATTACTATAAAGTATACAACGTTTATTACTTATATAGTTATATTATAGAAGGAATAAAGTAAAGTAGAATGAAATGAATGCGATTGATATATTAACATCCGGCTTACACTGCACTATCCTACGAGCTACGTATTAGTTAGGGATTGGCTAGGGTTGTTATAGTGATATAATCCCCTTCTTATTTTATTCCATTTCATTCTATCTTTTCTTATTAGCCTTCCGAATATAAGCTATACGGCAATCTTATAGCTAAGGTGCGCGCGTAGATAATATGCCTTGTTTCGCTGCTATATATCCTATAGTACCCATCTTATATGCTACACGAATGATATAAACTAGCGATTAGTATGCAGGTTATAAGACACGTCGTAAACGAAATGGCATATAGCCTACGACTTAACTCCCTCCTACTTATTAATATAAGATATATATTTAGCTCTTATGTATAACTAAAACCGGAACTAGGCCCTAGCATATAGCCCCGTACTTTAAGCCTATTACTTAGCTTAGAGTTAGGAGGATATTAGTATAATCTAGTACTTTAGTACTTACCAGCTTAGCTATCCAAACGCCTCTATGCCTGCAATAGCCCACTAATAGATTTTTTTTGTAGGTAATTAGCGTTCTATTCTCGTCTTCTAGGTTATTTAAAGCCTCCAATTTTAGACCTACATATACTTTCGCACGAATCTCTTCACTCTTTAACATTTTTGGTCATTTAATTTATTTGTATTAAGGTTAAGGATACGGTATATAGTCAATTAAAGACAGTTATACGCTTGGCTTTAAGAACACTCCCTTAGCGTTTCTAATATTTACAAAATCATATCCCTAGTAATGTGTTCCGTGTGTAATATATAGAACGATTGCCAGCCTTTATGTATAAGTTTTTATAGCTTTATATATTGTAGCTTATCTAACTTCTAATGCTAAAATAGAGTGAAATTAGCGATAACTGGAAGAAGGAATTTGAGAGATAACGCGATATTATTCACTCTTATTTTAAAGGCTATAGGTTAATAACGGATGACGAAGAAGATAAGGCTTTCTAAAACCTTATTAATTACTATAACGCTTATAACGATCTAGAGAAAGTTTAATATTTAAAGGAGATACTGCTTAACCTCTAATAAGAGATGTTTACCGAGAAAATATTGTAGGAAGGATAGAAGACATTAAGACATAGAATTTGGGTATACTGTAGGCCTTAAGAAGCTCCTAGATGTGACTTAGTAATAGTATAGCGGTGCTTAATAGATTATCTCCCCTGTTACAGCTGAATGTGCAATATAACTTTTATTTATCCTCTAATTAACGCCTAGTGTGTAAATAGGATATTAATGGGCGAGCTAGGCAATCCTACGAGCTGGGTAATCGTGCGAGCTAGGTGATTATGCGAGCTAGGTAATCGTGTAAGTTGGATGCTCGTGGGAGCTGGGCGATCCTACGAGCTAGGTAATCGTGCGAGCATAGTGATCGTGCGAACTGGGCGATCGTGCGAGCTAGGCGATTCTACGAGCTAGGTGATCGTGCGAGCATGGTGATCGTGCGAACTGGGCGATCGTGCGAGCTGGGCGATCCTACGAGCTAGGTGATCGTGCGAGTATGGTAATCGTGCGAACTGGGCGATCGTGCGAGCTGGGCGATCGTGTGAGCATAGTGCTCGTAGGAGCTGGGTAATCATGCGAGCCAGGTAATCGCGCGAGCATGGCGCTCGCGGGAGTAGGGTGACCGCGCGAGCAGGGCGACTTAACCTAGCGCCCCCTATTAACGCCTAGCGCGTAAATAGGATATTAATAGGTTTAATAACTTCGCAGCTTTGATCCTGCGAGCTAGTCAATCCTACGAGCTAGGTGATTGCGTGAGCCCGGCGATTATATAAGCTAGGTAATAGTAGGGGCCTAAGCGCGAGTCTGCCCCGCCGCCCCCATAAAGTTAAAAACAATTACTAGTAAACCGTGTGAGCTAGGTAACTTACGAGCTAGTTAAGAACCGTAAAAAGACTTAATACTAGCTAACCCTTGTAGGACCCCTAGGCTTACACAATTACCTAGCTCGCAGCACTAAAGCCGTATAGTCTGTGCAGAATGCTTATTTATGCTAGTGCGTAATTAGCATTATAGCTCTGGTTATATGGGCTAGGTAATTATGCGAGCTAGGTTAGAGGCTATGTCTATTTACGCCTAGCGTAAAATTGATAGAAAGTAAATGTTATAAAAATACTAAAACTAGAAACTAAAGGAATATACAAGGCCAGACCTAAAAATATCGAAGAAGTTCCTATATAAAGACCCCTATAAACTTTATAACGACCTAAAGAAGTTCCTATATAAATAGCCCTATAAGCGTGGCTATAAGTCTAAGCCCCCTCGCGTAACCTAACTACCCTACTCCACTATACTAGAATAGACGAACAACCGCTATATATAATAAGCAGAGAAATAATTTAACTAAAGAGAAAACACTATAGAATAACGCATTTATATTCTTAAGGTATAAGTCCATAAGTACCTTGGTCTTAAACACGATTAATAGTCGCTGTAGTGGCATGCGTTCTAAGTCTACAAGAAATTCAAAAAATCCTGGGTCGTCGCCATGGATTTGCCTTCTATTATCGCTTTTAAGGTAGCGAATAAGTTTATCCGAGGAAAGGCCTAAATCCTCGCGAATGCTTTGTAGCTCGCTATAAGTTAAGCGGGTAGAGACTATAGTAGGAATAGTAAAATATTGTTTTATTTTGCGATAGGCTAAGCGAAGAGAGGCCAAGGTGGGCATAGTAGGACGTAAAAGCTTAATCCTTTTGCTAGCTTTTATTAGAACTCTTCTTTGCATTTATATCCTGCACTTACAGATTTAAGGCTATAAAGTCAAGGGCACCGTATTTAATCGTCGCCCATATTTGGTTGACAGCGTTGGCCTTATTATCGATCAACATCTCTTCATTAATGTCCGCCCCTATTTCTTAATCCTTAATGCTAAAGCCGTTTTCTCCGCTAGATAGTGTCTTTACGTCCTAGTCTTCATCGTTATTACTAATGTTACTTTCCCTACTAGTTAACGCCTCTGCGTTGCCGTCGGTTTCTCTATCTATAAATGCCTACTTACTCGCTAACGATTTAGGAACGCTGCACTCGCAGGTACTCGGGAATCGCGCGATACTACTTAAGGAGAAGTTGCAATTGACGCCGTTAGGGATATAGAATATAACGATAACTCCTTCGGCAATGTTTAATATAATATAATATCCTTCGCAAAAGGGGTATGCTTAAGAGTAGTAGAACGTATAAATAAGGGTATAAGTCTGTGTGCCTCTAAGTACTGGCTACTTAGCGTCTTAAATATAAGTCCTCCCTTAATGTAAGGCAGATTAATAGGAGTTGTTATACCGCCTATATAAGGCGGAGCGCTTATAAAGGGCTTAGCTAGAATACTAATTAAATAACCCTATAACGCACTAATAGCTCCTTTGCTATAGATGGGGAGTAAATATATAAGATTAACTAGCTAAGAGGAGTCTACTGCCTAAGTAGTATCCTGCTCCGTAAAGGGTAGGCATTAGAAGTAGATTATATAATACTATTTTGGCTAGGTAAGGCGTTATTAGGGGGTTATTATTGGCTTCCGGTTTTAGTTTATAACTTTATATAAACGCCTCCGAACCCTATACTGTTGGGGCTGTCTGAAAGCTAAGTTACCTGTTTACCTTGTCTTGACCTTAGGCTAGGCTTATTAGCTATTGATTTGTTAAGGCGATAGGAAGTTATATTAAGGCGTGTAATGGGGCTTAAGTGAAGCCACGTAACTAGATAGGCATTACTGTGCGAAGTAACGCTTAACTAACTGCCTTTATATCGCCGTCTCGGAATAATTAGAAGAAAGGGGTTAATGCTAGCCCTTATTGTTTAATATAACCCTCCTATAGAGGTATAGCAAAGTAGGGTGTAAACGGGGAAGGATCATGCTCCTGTCGTGGCTGTATTATAGCGCATTTGTGATACTATACTAATATCCCTAAACCAGTAAATTGGCTTAACTTTTGAGGCATAGTTGAAGCGGAGCCTACTGTTAGCTCTCCTATTAGCTAAATGGTAGAGAGGAGTAGGATATAAAAGGCCTCTATATCCTTTAACTAGACCTATATTAAGCATAATATCCTTTAAGGAAATTCCTCCTTACTTTCTTATAAAGACACTTAAACTATTAGCTGCTTTATCTTTTTAATAATAAGCGACTCGGACGCCACGATAGAGGATACTACATTGTATTAAATTAAGGTGCGCTCTAAACATTGAATCCTTTATAGGATACTGCTGACTAAGCTAGGATATACCGCTTGCTTTTAATCCTAAGGGCTCTAATAAGGCCGTTAATATAGTGGGGTAGGTATATAATAGTTGCTTCCCCGTAATTTTATCTGTTTACTAGCTTACTAATATAAGCAGAATATCCAGTTAGTACTGGAACGTAAGAGTAATTTAGAGAATAATGAGACTAATACGGAAGGAACTGTAAGGAAATACTTACCCCGCACTAATAAGATGAAGAAGTTGTCTTAATATAGTCCGCTTAGTAACTCCTTTTAATAAAGCTTATTAACCCCTAGCTTACTCTATTAGGGGCAATTAAGAAACTAGGTAGCTTAGTTAACTAACTTAGCTATAGGCTTAGCTAACTTAATAGGAAAGTTAGCAGTCTTAAAAAAAGCGACTGCTACATTATAAGTTATCTAGGGAAGGTTGACGATCGGATTAACAGCCTAAGAAGTGACCGGGAAAAAATAAGAGATATTATTAGGCGGTTTTAAAACGAAATCTACACTCTTAAAAGAAGCGGTAATAAAACTTTAGATTATGGAGATGAATGGGTTACAAAGGCTAGAAATAAGATTGCGGCATCTAAAAGGAAAAGGGCACGCTTAACCTAAGGATAAAGAAGTTTGCAGAATTAAGGAGGAAATTTATTGGCTTAAATGGTACGCTCTTTAGTTACTGTATCGTTTGCTTGTTAAAAGAAATTTATATATTTAATTTAAGCTAGAACTAGCCCTGCCCTTTATAGCGAGTGTTTGCCGTATTTATATGCTTAATTAGCAGATTTAATTAAGCTTAGTGTTTAAAATGAGCAGAACCACTATTTGAAGGGATGACATATATATCCGCCCGGTAATGCCGCTATAATCTATTAGCTTTATTTAAGGTCACCATCTGCTTTTAAAAATTCTTGTTTGTGGCTCGCTTCGACCTTAACTGTACCTTCCTGTACCTATAAGCTTCCCTTCTTTACATTCGGGCGCCTTTAAAGGAGGATACCGCAGCGAGATTTAAATCTTCACCATTTTCTATGGAAGCTTCCATTTGTCGCAGAATGGAATTTTTTAATCTCGATCCCATAAATCTATTAACAGATTGCCTTTACCGTATCTAATATAACGATTGCAAAACAACCTATAGCCCTCTTTACGGCCTCTCCGTAAGGGATATAGAAACATTTTACACCGATCGGGATGATATATTTAATGATTTCGGTAGTGTGGTAGAAGACCATCTCTGTTGGAAAAAGGAGCATAATAGCTTGTTTATCTCCCTCTTTGCCGATAAGCGGCATATAGAAAACTGGGCTTTAGATTGGAGTGCTCGCCATAATAATAGGTTATATTAAATATTTAAGATCAAAGCCTCTAAACTTGTAGGAGGCTATGTCTTCCACATAGATAAACTCTAAAGAACCCTGTATTTACACGTGCCTGAGGGCGTAGAGGTAAGTATTAGAGATAAGTACCTAGTTACTTATCGTATTCCCCTATAAGTAATAGTATTATGTTAAAATAGTGAGGATATTAAATAAGGTGCTGCTTTCTTTTTTAAATATAAGATATAAGTGCCTAACAAACCTATAGAACGTCGCTATTAAGGACGACCTCGTTTTATAAACATCCCAATAGCTCCTTATTTAGAGGACATTGCGAGCTAAGAATTACTACTAAATATAATAGCCTTTATGGAACCTGGACTAGCTACAGACGAGCACTATAGGGTTGTATCCGACGTGATAGGAAAGGGAGGCACCTTTGTTAATAGGATAGAGGACTGCTATAAGGAGCTTAAGGGTTCCCTAAAAGCAGTAACCTTACGGGCTGCCTATAACGAGTTCGCGGCGTCTCTAGTGCGGTACCGTGATATGGTCTTAAAGAACTGTATAACCTATATAATTTAGGGTAAGGATAAACCTAAGGGTGTTGCTAAGCCTACTTAGTGGGGGAATAAGGACCTGTGGGTTAAAGGTAAGAGCTCTACTAGCTTGGCGTCTATGGCTTCTAGTATAGGCGAACTACCAGCATATACTAGCACAGTGTAAGAATTCGTTAATAATAACATTACACCGCAGGCAACCGGTGGCGCCGTTGCTCCCCCAGTTCTAGTAATCCCTGCTGACCTCGCTATACATACTACTAGTACCCCGTAAGAAAAAGAAGAAGGTAGTAAAGAAGGTGGTTGTAAATAAGGGGGATAGTGCTGCGGGTAGTACCCACAATCCTATTACTATACTTAAAGGTGGAGGGAAGCTTGTGCGATAATATTAAGATACTAAAGTACTATATAGACGACGAGAACAACGGGTTTAAGGAGGATTTTAAGAGAGTAGTGGCCACTGTAGTGGACGGAAGCACTATAATAGACAGTGGCCTGGTATAATTAATGCTCTAGGCGCACTCGGTATATAAATTTTTATACCAATCCCAACAGCCTATAAAGAAAGGGCTAAGCAGTTTGGGTTATGTGATAGGGGCGTAAAGCGGGGGATTATGCGCTCCGTGGCTTAATTAAGGCTGTGTACTTTGTTAAAAGCCATATAAGGCAAAGCGGCTGCCAACGCCTGAGCCGTAAATACAGCATTTTTAATCGGATTGGACAATTAATTGGCTCGGCATTGCCTTAGGCGCAAAGGTCTCCTTTTGCTTTCGAAAATTCTTATTTATAGCTCGCTTTGACCTTAATAGTGATCTCTGCTTTAGATATATAACTATAATACTAATAGCCTAGCTCTCTTTATCTTAGTTAACTTAGACCCTTAGAGAGAAAATCTACCTTACCTCCTGAGCCAATAAGCGGCTGGCACCGCCATATCTAAGCCAATTAGCGACTGGCGCCGTAGCTAATATATGCCGCAGGCGTTAGTGCTTGCGCTAGCTTTAGCAGCCAATTATAGGGCGCTGAGGTGAATTCCTCTCTAAGGGTCTAAGAGATTATGGGCGCGTTTTATAAGGGCTGTACAGCCTCACTAGTGGACGACAGTTGTATCGCCTTTGACGTCGTACTTCGACCCCTAATATAGCGCTTCTCAGCTCGCCAATACCTCCATTTAAAAGCTTATCTCCTACTCTATATATTGCATTCGTAATGGAGCCTAGCCGTGCCCCTAATACCCCTATAAACGTCCCTATAAACGTCCCTATAAACCTATATAAACGCCTACACGAACGCCTACACAAACGCCTATATAAAGCTCTATAAAGCTCTATATAAAGCCGTTTATAAGGCCTTTAAAAACAAGCCTAAATACAAGGTCTATATAGGGAAGCTCTCTACTTAAAGCTTTACTCCGCTTGAAGCTCTATTTAAAGCTCTGCTTAAAGCTCTACTTAAAGCTCTATACAACGCTCTAC
Organism: Cenococcum geophilum 1.58; assembly: GCF_001692895.1. Lineage (NCBI taxonomy): Eukaryota > Fungi > Ascomycota > Dothideomycetes > Gloniales > Gloniaceae > Cenococcum > Cenococcum geophilum. The sequence goes on along the minus strand of NW_027137563.1, from coordinate 685,177 downwards.
TTAAAGCTCTATTAAAGCTCTGCTCGAAGCTCTATATAACGCTTTACTTAAAGCTCTACACGACGCTCTACTTAAAGCTCTACTTAAGGCTCTGCACGGAGCTTTGCTTAAAAGCTCTGCTTAAAAGCTCTACTTAAGGCTCTGCTTAAAGCTCTACTTAAAGCTCTACTAAAAGCTCTACTCAAAGCTTAATACGGAGCTCTAAAACTCTCCTAATACGCAGCACTAATATACTAGGAAGTCTCTATAATCGTCTATATAAATGGCTCTATAAACGTCTATATAATTAACTAACTAAACGCCTGTATGAACGGCTTTATAAACGTCCATACAATTAATTAATTAATTAGTTACCCACACGAACGCCTATATAAATGTCTACACGTCCGCATATCTGCAATCTATACGTCTATACGCCTATATATAGCTCTGTATAAGGCTCTATATAAAGCTCTATATAAAGCTCTATACGAAGCTTTACACAAAGCTCTATATAAAGCTTTGCACGAAGCTCTGTATAAAGCTTTATATAAAGCTCTATACAAAGCTCTACACAAAACTCTATATAAAGCTCTATATAAAGCTTTATATAAAGCTCTATATAAAGCTCTACTAAAGCTCTACGAAAGCTCTGCACGAGCCTCTACCTAAAGCTTCCCCCCTACTGCAAAGCAAATCCATACCTACTAGTATAGGTATAGTATAATTAGGTAAGCTGTTTGTAATAGGGTATAAGAGGTACCTTATAAAGTTTTAGGGTGAATAGAGGTGTAGTGATGGAGTATGGTCGCTGTATCGATGAGGCTGGTTGGGTCGGCCTGGCTTTAAAAAACGCATTTTTGAACTTTAAGGCTATACTTCGACCCTTAATATAGTGGTTAGCTAGCTATATTAATTAAAATATACTAATAGAGGAGGTTGCAATTTAATTGTATCGCGAACTGTAGTTGTAGCTGCTATATTGACCTTGTTATAGTTGCTTAAAGTTAATATATATTGGAAATCTGGCCTAGCTTACAGCAAATACGCGCCTATAATCTCTTAGACGCTTTGTAGAGGAATTTGGGGGGGTGTAGGGGTCTAGGGGGTAGCGCGACGTTCTATTGGCTTAGGAGTCTGCAGGAGTTAGTGCACGCTAGTAATTAGCTTAGGAGTTTATATAAGTGGGGCTGTGGTAAGAGAGTGGGCTATGCAACGCTATAAATTCCTTAGAAAAGCGGCTAAGGTACCTAAGATAAAGCTCTCTAGCGTTTTTGTGGGTAACTAGGGTGTGGGTTAACTCTAAATTTTATATTAATGAGGTGGGAATGTTGAGAATAAATATAGGATATCTGTTTTAATATTGGCCTAAGTTATAACTCCGAAAATAGAATCTTATTTTAAGAACTGGATCCGATTCTAAAGACTGTATCCTAATTCTAAAGACCATATCCTAATTTTAAGCTAAACGTACCAAACGTGATTAAAAAGGTATAGCGTTAAGCCAAGCGGTTTAATGCTCTTGGAAGAGAGGAGCTATTTTCAGTTCTGGCTTAAGTTACGATTTTAGGAACAGAATCTGATTCTAAAACTAAGATCCTAATTCGGGTTTACGAAGTAGGCCAATTAACTGTTATAAAAAGGGCGCTATCCTGAAAAAGGTTCCGGTTCTAAGAACTAGATCCCAGTTATAGGAAATAGGTCGATTAAGTGTTGTAAAATGGGGTTGGCTATATCTGTATTTGGAATATTAGGTTTAGCTTGTTTTAGAACTAGCTATATAATTAATCGTGGGCGCTTGCACGACCAACCCAATAATTAACCCGCTGTCGTCAGCTGTACCTTGCCTAGCGCATCGCTGTATTGGAGCCTCGTTCTATTTAAGCCTTACGCGTCGCGGAACAAATTAAAGCCGATAATTTGCGATTAGTTATAGACTAATAAATGCTGCCTATAGCTTTCTAATAATACTAGAATCCCATATACGTACTGCATTTTTAGCCTATACGACCAGAGACTACAAACGGTGTCCCGCACTTTGGGTTATCGTGGCTCAGCGTTTAACTAAGCCCCGCTAAGCCTCAGTCTGAGCCACGTCGGATCGGCTTGACTTTTCCGCGCCCAATCTTCAATCCTCGCGTTCCGCTCGCACCTTGCTTCCTTCCTCACACTTTTCTTCCTCATCATATCCTTATTTCAAGACACCACCGACGTGTCCTCGACCTCCCTGCACTTATTTACTTCTTTGCTATCTCCTCTCCTCATTTGCCTACCCGCCTGCTACGTCGGCCCTCCCAACGTAGCTCTTGGCGCGTTCACCCGCAATAGCGAATCTCTTCTAATTAGAGATAATTAAAACGAAACCTATCGGAGAAGGACTAAATAACTTTCGCAATTTATTTAACTTGGCTTATTAGGATCTAGATATCTCTAGCTCTTTAAAGTCGTTATACTAGATAGGTGACGAAGGTAATTACTAATGTACCTGTTATAAGTTTCCATCTAACACTTGCAGAACTAAAGGATATTTTGCTTAATCTAATACTAGTTCTGCAGAGCCTTCTCGCTTCTCGTTTATTACCATCTAACAGCGGCAATAAAATCCTCCTTAGTGATCTGTTAAGACTTAATTCAGCAGTTATCTTTAATAACTTCGATATTGAACAGTTCCTGCCTTTTCTAAATGCGATCTTTCGGATTTAACCTAACGAGGTTATTTGGGAAAAGGTCTATGCCGTTATAATAGAGTCTATACCCCCCCCTGACCGCTGCCACTCCACGTTTAAACCCCGCATCTACGCAATATAAGCAGCTTTACTAACTTGTCTAAATACAGGAAATACGTGGATTATATTTTAAAGGAGGAGCTAGGCCCCCTTTACGTTAGGATTCCTAGCTTATATAAAGCATTCTTTAGAGAAGTAGAAGGTCTTAAGGCGGTAAGCGCCACTATTTTTAAGAAATGCAAAAAAGGGGATAATCTACTATACACCGAGAAGGGCGGTTAGCGTAACTGGCCTAAAGGCGTAAAAGAACGTGGAGTCCTAAAGTGGTTCAATAAGCTAATTATATTATTTCTAGACTTTGTAAAGGAGCATAGGTTCATTCTAAAAGCATAATAAAGACTAGTAGAGTATACTCAGTAGCCCTTATAAGGATCTACGGCCGACTAAAAGCTGGATATTGGCTTTATGGACGATTTAATAGCTGGCGAAAGCTCCTAATGCTATTAATTGTATATACTTATGCTAGGAGAGCTAAAGAGTAATCTAAACACTAATATAGCCTTAAAGGCAAGGTTCGATTTAGGGAAATACGTAAGAGAAGTCTTCGCCGCTTAGGACACTCGTCGCTTTATCCTAAACTTTACCCTTTATAGATCTATTATGCGGCTATAGGAGTATAACTAGGTAGGAGGCATCGTATTATTACTATTCAATATTAATAAAGACGGACTATAATTTACCTTAGTAATGTTAGGATTTCTCTAGATAAATAAGGAGCAACTTGGGTTTAACCCTACCATAATAACATCGGACGGTAAGCGATATATTGAGGTTATGCGCAATAATCAGACTAAGTGTCTTATCCTTAATAAACCTATAAAGCGGGCACGCTATATTGCTGGTCGAGCGACTACTTACTAGAAAGTATACCGTAAGGGGGATACCTCTAAGATACCCCTTGTTATTAAAGACTCGTGGCAGTACCTATAGCGTGAGGAAGAAGGTAAACTACTGTGTAAGGTAACGGAGAAAGAAGTAGTTAATATGGCCAGGTACTATTACCACGAGATAGTTTATATAGGCGGTAAAGAAGATAACATTTACAATAACGTCCGTAAGGGGCTAGATATTATAAGAGCGATAAACTACAAGCTAGAAGACTTAATAATGCCTCTAAGACCGGCTAGAGTGAAAATTAGTATAAGAAAGGGCCGAAGTATTAGCAGAAAGAGATCTTCTAGCTATACTAATGTCCTATTACCGCCTAGCAAGCGTATATATTTGAGCTCTCCGATTAAGCGCCCTATTATATAAAATCGCGTATATTAACGCGTTATTACTAGGGACTATAGAAAGCCTCTTTATAAGGTAAGCTCTTGGGCTGTAATACTTACTATACTAGAGGGTTATATTAAAGGATATGAGTCTTTATATATGCGGGCCGGCATTATCTAATATAACGTTTTAACAGGCAACCTAATAATGAATAAGGAAGATGATAATCCTTCTTAGCCGGCATTCTTAATTGACTTTAATCTTGCAATTAAAAAGTAGCGGGAAGGACCTTTAGGAGCGCGGGGGAAGACTAGCATATAAGCGTTTATAGCAATTAGGGTACTTCTAGATAATAAAAAGCATTCTTTTATACACGATCTTGAGTTATTCTTCTGGGTACTATTCTAGATCTACATTCACTATAATGGCCCGAGTAAAGACATTAGGCTAACTAAGTTTAAGTGTTAGAACTATAAGAGCGATAGAAAGCTGGCCGGTTCTAAAAAAAGTATTATAGATAATAAAAGAGATTTTCTTAAGACCGTAGAGGTAAACTTTACGCTATATTACTAATAATTAATCCCTTACGTTAATAAATTATGGAGGAAGGTGTTCCCTAATGGTGGGAGATGGAGGGATCTAAATTTAAGGCTGTACTTTAATATGAAGAAGATACTCTGGGCAGTATAGGATAACCTAAAAGCATTAGAGGGATAATGGGATCTCTAGTTTCTTAGAAATGGTAGAAATAAATAAGGGCGAGCGCCTAATGATTGCTATTGTTAATTAACTTCTATATTAAACCTACTGGACAGCCTAGTTCTGGTTATCTATATGCAAATATAAAAACTTATAATTTTTAAGACTGCTCTAAGCTAAAAGGGTAGGGGAGCTATCTATGTCCGCAGAGTTACGTAAAGCTTAAAGTTGAATTTTTGTACTATAGGTAATGAGAGATTCTCTTAAGAACTTATCACAAATCATTAGACTCTTAGGTTAATAAATGTGGAGAGTAGTATAACACGTAATACCTAAGGCTGGTATAAGTGTAGGAAACTTAGTCCACGGATTTCCAATGTTTTTATTATAAGAGATTATTCTCTTTATAAAGGATACGCTCTACTACTATAATTTATCTATACCTATAATGGGCAAAGCTAGATTACTTTATAAACCCAAATTCTAATCTATTAACGAAAAGTCATATAATAGAAGCAGTAGTGAAGTGAATCGGTATTCTAGGATAGTAATTAGGTTTATAGATGGTATCCGATATACTATAGACAATATAATCCTTAAGATATTTGGTTATAGCTATTTTAATGTTTTAAGAGTTTACGCGCTTACCTAACTTATAGAGGGAAATAGACTTTAGAGATAAACAACTATATATTTCTTCTGCTGTGTCTAACTAGGTTCTACTTTTAAGATTAATAGAACTAAGGTATAGAACCTTAAGTGTCTTATAATACCGCTTAAGTAGTCCCGTAAGTTCCTCTTAATACATTTCTTTCTAAAAGAGTTGTATAGATCGTAAACGAGGCCAAGTAAGACTACCTAGGCATTTCTCTAGAGGTATATTATCTACTTTGCGATTAAAATCGAAAGTTAATTCTTCTAGCTCTTCTGCCGCAGCAACTAATTTTGCTATATTCCCTTGCATAAGAATATCCTATTTATTATCTATATTCTCCATCTAGAGGCTAAAAGCTACTTTATAAAGATATTAGAAAGCATTATAGGAATGGATAAAATTGTATAGTAATATGTGGAATGAACCGGGCGAGATCCCGCCCGTTAACCGGCTGCGAAGGCTATGTAATAGATCGTTGAAATAATCAATAGAGAGCATTCGGACACGCGCGTTTGCAATTAAAAGTGCCCGGCTTATAACCCTAAAGCTATAATCTATGTTTATATCACCAGTCTTAGGATCCCCTATATATAGGGGAAGTCCGTAAGGCACCTTCGCGTACAAGGAATAAACTTAAGATAGTGGTCCGCCAAACTGGGCGCCTTTTAGAAGGTCTACTCGCCTAAGAAACTGTTCGGACCACAAATACTTGCCTAAAAGATCTCTTATAGGACGCCAGTAATTTATAAGCGTAACTATTCGGATGTTTAGCATTCTGGAAAGAGCAGTAAATATAATTACGATATCTTCTCTATCCCGTAGGGTCATTTCGCTTTCTTTAACACGATAACAATAGTACTCTCAACCCCATTCCAAATTATGCTACGAAAGTGGCACCTTTTTAGATATATTTCTGCTTGCTCTAATTTTAGATAGGTAAAAGAAGATATTAGAATAAACAATTTCCTAGGCGAAGAGGCTTAGTATTAGATGCCTAGATATCGTAGAAAGTACTTTAAGGTCCTTAAAGTGGAGAGAGGTATATACTCTAGTAAATAGGAGCGGAGAGGATAGTGTATTAAGCTTCTTTAATACCAACTAGATGGATTTAAGATTGCTCTTAAAGACGCCTCTAAATATTTCTATATAGAGTTCTAAGGGAATGTAATTTATAGTTGGATAGGAGTAGCGAACTCTTAGGTTTACTATTATTATAGAAGTTCTACCCCAACTTAGAAGTTTAGTCGGCCCGTAAGGTAAGTAGTTTTAGCTTTCTATAAATAGAAAATAAGTCGAAATCTTAAGGAGAGCCTAAGCCTACTTTAATATCTTGTCTAAATTAGTAATAAAGTAACTATAATAATGAGTTTCTACCTTCTAGTTAATATGTAAATGGCTTACTTTCAGAAGGCAAGGTAAGCGACATTAACAGGAAAATAAGAGGGAGTAATATAGAGGGCGTTATTACTAGCCGCTAGTCCGACTACATAGGATATAAAGGTATTTTAAGAAAAGATAAAGAGATACTACAGCCAGGGGCTCCTAATTCCATATTTAGCATTCCTCCCTTTATGTCTCTAGACCACCGGCTAGCGCCTTAGTTTATAAAGCTTTAAGCAGCAACGCCGCTACGCCGGATTATACTAGTTAATGAACTAATTCTTGGCCGAGTTTCAATACTATGTCTAAAAGGGCCGAAGTAGTAGCACCGCCGGGCCGAAGCGGGTCAATAGATTGCGGAAGGTAGTATTTCCAGGCGGTGGGAGGCGAAAGGGAAAGGATAAAAAACTTCCTTCTTAAATAAAGGAGGTGCTTTAAAAAGCAAGGAAGGATCTAAAGGTGCTTATAGAGTAGATAGAATAATATTTTATTACTCTTTCACTGCACAAGTGAAGTTTTGCGGAGATTTGGGCGGCTAAGGCCACCTTAGGTCGAAACGCATATAAAACAGCGTAGGGCGAGTCGCCTAGGCTAAATAAACCTAGGAAAGCGGATAACCCAATCTTCCGCCAGGTCCCTATACCCCACTATCCCGTATAGGCTTTATATTTCCATAAAATACGTAATCCACTCTCTAGCCTATTAGAAGCCGCCTTATACTACCTAAGTAGAGGCCGTAAAAGAATTAATCCCCTACTCTAACCAATCCCCTACTTTAACCAATCCCCTATTTAAATAAATCCCCTATAGGAGCCAATGCCTACGTATTTCGCCGCCCTATGGGAACTAGTCCCCTACTTTAATAAATCCCCTATAGGATCTAGTCCCCTACTCTAACGAATCCCCTATGCTAATAAATCCCCTATAGGATCTAGTCCCCTACTCTAACAAATCCCCTGCGCTAATAAATCCCCTACGCTAACGAATCCCCTATGGGTGCCAATGCCTACGTGTTTTACCGCCCTATGGGAACCAATCCCCTATAGCTTATATTCCCGTATAAGAGATCGCCCCTAGAGGTGGCTTCGCGAAGCCTGGAAGAACTCTGCTCTAATGACTATAAATAAAAGGGTTGGTTTAAAATACGTTAATGGCGCTAAATTTAAAAGTATAGGTGTGATTAAGAGCCCTAGGGTTGAAAAGCCCTGGTTATAGGGTTAGTGCTAATCCCTATGGAAGACCCGCCTATGGGAGCGCCTGTTTGATGTGTATCCGTTAACGAGGATATAGGTTAGGGGTTTTGGCACGGTTTAGTTAACTTAGTAACTGCGCCAAGCCAAACGCCGAGCAGCGGAGGTAGTGCATTACTGCTATAATACTATACTTAAGACCGTTTATTTTAACACTAACCACAGTTCCTATTTCCTCTATTCTTTAATCCTAGGAAGTAAACCCTTAATAAAAAGGGTAGCCTGAGTAGGTCGGCGCCCTCCCTGCTAGCGCTAGTAAGATAATAACGAAGCTAGTTTAATCGCAAATGACTGTATAGAAATTCGGGTTATCGCTAGGTAGCAGCGTGCAACTTATTAACTAATTATTAGCTAGCTAAGGCGACTTTAATAAGGGTATAGCTGGTGCGGGCTAGTCGCCCTCCCTACTAGCGTAGGCAGTATGCGGATAATTTGGGTTAAATCAGCTAGATAAAAATGTCGCTAATTATACTGCAGTTAAATGGGGCTAAAGGGAGCTCGGAATACGTGGCTTAAATATAGCTTTGCAGTCTAGAGTATAATTATAGTTGCTTACGTTATATAAGGTGTGGGGTAGAAATCACCTCCTAGGATTGTAAGGCCGTACGGCTAGTAAGAGCTTATTTTGGTTAACTGAATAATATATACTATTGAGACGGAACGGCCGTATAGGAAGCTATATATAAGTTAAAGGTAAGAAAGCTAGGACCTTAGAGGTACTGTTAAATAGCTAAAAGGATAATTTTATAATCTAGATGGTATATAAACCGTAGGGGGAGGATAACTTGCTAAGGCTCCTTAATAAATATAGGCAGTAAGTGGCTAACTAAAGCTCCTTGATGGATATAGGAAGTAAGTAAACTGTAATAGTAAAAGGGGATAACTGGCTAACTAAGGCTCCTTTATGGATATAGGAAGTAAGTGAACTGTAATAGTAGAAGAGGATAACTGGCTAACTAAGGCTCCTTAATAGATATAGGAAGTAAGTAAACTGTGATAGTAGAAGAGGATAACTGGCT